>NW_008795129.1:21753242-21790900 GCF_000699145.1 Aptenodytes forsteri
TGCCCCCTTGCCACAGGTTTGGGGCTGCTTCCTCAGCTCTTGGGAGCTGTGCTTGCTTTGAACTTTTTGCCCAGGAGTTTGAGGAGGTAGTAAGATGCTCTGAGTAATGAGTGTTACTGAATCTTTCACTTGCAGGTCTAGTTGGAAGCCAGCTCAGACTGACAGCAGTTGCACCCCAGGAGAGTGATAAATTGCTCACATAAATAAAGATGATGTAAACACTGGCAATGTCAGGAGAACTGCCTCCCAAAAGCAATTCTGGGTTCACTGATGCAGTCTGTGCTTAGCTCTCCTGTTATAAGAGATCTGAGAAATGAATTTCCCTCTCTCAGCCCAGCAGCGAAGTTGGGGCACAGCTGGCAGGGTGACATTGGTTCCCCTGATCTGTGCTTATAGGTCTGGCTGTTTCTGGGTTTTTGTCATTTATCCTCATATGAATCAGGAATATCTGCTCTGAAAGAGTCCATTTCATTTTCCTTTTAAAATGCACATTTCTGATGGCTTCTTGCTCTGTTGGTGAGAACTTCCAAAGAGGCCTTTCAGCTGATTTATACACAGGTAAGTATAAAAGTCACGATTCATCCTTGACTGCTGGAAGGGCCAGGCTGCACATGAAGACAAGCAGCCTGATTAAAAAACAGTTTACTGAGACTTCCACAAAACTAATTAAACCAAGCTTGAACACAGTATCTAATGCTTGATGCATGGACACTTGAACACTGCTTGAACACTGTGTCTAATACATGCACACCTTGGATGGGACTGCAAATTGTGTCTCTGCAGAACAGCCCGGACAGTGAAACGCTTGGGGAGCTGTGGTTAGCAGAAGCAGGACTGTCTGCAGGTAGGGAATCAGGGCAGTTCCCCAGGATCAGCAGTAGTAAGAAATGAAAGCTAGGAAATGGTTTTGCCTCCTGATTTTGCCTGCTCAGTCTCTGCGTCTCTAAGCCTGTGGCAGAGGAAGCTGAAGCAATTTTCTCTAGGGCTTAAAGTAACTTTTGTCTTTGTTCTCCAACCCTCATCATGATGGACATTCAGAGCAATGCTGGTAGTTGAACATCTTGTCTCTTTAGGTCGGCTTCTGAAAGGGTCTATGCATGTAAGATGTATGCAATTTTTTGTTATAATGTACAATACAACTATGTGGTGCTTTGCATTAAATTCATGGGAATGACTACCAAATTCTGGACCCACCCATATACTTGGCATAATATTCAGAATACTGAGAGTCAGCAAAATGAAAAAAAGAAAAAAAAAAAATCTGCTAACATTTTCTATATTGTATGTATTTTTGGCCTTACTAGAGTGAGAATATTTTTCACAGTAACTAAATTTAACTTTTAGAGGGCTACCTCTCTGTATATCAAGTATATATCTGTCTTTCAAAGCATAAAATTAGACTTGAGAAAAAAGGGAAAAAAATCCCAAATTGTTTTGTTTCAAAACTTCAATAATTACATTTGTTTGTAGAGACGTTTGACTAGCTATGCAACTGTTAAAAACATTTAAAAATATATCAACAGAATTATCCATGATGAGTATATCCCTTTGCCATATAGAATTTTCAGTAAAAACTTATGTCAAAGCCATCTTTATCTGAACATATATAGGAGCATGTAATCAGTAGGAAAGAACCATAGTGCATGAACTGGAGCGTTTTCCTGGGACAGCTGTTGGCACAACATACAGTACCGACGGACACCGCTCTTTGGGGGCTTGCAGCAATATTGCTATTGAGGAAAAGAACATTTTGGAGAACTTTGCAAGTGTATTTATTTGTCAGTCTAAAGCTTCTTAGCCAGTACATGGAGAGCGAGAAAGTGATTTAAGATGTTGGCCAACCTTGTTTATATTAAAAAGCACATGTCATTTCCCCACTAATACAAACCAAACCCAACATTTATGAAGCAAGGCTATGGCAGGGACTGAACATTGCTTTGCCCATGAGTTGCTATCATCCTTGGGTAAGTGCCAAAATAAGCATGACTGGAGCAAAGGACAGTGACAGTTTTAATGTTGCGCCTCTCAGAAACTATTGTAGCTGGAAAGAATGGAGGAATCCCAATAGCAGATGACCTTCCTATTTTTTTAGATTATAGCACTTCATGCTCCATGAGTAAGACATTGTATAATTTCAGTTTTAATCACCTGTATTGCTGACAGTTGACTCAACTGTTTTTCAAGATCCAGTTTGTTGCTATTCATTCTTTTTTACCCACTGGTTTCTTATTTATAAGAGGGAACTGGCTTTCTGCTAGCAAATCTTCCCCATCCTTTTCCTGTTTCAGAGTCTTCTAAATGATAACATGTTTTTACAGAGGAATGACTTATGCTGAAAGGCTCAGTTCCCTCCGAAGTCTTTCCTTCTTTTCACGTCTCTGTAGGGTTTCATCCTTGCCAACTCTTTTCTCAAGTTCCATGCTGCTTACGTATGTAACTTTTGAAGATGGTTTTCTTGTCAGTGTTTCTGTGGCAGAGGATTTTATGGCAGTAATTATCTCAGAATGAATACTTTGTTGGGATTAAAGGTTTCAATTAAAGTCCTTTTGTTTTTGTGTTTTTTGAAAATATTCTATGTACAAATTATGGGCTGCTGTTTGATTTTGTCTTCCAAACTTCTAATTATTTAAAATTTTGCTCTGTTTTCTTTGACTAACAGTGTTACAGGTTCTCTGTGGGAGTCCAGTTCAGGAGTCAGTAATAAAACTGAATGAAGAGTTAAATGCTTGGGCTCAATCCCATACTATTGTCTGTCCTCTGAGTCAATAGCTAAAATCCTTAAAATGAGATAGCTGATGGGAACAGTTGCATTCACATGAGGTGAATAATCTCCAAGAGAGCTTTTCAAATTCACTGTGATACATCTTCAGGATGTAACTGAGCATAGCTTTTCTGAAGCCAGTTGTATACCAGCTAAGTTAATTGCTTGGGCTCAATCCCATACTATTGTCTGTCCTCTGAGTCAATAGCTAAAATCCTTAAAATGAGATAGCTGATGGGAACAGTTGCATTCACATGAGGTGAATAATCTCCAAGAGAGCTTTTCAAATTCACTGTGATACATCTTCAGGATGTAACTGAGCATAGCTTTTCTGAAGCCAGTTGTATACCAGCTAAGGATCTGCCCAAAGATTTCTTATGTACCACTAAATTCATTCATGCTAAGTTATTCAAACAGAATCAAATGACAAAAAAAAAAAAAAAAAAAAAAGACCAGCAAAGCAAATTCATATTTGCTTTGCAACTTTGTAGAAAAGGGTTGGATTCTTTTCTGCAACTTTGGCAGGTTCTGATTCAGCTATGGCATTAATTATTCAGAGCAAAGATGGATTCTGTATGAGAGAGAGAGAAAATACACATAATTCCCAGGGAGTCTTGACAGTCTATGCAATTAAACTGATTTCTGACATCTCTGGACAGTGGGAAAGGATAAAAATGAAGTTCATATTTGATATACATGTATTCTTAAGGTAGAAAAGCCAGCTTGTCTTCCAAGATGCCACGTGATTCTGCATCTGCCCCACGGTTGCTGGTTAGGCAGGAGGTCATCTCTTAGATGCCCTCTCCAGATTTAGAGTCTCATTTAAAATTACAGCTTCTGCTAAAAAAACGTGTGCTGTATTTCCAGATTGAATTAGTCTAGCTTCAGCTTCTAGCCATTCATCATGAAGTCAAGCTGAGGGCGTTTCTGTATGTCAAAGCTGGAGAGCTGCTGGATGCCAGCCAGGTCCGACCCCCTTAGCAAGGCTGATTGCTTCAGACGTAGTGTTGCACTAGCAGGGTCACCCAGCTCCCGACTCAGAGTGGACTTGCCTTCTGCCGGCATATCGTGTGGGCACAGCGGGATGTATACATGCCCCAAGGTTTTCACTGCTATCTCCCCCTGGTTACACAGTTTAATCATTGTCCACTACAGCTCTTTTCAAAGTACAAAGGGCTGTTTTCTAAGACAATACATGCAGTGAAACTCAGCTTTTCTGGTGCCTTTGTGTAACAGAGTTATTCCATTTCTTTTGAAGACCCCTGCTGAAACACTGCATGTGAGTTTTGGCAAATGGCTTGCTGGTCTCCTTCCCACTTAGAAGCGCTTTCATGAAGGCATCATTTTACCGCTGTCTGTCTGAGAGCTGAACGCAGATTTTATTGCGATCAAATTTCAGTTTCTGAAAATCATTTCTGAACTTCCCAGTGGCAGTGATTCCTTCAGTAAAGACTTTTCATCAAACAGTCTTTTGTAATATCAGGCAAGTTACCTACCCAAAGCAGAATAATCCAGACATGGATACACTAAAAATATTTCCCATGCTGCTAACTGATAGAAAGTGATCGCTCTAATGTGTCCTTAGTCGCACATTCTGGTGACATTTCTAGACATAAATAATAGCTTGATCTGTTATGTTTTTAATGGGTATCAGTGGTTATAAAGAAAGCTAAATTCACATCTACAATGTTGCTCTCCATTTCTGCATGGTCTCCTAGCATGATGTTCAGAAGCAGGCAACCTTCACTGCTCCCTTCTATGAGGCAGCAAATTACTTGCATGTTCAACACTGCTGGTCACAGAACAAAACAAACTTTCCAGTGGCAGTTGTGACTGATACCCATAAGGAATATGGTTCACTTTAAATATTGTTTACAGACTGCTTAATGGAGAGTCTAAAGCACATTTGGCATGATGCTGCAAGGACTCACTTTGTCCCATGCTATTAAGTGAAATCCAGAGCATGAATTCAAATTAAGTGGAAACATTGTAGAATCATTAGTGTTTGTTGATGGATTTGTTTGGTTGGTTGGTTTGCTTTTTTTAAAGCAGAAGCTGTCATCTTTCTTGCTGGTAAATCAGCATCTTTTAGTAGCTATCATATTTTCACATTTTGTACCCAGCAGAATTTTCAAAATTGAACTTTAAGATTCCAGGAAAATTGTGACAAATGTTTTAAGTCAGTCAGATGTGAAGATAACGAAAGAGGCTGGAGGAGTGCTCCTGGTGCCGTGCTTAGTTTCTGCCTAAAGCACAGCACTTCATCTGAAAGGCTGGACTAACTTATCTAGGTTACATATAACAGGATAGGAGTTTAAGTAAGGTAAAGTTGAGCAATTATCAATAAACTGTTTACCATAGGAAGGTTACTCCTTAGGACTGTTGACTGCATAATCTCAAAAGCAATGCCCCAGCCTTTCCTGGTAGGAGCAGGTGGAGGCTGGAGGTTTGGATTCTATACCTTGCTCGGCCCCTGAGCTGCTGTGTGGGCAAGTCACTTGCTTTTTTCTCCTGTGCTTACCTGTCTGCAAAGTGAGGGTGATTTCTCTCTTCCTATAGCAAATTCTCTGAAATCTGTAGGTTAAAAAATGCTACATAACAGACTAGGAATTTACAGGATCCTAGTGGCAGATTCAGCACTGAAAAGACAAAGTAGATGGAAAACCATATAATGTACTTTATTGTATAATCGGTTGTTACTATTGCAAAATCGTGGGATGAGAAAATACTGCAGTGGTTATATTTACTGAACCTTTACCATATCCTGCAATGGGCATCTCTTGTGAACATGACGTGTTTGCCACCATTGATTCACACACAGGTTGCAACGCAGAAACCTAAATGTTACCTAAAACATCCCGAGGTGAAGAAAATAAGGTTTCATAACAAACTAGTAACATAAGAAAACAATGTCAACAGCCTCCGAATATACGAGCTGTTTCTGATCTGTTAGTGGCAGAGAAACGTTCTTGTGACTGAAACGCCCAAAGCTGCTCAGATGAGCTTTCCAAAGCAGGGCAGATCTTCCAAGAAGACTGGTCAGGCTCTTCCAAACAGACATAAAGTAGGTTGGCTTCCTGAAAAACAGGACAATTCCACTAAAAATAAGCAACAGGGATCATCTTAGGGCAAGGCAAATTAAGTAGTTGGAAGAACTTGTACCCATAAACTGTCCTTGTCCTGACTCTTTCAGTGTCGCTGGCTCAACTTTAATGAAAAAATACACAAAATTCACCAAAATTGACTGTGCAGTAAAAGCAGCAAGACAATTTTCCAGTAAAAACTTTCAGGTAGATGGATCAGTGGGGCCTGGTAAGTTTTTTGGTGCATATGATTTTGAATCATGGTGAATACTGTCAGAATTTGCTGTTCAGAGATTAAATACCCCTCTCAAGCCTTTGAAGCTTTTGTTTAAATGCAGGCAGGTAAACTGTTCATCATCACTAATTCAGCTGTACACAAATGCACAACAGGTTAGTGATACTTATTTTAATATTGATGACATGCAAAGATTGTGTTTAGTAAAACACCTTATCCAGTAAAAAAACTTATCCTAAACCAGGTCTGGTTTCCTCTGTTAACTTCAATTTTTTTTTGCTGTATGTGAAATTGTATTCATACAATGACATTTTGAGTAGAATATATTACAATTGTCATGGATGATCTTTATAGATTTGAGTTTATTGGGGGTTGCTGCTTATACTTTTTCTCTGGTAGCATTTTGAGCCCAAATTTAAAATCCTCTAAACAAAACCAAACCATGAACTACTTAAGGTGATGACTGCTTTAGGTTCCCTTTGATCCCTCTGCAGACCCAGGACTAATTTGTTCATACATTTTGATTTTTTTTCTAAAAAGGTAACAAATCAGAATCCCAATTAAAAAAAAAAAAAAAAAGGAAAAAAAAGAAGCCATGCTGCTATTTTTTCCTTTATAAATCCATTCAGATATACAGCAGTATCACAAAATTAACATGCACAAAAAGATTAATTAGTCCTTATTGAGGTATTTGGTAATCTCATTTCTGGTCATCTGAAGTCAATGAAACTTTGTTGTATGCCAGCAGAGAAAGATATCGTGAGAACTGCTCTTTATTAAGCTTTCACTCCAGAATTTTACGCTGTCACATGCGGAAACAGAGATAATCTCTCCTGTCAGGGATGTCCATAATGTACTGTGAGGTTTCCCATTTATTATGATAGCTGCAATATTGAGGAACGATGTTTGCCATCCACAGGTGTTCAATTTACAGTGTTGTTTTATACTTCATCTTCTAAGTTTAGGTAGGACAGAAGTTGCATGACCTTCAGACAGCTTCTGGCCCACAGCACACTAAGAGTTTTGTAGAGGTCTATTTGATCAAAAAGTGACTCTTCAATTTCAGTTTGCTGAAGTCCCACATAGTTCTTTACCATCTGCTAAACCCAAGTTATTACCTCTTACATTATGCCCTGGAAAGTAGTCATAACTTCTGATCAGTCCATGAGCCTGCATTTCTGTTGACAGATGTTTGTTTGATCCTGAGGCCCAGATAAAGAAGTCATCTTTCCTGTAACCAAACTTCACCTGGAACTGGTCAGAAGGTGAAAGGTGAATAAAAGGTTTCATTTTCACTAGAAAATGAAATTTGTTTGGACTGAAATTTTCATGGCAATGCATCTGATTCCAAAAACAGATTTTATGGCTAAGATTGTCATGGCTAGGATGGAACTTGGTCAAATGAGGACATCAGAGTCAAGTCAGCAGCCCGGGGGTCACACGTACCTGTGAGCACGTGACCACCACGTGAGTAGCTGGCCACAAAGCTGTTAAATCTCCAGAAGTATTTGCTTTCCCATTGCATTTTTGGGGGGCAAAAATCCACAGATAACCTTTGTTTTTCCAAACTATTGCAGAATTAATTCCTGTTGTCTTGTCACTCCTAATTCAAAATCCCCTCCCTGACTTCTCTCTCCCCCCTCCCATTTCCTCCAACAGCCTCTCTGTAGCTGGGAGGGAGACTCAGGCTTAAACCCTGTTGCATCTTTGCTGACTCAGTATCTCACAAAAGACCTTTGCAATGTCTGCTTATGATCATCAATAAGGTAACCAGATCAACAGACTTTGAGCCAGCATTGGGACATGAAGTTAAGGTAGGGAGTAGAAGGCATTAGCCAATACTATTCTCATCATCTCCAGAAAAGTTTTCTCTGAAGTGGTTTATCCATACTCCAAATTGGATGAAGCCAAAAAGCAAGCGCTAGCTTTAAGGCATACACAGTGTATACTTAATAAAAGGAAGCTTTCAAGAGGGAAATGTATGAGCTAATGCAATCCTAGAGCAAGAGTAACTCATGCTTCAACAAGTTACATGCATTTTTGTGTCTGTGGCTGATAACTTGCCCCTACTTGCCAATGTTAATTATCTCCCGTTAAATGAATGTTCAGTTCTTAGTGGTCAAGAGATTCAATGGTTAAATGAACAACTCTTAAGTTGTCAGAGAATAGGTTTCCTCACATGTGTGGGTTAGTGAGGTAGCATGTAAACATGTCTATTCAGCACAAGGTCAGTTGGTGTACAAGCTCCAGTTGGATGGTATATGCATGACAAAGAAAAAAAAATAAGACTGAAAACAAGACACATTTCAAATAACAATGAGAGCCAAAAACATTAGAACTTGTGATAATATCCTTGTCATTTAGCATCTTGAAGTAAAAATTGCTAGGGGAAATTTTGGAATCTATACCAGAGAAGGTTTGTTTTTAAGGAAATCAAGGTACACATATGCTAGGAACAGCACAGGTTGATTGTCCAAGGGCAGAAGATTAAGTGACTGGCTTCTCACGGTCTCTTACACTCTAGTTTTCTGTTTGCATAAAATATTTTCGCTGTCTGTATAAAATACATTCTCTAGTTTAGCTTAAAAGACATTGCCTTTTGAGTTTCAGTTGGCATCCAGGTATTCCACTGTGTTCAGCCATAAACTCCTTCACACAGATTACACATCTGAACTATTAAAAGCTTTTGTTAAGAGGGAAAAAGTATGTTTGTGAGCTATTGGAAAGTTCAGGAGGTGAAAAACATTTCCTGCTTCTATAAATGACACGTTTGAAAAGAAAGCATTTCATTACAATGGCCATTTGGAAGCTGCAGCTGGCAGTCACCACTTCGGGGGGAAAAATGGTTGTGGCTCTGACAGTAGCAAAATTACAGTGTACATATGAGATAGCTAACAGTATTCATAAAGGTGTAATTCTGTCTTAAATTGAGCTTTCCTTTGGTGTCAGCAGGCTTTCTGAAGAAAATACTAAGGCACAAGTGTAAATATTCCTAGAGAAAGCTTAATTTTGGGGGCCCAGGGAGGACAAGGGAAAGAAGAGGGAGAATGAATTCTTAGCGCTCCAGGGTAATTCAAGCTGGAAGGGACCTTGGGAGAGCTCTAGTCCAACCTCCTACTCTGAGAAGGGGAAGTCAGCTCTGGGATCACACCAGGTTGTGCAGGGCATCCTGCAGTCTGGTCTTGGAAACCTGCTCCACCGGCCTCATGAGGGAAAGCTTTTCTATCAGTACATGAAGCTGCTTGACTCTAGATATTTGAAATCATGAGACAAATGTGACCACTAGTGGCCTTTGAGCCACTTCTCTTTCTGTGAGAAGACAGGAATGTACACCATTGGTCTTTGGAGGCAGAGCTTTGTCACTAGATTGCTCTGTTTGGGAGAGTATTTGTCCAATCTGTCCTGATGGAGCTATTCCAACTAATATAAGATATTTCTGGGAGGTAAAGCGAGTAGGACTCTGTTGGTTGGACCCTTGTTGAAGAGAGCAGACAGCAATTCTTGCTGGTGTTTTGCTTTGCAATATTTCACGCGCAGTCTTACCTGGTAGGGGTGCTCTGCTACTGCCTGTTAGATGGAGTCCATCAGGTCGGGTAGGAAAAAAAGAGTAGCTGATTCACAGTGCCAGATGGAGCTTTTGCAGTCTAGTCCCTGTCTAGACTCAAGGAGCTTTCCTAGGGGCTTCAGGTGCCTTCACAATCGCAGAACAGCTGATCAGGCTTTCAGAGGCTTTAAGCCTGTGCTTTCCATGAGCTACCAGCTGTGGGTTTTCAGGCTAGGTCATGGACCTCACTGGTCTGCACGGGGCACAGCAGAGGAGAGTTTTGCTATTTGTTTCACCTCCCATGCTGCAAAGATGCAGCAGTGGACAGAAACTGCACTCAAGTTTCAACTTTAAACGCTGAAAATAGCTGAAGAGCAGCAAAAGCATGCTCCGGAGCAGCAGTCCATAGAGCTTAAGTGTTTGGCATGCAGTTACGTGATGTTTCAGTACAACTCCTCACACACTCCAGTTTAAGCGTCTGTTTAACTATTTGGCTGACTAAAGCCAAGAACTCTGAATATTGTATAATCACATCTCATGTTGATACCTGTTAAAGTATGTATATATCATCGATACTGGATGTCTGGAAGTAATTTGAGCTCTGTTGATAAGTCCCCAGGGTTTTCTTTTTTCTTTCTTTCTTTCTTTCTTTCTTTCTTTCTTTCTTTCTTTCTTTCTTTCTTTCTTTCTTTCTTTCTTTCTTTCTTTCTTTCTTTCTTTCTTTCTTTCTTTCTCTTCTTTTAGAATTTAGCTTAATAGATTGTGTACAAATATCAGTGTCTATTTGTCGGTGGAAATGTAGGAGATAGGAATTTTGAGTTTATTTGCTTGTTGATACTGACCTATTTTGTGGCTTTAGAAATGGCATGTATGTATCCAAAATATGATTTCTTTTTTAACACCTACCAGTCATTAGGCTTTATGGCTATTGATTATGAAATTGTTTGAGAAGGAGGTATTTTTAATATAAAGTGTCACAATGTGATGATATATTTTTATGCTCTTTTCTGTGCATAGTAGGTACACATTTTTATTATTGTTTACATGTAAAAATTAAATTAATTGCTTTGTTTTCTGACACTTGAAGAAAGACATTGAAAAATCTAAATGTTTACCAAGGTTAATAACTATGTTTATGACTGATTTTAGCTGTAAAGTTTGATCATCTTGGAATGGAGACTGATGTTTTAAAAAACATGTCAAATATCAACATATCAAATGCTATTGTAAATGGAAAATTTTAATTTTGAAGTATTTAAGGGAATATCAGCAGGCTTTAAAAATGTGTACCCAAATGAGTGGTCTTCACCTTTGCAATCCTGTTACTATGGATGAGACTACTCACATGACTGAAGCTTGCAAGACTGGATCCAGAGTAAATACCTGATTTAGTGGGTTAATATTCTAAGTACTTTGAAATGTTATTCAGGATACTCTAAAGCATATTTATAATTTACTGGAAATGTTTACTGTTCCCAACTTATTATTCTTTCTCTATTGGTAGTATCTGATGTATACTTACTCTAGCTTGTAAGAGCCCAGTGTATAACAGATATTTTCCATTTGTTTTGAACACTTTCAGGTTAAGTAACCATAGGTTAAAACATACAATTTTTTTTTAAAAAATCAAACCAAACCCAAACCTTTTCAATTTCTTTCTTCATAAAGAAAGGGCTAAGATCTCAAGATAAAAAGTAAAATAAATATACTGTAGTTTAGTCTGAGCCATGAAATGTTTACATCTGTGTTTCCAGAAAGTCATTTTAAAGACCCTCATGGCAAAATCTAGGGGAAAATTTACATACTTAAAATAGCATTTTGCTGGAATTTAAACACCTATACCAAGAAAGTGATCTGGATGGTTTGTTTTTGTATCTGGTGTCTTGCCCAGGTTTTGAAACTTAAGTGCCCAGCACCTGGCTGGACTGCCTCCATGGAGCTCTTGCCTCCTCCCAGAATGGCACCGTGTCTGCTATAGCTGTGGACTGTGTCACTAATGTTTACCCTTTCCATGGCTGACTGAGGACTACTGAATCAGCCGAGAGGTAGGTGAACTGGTCTTTCTCGCCTCCATAGCTCCTAGTTCTCCCAAAATTGTGCAGATCACTCCAGGCTCTTGACTATTCTGTACTGAGGTATCATCCATGTCTCTTGTTGAAGCTCAGTTATTGTGCAGCCAGGAACACGAGCCTCATAGAGCTAAAAGGAAAGGGGGAGGCAGTTAGGCTTGTGCCAAGGAGACTTTGGGGATATTCATTTGGTCCCCATCACTGTTGTTTATGTCAGGTGGAGTCAACACTCTTAGGACTCTTCCAAAAGATGCAACCATTGTGAGTTAGGTGATTTTGGCAACAACAGTTTACATATGATATGGAGATCTCTGTGCTATGCAATCCATCATTAACTAAGGACCCAATTTCTGCAAATATATCTCCTAAATGTTGTGCTTGCTGTCAGGAGTAGTCCCACTGAAAAATCTTACTAGTGAGTATAGCATATAAATTTGTATTTTCTAATAGCGTATTAGCACAACCTACTTGCTTCTTGGTTTCCTAAAAAAATGTTTAAGAAACTCATTCTCTACAAATCCATTTTGGTACACTTCACTTAACTATTTACTTCTTCAATAATGTTTAAATTTCTATCAAAGGACATCAGTTCTTGAGAGAGCTGCTTAAAAGCTGGCACTGCATTGCTGTGTCTATGCATGGATGCAAACACATGTGCTCAGCCAGCTTTTTTGCATGTATGCATGTGATTAATATACATGGCATATTTCTGCTATTAACTGGACTGATCGTGAGCTGACATATATTTCAAGCATACTTCTCAAAGAAAAGAGGAGCCTGTGTGGGGGAGAAAGCACAGAATCGGGCCCTTTACCTACCTTCATCTAACTTACAGAAGCCTCCAGAGATTTATTTTATTTTGACTATGATGGTGAAAACAAATTCACTGCTCATGCAGGTTGAGATCTTATCAGACAAACTTCAGTACAAAGCACATTTTACATTCAAGCTACGAACCCTTGAAAACAGAGGCTTATAAGGACATTACTGGCAATGTTTAGCATTGCAGCAGAGTTGATGCCAGCATGGTTGGTTAAAATGATCTTATTTTTAAGGTAAAGAGTTGGATCTGTTTTTACACAGTAATGTCTTCAAAAAAGAGGGAAAACATTATTTAGGATGACTCATAAAAGCGCTTTAAAAATGCTATAAAGATTTAAGGCATAATGTAGATCCTATAAATCTACTCTGCATTCTTTCACTGGGAATGACTGACTTTTATGAAAACTAGGGATTGTAAATCAAGAACATAAATAAGGGGTTTTTTTGACATGTAAATATAGATTATACATTAGCTGAGCCCTGACTTGACTGCCTCCTGGTTCCACGGGGGGCACATAAAGTAGGCATTTATTCTCTTGAGCAACAGTTTTGCCTTTTAAAAGCTGGTAAGCAAAAATATAGTTTATCATTCCTCTAGGGAGAAACTTTTTTCCTAGTGATTTAGGAAGGGGATTTGCTTGCTCTCTCGCTCAGTTCTGGTTTTTTGCCTCTCTGTTCATTCACCTCTTGTTTAGGATTGTGCGTGTGTGTGTGTTTTTGAGGAGGTGGCATTACTTCTGAAAGCACTCCTGAAGCTCTCTAAACGCAAATGCTAACTTGAAGGATAAACCCTCCCAGACATGTAAACAAGCACACTCAGGCACACACATAGACGCATGCACACACCCTTTTCAGTGCTCATGGGGAGAGTTTGCTCTGTTTCTGAAGTTGTTTTAAGAAGCAGCTTCCATGACGAACTATCTTTCAAAATCCATTAAATGTCCTTAGGAAATGCCAACAGCCTTCCAACGTGTTATCACAAATATATTTGACCATTTGCATCTTTGGCCTCAGCTTAATTTGTTTTCGCCTCGTACCCTTGTCTCCACGCTGTAACTCATACGGTGCAATCTTGCACAGCGAATACTCCTCTGCCCCTCCAGCTGCTTATCTGAACAGAGAGCAGACCTGGCGCTCCCACAGCAGCCAGCTTACTTAACCTTATCTGCTTTACGCTTCTATATTTAAACAAGGAGGGCTCTTTGTCGCTGAACTAATATAAAACATAACTTGACTAGATGCCTGACTTTTAAAGAAAGGGCATCTATCACTTTTATGTGGCATTTCAAAGAAGGCATTTAATAACGCTGAAAGACAAAGAAGGGAGTCTGTCTTAATGTACAACTAGCTGTCTAATGATTAACTTCTCTTAATACTTAATCGGTTTATGGTAGAAAAAAAACCAGTGCCATGGCATGGTTCAGCGTTGTGTTAAGGAGTTTGCTGCACTGTCTAAAGTGATACAAAAACTGTATACAGCTGGTGTACAAGAGTATATGATACACTTCAAAAAAATACATGCAAGCAATACCCAAAAGCATTTAAAACAGGAGGATGAGGAGGGCAGCAGCGAGCCTCCACCCTGCAGGAGAGAGCAGTGGATGCAGACCATGACGCCCTTGTGCACCTGAGATGTTTGCATCAGGCTGTGCCACCTACCCGGCCCCCAGTCCCTCTGCCTCAAGGCCAGTGTCCCGCTTGTCTCAGCCCTGCTGCACACCTGCAGGAGAGCTCCTGCTCGGCAGAATAGGGACAGTCAGGCAGCTGCCAGCAGCTTGTGAAAGGAAAAGGACTGCTTTTACCCCCACCCCGGTGGCATGAGGCACTACTTGTGTCGGGAACTTCTAATTTGAGAATACAATGGGAATTTCATATTTTTTCGACTTGACTCTCTAAGCCAGCCTTATTGCAGATACTTCCTTGCATATATGTTGATTTGTATAGGGTAATAGTCTCTTTCCTTTCCATGCCTACTTCCTGGAGAACCAAGAAGTTTATCTTCTCTCTAACTGCTGCCGCAGTTGCAAATAAACTCACCTTTGGCCATCTAAGGTTGGTTTGGGTAATTCCTATCTCAAAAGAGGAAAAAAATCCTGTCCAAGGTTTTTACATGATAAAAAACATTTTGCAATTGTAGTCTTAAAGTACATCAGACAAAACTAGGGAAAAAACCTAGGAAATTGTTACAGTGGGTGTGACTTTTTCATTTATGGTGATTTTTATCCTTTTCTTCTCCTAAGAGTAAAAGTTTACACAAGGTGGCTCTCCCATTGCCTCTATTTACATAAAATAGAAATAGAAATCACCTTTTCCTTTCTTTTGGCAAAAATTCTTTCTTTCTTTTTTTTTTTTTTTTACTGAATTTCACATCTTGATTGCTATGCCATAACAGTCCGTACAGTGTAATAGCATGGAATACAGTGTCCATTTCATTACTATCCCACTGGACTAGATTACTACATTTTTCTGTATTTGTGAGAAGAACCTGCTGAATCTGTTCCACCCTCAGCTTAAAAGAGAGCAAGAGAGGCAAAGTCTTCATCCTCACTCCTCCTCCAGAGGAAAAATGCCTTCATATGTCCAGTTTCTTTTTATGAGAGCATACTTCAAATGAGGAAGAACAGGGTGTTTTGACTTGCCAGTGCATTTCCAGTTAGGTGAAAGACCCGAACCTGATTTCTCATGAGGATGGTCATTATATGTATTTTCAACTGAAATTATTTAAAAGTGAGGTAGTTGTGACAAAAAGTATTTTTTGTCAACTGTAAGCAACTGCACACAGTAACTTTGTGCCTGCAGTTTATAATAGCAGCAATACTCAGTATACACCGTATATACATGATCCTGGAAATTCAGCATGCACTCTCCTTTCAAAAAAAATGAAAACCTCGAGCTGAGTGCCCCTGGACAGAGATAACTTAGTGGTGATTTGAATGGGTGTTTCTTTAGGTAGAGGGTGTTGTGTGCCTTCTGAGATCTGTTCACATCTCAAATGCATTGCATGGATTACCCCAAAGGGTAGTTTGGACACATTTGCCATGATTTTCCTGGGATTTTCCCAGCAATGTGCAGTCCCTGCTGCCATCTGAAATTGCAGCTTGACTCTGGCCCGCTTACATTTTGGCCTAAACCTCTTAAGAGGTGTGTGAACTTTCGTGAACCCAGCCTGTGCTCAGGACATGGGGCTCTGATTATTAAACACTTTTTCAATGTCTGTAACAGCTTTCACCCAAAGACCTTAGGACACTTGAATGCACTCATGATTAACTGCACACTCTGCACTCTGTCCCAGTAGAAAACACCTGGGAAAGCCATGTCAACCCTGAATATACTTTCCCAAAATGAGGACATGGTGGAGAGGGACCTGGACCAAAATCTCATTTAAAATACCTCAGATGGCTCAGCAGTTCTGCTTTCCAGCTCTACATTTTGAGTGGCCCTTTTCTATAGCATGATTTAAACCATGCTATAGAACAATCACTTCCATATTTCGGAAAAATACAGATGCCATATACAAATATACAATATACAACCAAATCTGTCTGACGATTATACAGTGAGATGAAGGACATCCCCGGTTTAGAGTACTGGTGTATGATCTGAAGACCTGGTTTCCAGCATTTTCTTTTCCCATTACAGGATTTTTGAGAAGGACAACAAAACAGTTCTGCCTCTCTGTTTCATACATATTTTTATTGGTTTATTAAACTGTTATTTGTGCATGAAATAAAGAAACTTTCCTACTGCAGCATATTGTGCAGAAAAATGCACTAAAGAGTGAGATCCGCCCCAGTGTTAGGGTAGCGGTGGCCAGGTAGGTGACATGGATAACCCCTGTTTAATCACTTCCATTGACTTGCGTGGCCATCTCTCAGCAGAGAGCCAGCAGTGGGTATTGTGTCTGCGTTAGCTCCCTTGCCTTGCTTTAGTGACTTCCTGCAGCACAGAGAAGTTCTTGCCAACCTTTTGAACACCAAAGCTGTATCAGTCTCTCCTCCATACAGGTGGTGTTTAGAGGGAGTTTGCCTTATTTTTTTTTTCTTTTATTATTTTTTCAAAGTTGTGTCTGTCCTACGGCCCAAACTGCAGGTGAGTTTGCTGTCTATGTAACTGTGTGTCTTTGAATATATCTGAAGGCAACTGTCAACACTGATCCTTAGAAGCCTTCTACCTCCTTTTAGTCTTTCAGACACAGCTAAGCATAAAACCACAGAGTTGCACAGCCAAAGACTTCTGCCAGCTTTCTTACATGGCTGGGATTTTATAGTGATATCACACTTAGGTGTGACTGACAATTCATAAAACCCCAGAAGTTAGAGGTGGAAAAGACTTAGGTCACCAGCTCCATTTCCCTGCCAGGGTGGGATATGCCACAGGTGTTTCTGCTCTAAGACTTACAGAAGTGCTGTGCCAGTGGTGGTTGTCATTAATTACTGTATTTGTGAGCCTAAGACTAAATCCTGGTGGTTCTGAGCACCACCTTCTTACAGCAGTGGGAGTCCCAATAGCTCAGTTCTTCCCAAACTTGGGACATCATGGTTTGAAACACGATCTCCTGTGATCTTTTGTCCAGAAGAGTAGAGGGCAATAAAGCACATGGATGATCTGCGTTATTTACACAGGGCATAGTTTCTATAGCTGGTGTGATTTAGACAGCTAGCTGTACACACCCAGTATGATAACTTAGTCTGGCCTTGCCTATTTTTAAGTCAGGGGGGAATTTCCTTTTGCTACAGGGTAGTTCATTCACAGTTAAGTGTGCTTTTTCCGTCCTTAATAGTTTAGTACCGTGCAAATCGCTGGGGTCTTTTATTATGATATTTTCTGCAAAGGATGTTTCAAGCTATTCATTACTAGCTAGTTATTACAACATTTTGCTTGAACTTGTAGAAGTAGGTACTTTTTTTTTTATTTTTTCAAGTAAGAATGAAATTCTTTTACTATTTTACGAGACTCTTAACATATCTGACACAAAGAAAATAGAATTAAAGCAAATAGTAACTCAATTTTTACCACAATATGAAATCCTGTTTGCTCTCTGATTGCACATCAAATGTTGACGTTAACTAGCAGATATGCCACTTCCATGCCAGGGTTTCATTCTTGGAACATGAGATCAGGCTGATTCTGTGAAAATAAATACTAAAGAAAACATGCTCAGTAAAGTGCTCAGCTCATAAAGGCCCAGTGCTAAGAAATCTGGGCAGCCGCTGGCACCCCCACTGAGGCTTGCTCAGCTCGCAGCTCTCACTTTCTGAGATTTGCATTACAGTTGTATTCTTTGCAGGTAGCCAACATGATCGCGTTTCTATTTAGAGTTATATGACTTCAGTTTCCAGTTGTCCCCCCAACACTGTATTTTGAACGAGCTCTTTTCTCGATACTGCAAGTATCAGTTCTTTTACTATTTTTCAGCTGCTTCCATTTCACGATAACCTGGCACTTCCTCGGCTTGTTTTGTAGCAAGGCAAGAGACTTGTTTTTTTAGTGTTGCTTCCTTCTCTTTTTGAGCTTCCTCAGGTTCCAGAAATGACCCTACAATTACACGCAGCATGCTGCATGCTTACTCTTCCTTCACAGCTGTACAGGAGTTAAACGTGGCACACACTCTCCTTGCCTGACCTTCATAAGATGTTAGGATCTAAGAAACTAATGTACTAATAGGACACTGTCAGTGTTTCCCCTGAGCTGACACTCTTGGCTATAGAGCAAAGACTGGTTCTAGGTGAGGTAAGTAGTAACCAAATGCAGCTTTTGGCTCTAGGTGGGGACAGTAACAGTCAAGTTCATTCAGCCTTTGGTTATCACCTTTGAATACGTCTAGTCTGATGGAGTGGACCCACTTTCTATTGCCCCCTTCTCTTCTCTCCAACCCCTCCCCAAAGAGGCAGAAAAAGCCACAAAGTTATAGAGAACTGAGAAGGTTAGGGGAGCCTGAGCAGTTACTGAGGACTTCCGCCCCACAGCCATGTAGTAAACACATTGTAACAAGTTTTAAATTTTATATTCCTATAGCAGCAGAAGCTCCATAATGCCAATGTGCTATATGTGTGTCTATCAACTCCATCCTTTCTTTGAAGGTTTCCCGAATGTAGACCTACCCTTCAAGGAGCTTCCCCGCAGGTAGACCCTCCTTGCTTTCAGTGATGCTCCATGACTGTCCTGTGAACCAGGTCCTTTCAGGATCAGGGACTGAGGAAAGACTAGATGAAAACAGGTAAGTGAGTAAATATCTAATATGAAGAAAAAGGAGAGGGAAATCCTCTTCCCTAGGGTTACATTTAAAGCTGAACAGGGAGTTCTGGGTTGAAAGGTTAGGGAGAGAAATTATTTTTGTTTCAGGTGGAGCTCTTGTTGGAGGGAAGTGTTGAAATGAGAGAGCTTTGGGGTTAAGAAAGTTTCTATGCTCAAGTAAGTGGTAGCTGAGAATTTGCTTTAAATAATTTCAGTAAAACTAGTGAGCAGGGAAATTAATTTCCTTTCAAAATGATGTGGTGGAAAGGCAAAGCCTTGGGTTACAGCTCAGATAAAAGAAAAAGGTAAATGCTTTGCATTAAATTCCTTGTGCATTTCATACTTTTACAGACATCTTTGAAATTTATAGCGTAGATGCACTGGTTTGAAGTACAAGCTCACCTTGCCTGACCTCCCCCATAACACAGGCCTTTGAATCTGACCCTGTAATTTCTGCATCAGGCACCTCTCTCTCTGTTTGAGCTATAACATGTCTCTTAGATATCCATCTAGTCTTGACTGGAATACTGCAAATAAAGGAAATCCATCACATCCTTAGGTAGCTGTGTTTAAATCACTAAGATAAGCCTGTACATCTAAGGCTTTCTCTGAAGACAAGACAGCAACAAGAATTTGCTGAAGAGGCCAGCACTCGTGGGAGGGTAAGAGTCTGCAGATCCAGCCATTATTATCATAAAGCTCAGAAATGGGGAAAAAGCAAAGTGTTGCTCTAGTTCCAATACAACATAAGTGTCACGTCATTCTGCAGAGGACTTAATGTGAAATGTATTCTTCACACAGTTAAAGGGCTTTGAAAGACCAATGGACTTTGGTTTATTAATTATTTGGTTTTCAAGGCAATAATGCTATAGTGAGAACATTAAAAACTCTGCGAAAAGGGGGATGATGCTACCTGTGAAAACAATTCTATTTGTTTTTGTACTATCTGATTATAGATCATCTTCTTCTGTCCCAGCTGTTTCAAAAATTGTTTTGAAAACATTTGGCTTATGTTTTTGGCATTTGGGGAGCCAAATTTGGTGTCTATACCAAAGACTTAGGTGAAATTATAAATGAACTAAGTTGTCTGAGGTAACACTACATGGACTATTTTTCTTTTATGCTGATGACCTCCAAGTGATGTTACTCTCTAGTAATGATAAACATCAACCCAGATTTAAGGTTTTTTTTTTTTCTTTCTATGAGTATTTGCCAAAAACTATATTCACAGTTTCTTAACCCCGAGCATGAAGTTTCAGCTGGACTGATTTCAATAGCATTAGACAATATTCTTTCTATATTATTTAAGTGATATAGTTCTTACCAAAGTTTGAACAAAGGTGCTGACTTGAACCATCCAATGGCTCTATATCTTTTTTTATATAGATCTTTTGATACATTTTAACATATTGAGGAGTTTTCTTGTCTTTTTGTGGTTCCCTCTTATGTACTAAATCTTTACTGTAAGCCTCTAATGTTCATACGTTTTTGCTTCATTCCTTTTCTGTCTCCCACTTTCCTTAATACAGACCTCCTGTTCCTAGCGCCCATCAATCAAAAATCCCAGACAAAAATAATCAGTGTGGGTGACTCCTGGGTGCAGGTGGAGCTGGGTGGCAGCAGCCTGGAGCTGAAGTTGCCTTGTGCGGGGTGGACTTTAGCTGGTGTCCATCAGCACTCCTTTGGTGGAGCATTTTGTTCTATTTTCATTGCATTTCACTGGGAAGGTTTTCTGTAAGGTATGTGCTCATCCTGTGAAACAAGTCCTGGGTGACTCACTCAGAAATAACAATAGGATGTCCTCTGAGGTGAAACGTGTGAAAATACCCTTTTCAATGACACCACCGCCTTTGGACGCCTGATTTCACTTTGTATTCAAACAGCATTAACTCGTATATTTCCCATTCAATTTTTTCATGTCTTTTATTTGTTGTTCCACCAGTGAGATCTGTGGAGTTTAAAGCAGAAGACTTAAATCATCTGGCTTTACAGTGAAGTCAGTTCCATCTTCTCCTATTAGATTTGTTTTTACCTGGGTTAGCCTCCCCACTGATAGTTCTTTAGTTTCTTTGCCTTCTGCTCTTTTTCCAATTACAGACATCCAAAAGAGATTTTGCAGTATTTAAGACAGCTGATGTAACCCCTGGGTTATATTGTTCCACATGTTTCTCTGTTCATCTAGACCGCTTCAGCATTACATTTGCTTTCATACTATAGAAAGAGCCATTCCACATTTTTAGTGCATCTTAGGACAGAACGACCAGTATTGTTCATAAATGACTCCACAGGCATCTGAAAGCTATTCTGGTTAATTTAACTAGAGCAGTATAATGATCTGAAAAATATGAAGGAGCATTTCTTAGATTCAGGAAAATCTCTTTCAAGGTTAACGAGATTCCCTTTGTCTCTCCTCAGAGAACTACCCAAACAAGCACTCTAGTGTTTTTTTTTTCCTCACAGAAGTCTCTTAAGAAAGGGAGCAAGTGGGTCATCATCAGGTCAAGAGCCTTTGGTTATGAACGCTACCTTTCATTTGCTTGAATAGGTAATCATATGGCCCTGCATAACGTTTGGTACAGCCTTGTGTCACTGGTTGTTAGAAATGAGGTAACATGTTTATGGATGGAGGTGTCAACTGTGTGGTTCTGTAGCTCAAAATTTTATGCAGAGCATTATTTTTCCCTGCCCAACCAAAATTTCATTAACAACGATACAGAACAACTTTGTTAAGCAAGTAGAACATGCTGGATTTGTTTAAGGGCAATTATTTCAAATGCAGCTGACCTGTACTTTGTGGGTAAAAGTGTATTTAAATAAGCTTCTAAATAAGGGACTAGGACAGTGTATCATACAGTAAAAACACTTACTATGCCTGAGGTAAGAAAATAGAAGAAAGGTGAAAACTGTTTGGGTACCTGTGGCATGAAGACCAAGGTTTCTAGGGGGAAAAGATGAATAAGAGAGATTGGAAAGTAGAGTGACATTCATTAATCTATCACCATACATCAAGTGTTTTGAGCTTTCTTAAAAGAAATTATATAGGATGTTATGTGAGGATATAAAAATACTAAAATACATAAGAAATTTTACATTTCAGGCACATAATGCAATTAAGTAAATACATTTAATTAGTAGCCTAGTTTCAGGAATATGGACTAGACCCACTAGTCTGTGGTAGCTGCCTACACCAATTTAGCACAACTGGAAGAATTTTGTCTGTTTAGAATTGCTCATATGCAACTCTTCTGAAACTTCTATTATTACCACTATAATACTGGAAATCGTAAAAGACTTAGGGAATTTAGGGCTTCTATGCACACCATACCAGTACATTAAAAGTCATCATTCTTAGGTCTTACTGCTACTTAGAATTAACCAAACTGGGAACAAATGAAATATAATTTTTGCACAGAATAGCAGGAATGTGCTCTACAGATCATTTATCTACAAAGATGTACACTTCAAGGAATCTATTGTACCAAAAATATAAAGAGTTTCATTTTTTTAGCAGGCAACAAGGAAAAAAATGTGTAGATTACTGTGCTATGGAAACTTCAGAGAATTGCTCTTCAAGGTCAGGAGTGCGCTGGTAGACTTCTATGGTTACCAGTGCTGTTTTCTGTGCAAAACTTCTCTGTGAAAAACCTTTTTAAACTTCACAGTAGAAATGGGATTTATTGCACTAGCCATTAACTGTTTAAAAGTTAGGATCTGTCTAGTTTAGGCAAAGGAAAGAGGTAGACACCAGGTAACAACTCTTCCCACCTATTTGTAGATGGCTGTCTGATGAGGGGTGGGTACTAATGTCCTCACTAATCTCTCTTCATGCATGAGAAGCAGAGGACCTACCATGTTATTAGGCAGAGCACTGGAAATACGAGGTAAAATGTTTATTTTCCAAAAGTAATTAGGTGCTAGTGAGATCTTGCCTGTTTTGGGCACTGCTTCTAAAGGAACTGGCTAGAATTTGGCAAGTGCTGGCCTATCCAGTGAATAACAATATTAAAAAATAAAAGCACTGAATTTGGAAGGCAGCATCCAAATAACTCCCAGTGGTTTCTAAACCGTATCTTGAAAAAAAAACCCTTATGCTGCTCCTATAATAAAATTAACAGAGCAAAGTAGATTAGTACTGTCCAATATAACCCTCTGACTTCCAGGTCCCTTCCAGACCACTTTACAAGTCCAACTTAGTTATTAGCTCATGTTAAGAATTCAGTAGCAAATTGTGTACAGCCTCCATCTACATTAGGCTAGATGTATTTTGGGTCTGTTTTCCTATGCCCTACTTTGATCGCTTGTTTTATGTTGATATCTAC
Organism: Aptenodytes forsteri; assembly: GCF_000699145.1. Lineage (NCBI taxonomy): Eukaryota > Metazoa > Chordata > Aves > Sphenisciformes > Spheniscidae > Aptenodytes > Aptenodytes forsteri. Next base: position 21,776,310 of record NW_008795129.1, read on the forward strand.
ATTAGATGTATTTTGGGTCTGTTTTCCTATGCCCTACTTTGATCGCTTGTTTTATGTTGATTGCTTCACAGGATATCAATAATTATTACGGAAGCAAAATGAAATTAAATTAAAGTTTTTCCAAAAGGTTATGGGAAGTATGGACTCATAGCCCAGGAAACCTTACCAGATTCAAGTTAATTATACAGTTTGTGACCACAGAAGTGTTTTATTTGGGTCTGTTTTCCTATGCCCTACTTTGATCGCTTGTTTTATGTTGATTGCTTCACAGGATATCAATAATTATTACGGAAGCAAAATGAAATTAAATTAAAGTTTTTCCAAAAGGTTATGGGAAGTATGGACTCATAGCCCAGGAAACCTTACCAGATTCAAGTTAATTATACAGTTTGTGACCACAGAAGTGTTTTAGGAAATTTTCTTTCATTTTGTCTTAATTTTATGTGTCATAAGGTGCTTAATAAGATGCCATGTGTAATGCTGAAGTGACCTGCTTCTACTTTACAAGTGCAATTACCTAAAGACAAGCTGGGTTTTGTGCAGTTTTCTGATGGGACGTTGAGGAGTCAGTAGGTGGTAAAGCAGTCAATGCCAACTATTACAGCGCTGCCCTTCTGGAAAGTGAAGTCGAGGTGAAAAATGTTACCACATCTCTGGGTCACCTTTCCCCTCCGAGCCTCCCACTCTGGAGGGAAGCCTTGCTGTTCAAAGGCTCGTATTGTACCCGTGGCCTCTATAAATAACATAAAACGCACTCTGGTTCAGTGTGGGTGGGCAGTTAAAGCTAAGGTAAACAACCTGCATTGCCAAGCAATATTTTTTTAAGCAGTAGGCAAGATGCATTTCAACAGATGCGTTTCAAAAGGAATAAACACAAAGATATGGGAAACACCTGCAAGCCTTTGTTGTATGGGACTTTTTACAGCAGGACCCAGTAGGAGCACAAAGCCCACCTGTAACTTCTCTCCAAAGCTGTTGCAACAACATCTGCAAGGCAGGGAAAAAAATGCACCTATTGATTGAGCATGTTTTGTTCATGAAAATGAGCATGGGTGCATACAATAGTCACTGTAAATGTGAATGCAAATTGTCTCCCCGTTATTAGTGGGGGAGGGTGACGTAGAGAAAGGGCCAAAGGGGGTGGTTGTCCCCTCCAGAACAGCCCAGGATAGCACACCTGCACCCAGTTGTGTGACACAGCACCAGCTGTTTACCTAGTGTGTTTTAAGATCTCAGCCTCAAGATTTACTTACTAACATCCACACAGGTACAGCTGTGATTCACAGATGTCAAACTAACAGCACATTTTTGTCAAACACACCTTGTCTTGGCTAATTTCATTTGATGTCTTGAAAATATCATCACTTGAATAAGGAGGAGACAAGCATCTCTATAGGAACAAGTAACTTTATATAACAAGTTTATAATCATTCGTAGATTAAGGCCAGAAGGGAATATTTGATGTCCTACATAGTACAGGGCAGACTGCATTATTCCACAACAGGATATATCTTAGAAAGACATCCAGTTTTGTTTAAAAAATTTAAGTGATGGGGAAACTATGCGTGAGAAGTTCTTGCAGTGATTGACTGCTATCGAGTAAAAGTCGTCACCTTTTTCCCAGTTTGAATTTATGTAGCTTCAGCTTCCAGTCTCTCAAACTTAGTATGGCTTTGTCTGACATGTTTTAAAAAAACCCTCTAATATCAGATTTTTTTTTATTCATTTCACTGTAGATTGGGGTCTAGATAGTGGCAGGTCATCTTTGGAAGTTAAATAGATCTAGCTTCTAAAATTATTCCCAGTTTTCCAGGGGTCGTATTATTCTTTCATCTGTCTTTTGGCCTGACTCCAGTGTTTCAATAACAGAAACAGTACATGCAATTCTTCCACATTAGGTCTTTTAATTTCTTATTCCCTCTACATTTCTTTATAAACTTGCCCCTTGGTTATAACACGGTTGACATCTTCCCAGCCGATGAGCTGCCATGAGGAGCAGCACGCGTGGCGAGGCAGGGCAGCTTCTGCTGCAGCCCCAGGCTCAAGGAGAAAAAGGAGAACAGGGCATCCCCTTCTCCCTGGGCCCCCGGGTGTCCCGATCCTCATGAACACAGCCAAAAGTACAGTAAATTAGAATAAATGTGATCACACTGAAGGAGCCCTGAGCCCACAAAGTGGGCCCGGTGCTATGAGATGGTTTGACTTAACTTATCTACATCTGTGACAACTTAGGAAAATACCACAGTTACATACAATCCTAGTTAATGTCATTGCATCCCTATAAAACCCATCACAGCAGTGGTCTGAAGTCGTGGCAGTAATACAGCTTGGAGCTGTAGAGGTCTTGGACCACAAAGTGTGTTTGTTTTGTCAAAAGCCTTTTCCTGGACTCTAGCTGCAGGCTGTAGCATGTATTTGCATCATATTTTACTAGCATACATGGCTTCTCTCTCCCCCTGATCCAAGCAAACTGGAGGTCATGTAGCCATGATTGGTATGGGAGTAATTCTAAGGGAAAAAACTGGCAGAGAGACTGGGATAGGGGTCGAACTGGGTTATATTTGCCTACAAAAACAGTACGTAGTCATGCCCCCCCAACAATAAAAGATTCTAGGATATACAAAAATACATCACTGCTTTGTGTTGTCTGAAGCTAATCTGTATCTTTATAGGCTTAAATGAACACTCGGTGGAAAGACTCTTGTTGGATGAGACCCAGCTTGGGCCTCTTGTCAAAAACTTACTGTACAGATTTCGCCATCATGAGACACTGATCTGTTTCCTGCACCTACTTAGACTCAGATCTATTTACTTTGGTCTTTAAATAACCTATTGCTACTCTTTGGGGGGTTTTCTCAGTCCTGTAGAAGTGGAAGGTAACCGGGGTTCTGGCTCACATTGAGTGAGATTTTTCAACATTCTCATTGTAAGATCTTTTCAGAGAGCATGACCCAGAAAATATCAGGCTTTACCTTTGTTGAGCTCTTGGTGACAGGCAGTAGCAAACCTGTCCTTTCAGTGCTAAACTGGATAGGTTTGATTGAGAAATAATTGCAAGGTAATAAATAGAGAATCCCAAGATGCAATTTTTACAAGTTTGCTTTTCACAGAAGCATGCTGTAACACACATCATTGAGCTTCTACTGTTTTACATTTGTTTTCTCAGCAAAAGAAAGATGTCCTCCCTTTATTGGAGTAATATGAAAAATACAGAATTGAAAAGCCTGAAGAGACCATCTGAGGCTGAGGGGACACTTACAAACCCTGGGATTTTGATAGGTTTAAAAAAATGAAGATCAAAGGTCTAACCATTTGAAGTTTTCTTCCATGGGTTATTTTTGTAGTGAAAAGCCACATATGGTTCTACATTGATATTTCATTGTAAGAAAGAAGAGAGAAGACAGCGTATATGTCTGTCTCCCATTCTAGGACATGGGTCCAAGTCATATATTGTGATTTGTTCAAATATTTTCACTGTCCTACAGCAGCCAGAGAATTTTTCTTCTCAAAGTTTGCTCTCTCAGGTAACCTTCCCACTTCTGTTATATTGCAGAAAGAAAAGGTGTGTAGTGCTATGCAGCTGTGTCCCATAAAACACTACTGAATTTGCAGTCCAGAGACTAATCTCTCAGATGGCAGAGGTGAATTAAATGTCCCAGCAGTAATGGGACATTACTCTCTTCTTGCTCTCGCTCCTGGGATGATGTGACTATAGGCAATGTTACAGTTGGTGTTATATGCCACAACAAAGGCAAATCAGAAAAGAATAATAATTCTAAAAGCATGATGAAAAGGAAATAAGAGGATTAAACAATTTCTTTGTCTCCTTACATTCACCAGATTGTTCTCAAATTGTAGTCAGTGACATGATAAAGATCCACTCTGTCAGGGAGAAGAAAGAGTTACAGGGGACAGTGCTCTGGGGAAATGTTGCTTTGCTTAAGGAGCACTAGTGTTGTTTTAACACAATCCTGAAAGTTTAATGGCTGTTCTCCTGCTTTGAGTGCAGTGGACTTACTTTGGTTTAGAAGACTGCAGAAAATGTCAGATTTGTGCTCATTATGCTATTGATAAGCAAAGAAGCTACTTAAAATGTTTTCTAAATTCTTTCTGTCTGACAGGTAACTGATTACTCTTTTTGGATTAACGGATCATTAATACAGGCTGTCCCTGCAGGCTCAGGCTCTGTTCCTTTCCTACTGGCAAGTTATAGCATGATATAAGTATGCAAGTGCCAAAAGCGTCTTTTCCATCTTGCTTTGTGTCACACAGTAAAGTACTGGAATGCCAAACAAATAAAACACGTCCCGTTGCTGTCAAAAGCCTGTCATGCTGGTACTAAAAACTGGAACTATAAAAGGAAAGGTCATTTCTATCCCTTTGCACAGAAACTGATGTTTTTGTTATGTTTATCAAATACACAAAAGGATCCTGATCCGTAACAGGAGCTGACATACAAAAAAACCCCTGAAGATGACAGTGGCGCCGATGTAAAATAGCCAACTAACTTTACACTGGATTTTGAATCCTGTTTGGTGGAGGTCTAGTTTTCTAATAACCTGCGTCTGGGTCTCATTGGAAGTCATGCATGGAGACCAGTTGCCTTTTTCCCTACCAGCAATACTTCTCTTCTTTCAAGGATGACAGGCCAATAGCATCCCAGAGCGTGCTGAGCTAATGCCAGCAGTATTTCTCCTCTGTGGATCAAATAGCAGGAATTGGAATGAACCTTCCTCAAATTCTCTTTCAGGATCTCCTCCAGGCAAAACTTTGAGGTTTGCATAACTCTGAAAAGTAATCTGACTTTACTTTGGCAACGAAAAAGAAGCCTCTTATTTGTGCCAAGCAAAAATGTATTTCTTTTTAGTAGCATTTTTCATTGCTAATATGTCATTTCTATCTTCCCTTTTTTTTTTTCCCTCTTGCTGTGATTTTCCCCTCTTCTAAGGACATTTTTACATATACTGTTTCAGGCATGCTGAGACAAGAGTAAGATATTTTCAGTAGTTTATCAGAATGCTTGAATTTGATGTGGTCAAACAAAACATTTCAATTAGTGGTCTGAATGTGTTGTTGAAAACTGAAGGATGATATGAACAAATGGAAAAATCAATTTTCCTTTGTTTCTTGAAATACTCCCAAAAGCCTCAATAAGAACAATCCAAAAAAGAAAAAAAAAGAAAATAAGAATGTCACCTTGCAATGAATAGATAGAAATGTGTTTTTAATACAATGTAATACATTTACAAAAGTAAAGCAGCTATCATCATTTTTTATCAAGGCAAAAATTTTTGTGACGCTTTTCATTTTCTCATATGAAATATTATTTTTAGTTTGGAGCCAACTATAGCCACAGAGATGTCAAGACGTGGTACCTTCTGCCATTAGAAGTTTGTGCTAGCAGTTACAAGAAAGCTTAGTTCAGGATCTACAAGATCCTTTGGGCAGTTTCAGGAGATGGATTGTGTCTCAAAGGTGGATATTTATTTACACAAAAAAAAAAGAAAAGAAAAAAGAAACAAAAAGGATGCATGTATGTCTTCTTAGTGATACAGCTGTGGCTGCTTCTTGCAACAGCTCTTGTGGTGGGTTCTTTTGAAATTCCTGAATGTAGCAAGTTCTATAATGATAATCTCAAATTCCTGGTGATTTTCTAATGTTCTGGTGTGTTTCGAAATATCACAGATATGCCCTGCCTTTAAATGATCGTGCTCCCCTCATTCGCGCTTTAATCTTTTTGGAAGAAGAAAGAGAAGACAATCTAGCTGTACATTATGTATTTAAAACAAGAAACGTCAGAGGGGCCATACAAAGAGGGGAGCTGCTAAGACAGGTTGGAAAGAGGTCAGGCTGGATCACATCGATCACTAGTTACAGCTTTAACTATATAGAGGAAAGTCACTAAGGCACAACATTGGCAATGCACAGCTTTCATCGCACCTTTGTCAACCCTGTGGGTGATGGAGTGCAGGTTGTAAGTCCTTGATGTTAAATATGGTAATGCCCCGTGGAGTTGAAGTTAATAATAAAGAGAGGAACAAGGGAACACAATGTTGCACAAAAGGGGCAGGCTGAAGTGATTTATTGGGAGGGCTGAATTTCTCATTACTGTGTAATGGAGAAAAAGTTTTTAAAACACCAGAAGTTTTTAGGTTTTCTATGGCTAGAGATGAGTGCTTCGCAGTCAGATGAGTAGGCAGAGGATGTCCTTGCCTTACATTGCATAATTATTCTGTAGTGAAAAGCACTTATTCTATTCTGTGTGCTCTCTTCAAGCATTTACTCTAATCCTTCTCATAAATTAAGAGACAACAGTCACCTACTGCTTTTCAAGGTTTCCTGTTCCTGTTTGATGTCATTGTGCTTAATTCATCCTTTACATCAGGGTTAAGCCTGGCTTGCTTTTTTTAGTGCTGCCCCTATTTAATCTTCTTAATTTATGTGATGTGCTGATATTTGTTTAGAACTCTAAAATAGATACAAATAGTGAAATGGAGACATCACTGAAACAAAGAGAACCTCTGTTAATAAGAACTGGAAAATAATCTTCTTTCTGTCTTCTCTAAAGGGATCACATTCATCAAGAGAAACTGTGTAAAGAGGAAAGGGTTCATTTTGTGATAGATTGTTTTTTAAAGAGAAAATAGAACCCAGGAACAGATTGTTGGTATCTTTTTTTGGCACTACATCACAAATACAAAGCATAAGACTCCATACAAACAGATAACATGATCAAGAACACCTCTGTACTGTTAGATTTCATTAATTATTTTTTAATGAGAAAGACTGTGTTTTCAGAAGCAAAAGATGCGTAATTTATTGACCATGCAAGACAAAATCATCTATCAATTTTAACTCTCCAGCCCATAATAACATTAACTGAATTAAAGATATCACTTAAAAATAACTTTTCTTTATTGTCCTGCAACCTGACAAACCTTAGAATGGATACAGCTGTATCCATTTTTGAGAACATGGTGGCAGAAGATACGTTGACAACCCATTCAAAGGTCAATCCTGTCAACTCTCATTGCTGACCGGACTAAAATGCTCATCTGCATAGCAGGTAGTGTAATGCAAGTTTATGATAGGCCCAACAGGACTTCTCTAGAAGCTAATTTAGGTGTAACATTACAGAATGGTGACAATGGAAGAAAATGGTGTAACAAGGTTGACCTTGACCATGAAATGATTTCTGCTGGTGTGTAGGAACTTCCAGCTTAGTCTTCCAATTTAAATGATGCTCTTTACCATACAGAAGTTGTTGTTGGTTGCACCAGTGGCTGTTTGTCTTGCTATCCCTGTGCGGTCATTATATAGCGACATGCCTGTGTTCCTGAAATTAATTCCTTTTTGCTTACTCAGTGCCTGTTTATATACCTTTGGTCATTTAATAAGACCAAAGGAGCCATTTTGTCACCTACCTAGCATTACCGCAGCTGAGTTTACAGTCAATCTGGTGGAGAAGCTGTGGGTAAGATTTATGATTTGAAATTTCTCAGCTGGGCTTCCTCATTCGAATGGCTAAAAACCTCAGGCTAAACAAGGTCACTTTATGGGAGTTATAAAACTCTATCCCAGTAAAGCAGGCTAATTGTTCCATCTCTTCTAGAGCATGATTGCCAACTAAATTTATTGTAACTGTTCAGATTAAGGAGATATTATTTAGATTAACAGTATATGAGGTTTTTTGGTTGGAAGGATTGTTCACTGTTGTGCCTTCACATAACAATAAATGAGAAAGGATATATCAATTAAGTTTATCAGCAGCATTGCTGGGAGAGATGGAACCTAAAATGGCAAAATAATACCCCTTTATACAGGATCCTCAAAGGAAATAAATTAAACTGCCAAAAGTGTGGGTTCTGCTGTAATCATTACACCGATTTTAGGTTGTTAGTCAGCTGAACTTTGCTGGTTAGGCAGGGATTTCTTTTCTGTCTTCCTAACCAATAAAATTATGCCAGCAAAACTTTTAGGTTTTAGACAGAATGTAAGTGACATTTCAGTTGAATGATCTCAAAATTTTTTGTGTGTCTCAATCTCACAAATGTCCTTTTCAACACCAATTTACTAAAGCTGGTTTTGTAAGTGCATTAGATGTTCAGTTGCTTTTATATATAATTTTGTAGAACAATAGCAGCATAACATACAAGGGGAACCTTATTCCTCTAAGTAACTCTCTGTGCCTTTCAAATACTCAGCATTTCTCCAATAGTCGTCTAATGCTCTGTATTTCTCAAATAACCATTCTTATTTGTAATAATTAGTTCTGGAAAACACCAAGCATTACAGAATTCTAGGTTCAAGTCCTATGCAGCAGAAATGGAATTCTTAGAGATCAGCAAAAAGGCAGAATCATGGGGTTTTCAGAAATAATTAGATGGTTGGTTGATGATGATTTACTGAGATTATTTAATTTTGTCAAATAGAGGAGAAATAAGTTTGAAGGAGTAGTTAGAAAAAGAGATGCCCATCATTTATCTTCAGTGGATCCAGTTTAGTCAGCTGGCAATTTTCAGCTTTCTGTATTCCTCTGGTCCAAACTTTGCATGTGTTTTCACATGACTGATTACACACGAAAGCAGATGCTGAAGTTTCTTTGGATGCTTAGTTACCTTGAATTTTCCTAGTAAAAAATTTAAGATTTTCCTATGTTCTAAGCCACATTTAAATAATCCAGGACTGTGATTCAGCTGTTTCAGGCCTATCGCACACTCCAAGTGGAAAAGCCTCTCACAGCCTTCTGTCAAAAACATATGGAGATAATATGGTGGGAAGTGGAACGATTAGCAGTAATCAGCCCGTTTCAGCTCCTCTGAGAGTGGTACCAGATTCCTCCCCCACTGGAGCTACTCAGATCATGATAGACAGAACGCCTGACTCTCAAAGTGCTGAGCATCTGCGGTCCCATTGACTCACCTGGAAATGTGAGTCGGCTGTCCTGAAATCTGCTAAGTTTTGCAGTTATTTGGATGGTAAATTCCTCATGCATAGGTTATGTGCCTGGCTTTGTTCTTCAAAGAGGCCACTCTTTTGGAAGTCAAAGGCTCAGGTCTGTATTCATGTAGCATAAGCCATCCTGCCCATTAACTCAGCTTCATTTGTTTGGAAGAGTCTTCTCTTTCCTATAATCCCAGTAGATTTTCTCTTGCCTTCTCATTATCAGCTTTCTCACATTCAATAACCAGAGCACAGTAGGACCTTCTTTCTTCTCCTAACACTAAAAATGAGCTGTCACTCCCAAATCTTTCCCACCTCATTCGTGTTTTCTCAAAGCCATGTCTCTGTCTGTAAACTTCCCTTTGCACTTGAATTTGCTTGAAGCTTGGGACCTCTTACCTGGGCACTGCATTGCTGCCCCTTACATGAGGAACCAGTCCCTGTGCTTCTGAGCAAAAATTTATGCTAGGGATGGAAAAACATATCAGGGCCTGAAGATCAAGCCTCTTCTGCTGGTTGGGTCAAGAAACCCCCGCTGAGCTGGTGTCCCCAGGCCTGGTCACCTTGGTATAATGATATTTCTAGGGAGACCATGACCTTGCGTCCACTCCTCCCCTGTTTTACATACAGGAACCATTGCCAGGGCCAAAAGGGCTGGTTGGCTCTTGGCTCATCCCTGGTGTGATCCCCTCAGGGCTGCTGAAACAGGCCAAGACTGTGCTGGCTTCACTGTGATCTTCTCTGTGAGCATCTCAACCACAACTAACAGCTATGATGATTGCTTCCTCTGGGCATTTTGTGCCTAACACTTTGTAATAGCAAGTCCTCAACAAAGGCTTAAATTAGTATGTCTAGTGTTAGAATGAGTGTATTTATCTTAGGCTAACATGACCACAGTTAATAGTCATCCTGTAATTGAAATTTGCCTTTGACATCACCTCCTGACTGACTAATTGGATTGTGTCTAGTTATTCTCTTTTTTTTTTTCCTGGCCATTCTGATCAGCCTGAGAGGTAACTCCCCAGCAGTGTTAAACTAAAACTAAATTGACCTGTCACAGAAACCAAGGCATGAGTTCATTTTTTACACTAGAGACCTTCCTGAACAAGTTAAACGAATGAGGTGAAAGTTTGTGTTTTGGTGCATGGTGGAGCTCAGTGACTTCTTGTGTCACCCAGGATTTTGGAAGTCAATTTTGCTGTTGCTTTGCTTTAATCATAATTATTCCCATCAGGACAATAGGGGTTTTACATGCTTCCATATCTGAATGTTAACATTATATTCTCTCACCATGTGTAAATGAACGTATGAATTGTGGAATATTAAAATTATGTTCTTGGGGTAGTTTAGAGCATATAAGACACCCTTCATAATGCTATTTATAAACATGGAGAGAGAAGTGAATGTCTCAGTTAAAACAGCCAGCTGACTATGTGGCTTACAACATATAAAGCACTTCCCTCATAATGTTTGCATTTGTGGGAATATTTCTTTTTCCTACACTTTGTCATGCACTGATTTTAAATGACTGATCTCTTGCACGATAGCGTGTGTGGCTGTGATACAGCTGGCAGGCAACCTAAGGCATTCTTTAATTTTTAAATAAATAAGTTAAAATAACAGGGATTGAAACTGTGGCTATATTAAACTTGATACAAATAACCCGACTTACATAAAGGCAGCTATAACTTTATAACTTGAATTCACCTACAGATTCTGTATCACTTCATCCGTTATTCTAAAAACATTTCTAGGGAAAACATACTAGCTGACTACCCATGATTTTTCATGGAGGCACAGAAAGGACTTTTTGTCCTTGAAGTCACCTGTTAATGTCTTAAAACTGTAAAGAGCAACAGGACATCATGTTACTCTATATACACACAGACTACCTGAATAATACAGAGATCAATTTCAATGCTGAGTTTATTTTTTGCACTACAAAAAGCATGTGATATTTCCACTAAATGCCTGCATGAATTCACAGCTGGTGTAAATCAGCAAGTTTCCATTGACTCCTTTCTTGATGCAGTGTAACTTTAGGAAGCGCCTGGCATCGTTATCAAAAGGGTAAACAGCAAGACATCAGCCAGGATCCTCAGATACAACTAACTCCCTGTAACTTCAGTGGGGAAGCATCATACACACTATGCAGAAATTTTGTGTGAATTTATCTTAAACAACTCAAAGTGTGGGTTTTTTCCTTACTCCAGAAATGGTATAGCCATGTCACATGTGCTAGAGAAAAAAAAATATTTATAATTTAAGTAATATATATTACTTAACACAAGTGCTATTCCAAACATGCTGCATAAATCCATGTTCCTCATCCTAGCAGCTGAAGCAATCCCAGTCCTCTTGGGAGAAATGGAAGTCTTGGCTAACCCTACCATGTCCTGCGCCTCCCACTCCCACCCTTGGAGTGGGGTGAAAGGATTTAGGAGAGATTTACTGTGGCAACAAGCCTAAAACCATCTATTTAATTGCAATAGGAAAGCACACAGCCTTTCTTTGTGCACCTCTTCGTGGTGTAAAACTCCTCTTGATTAAAGCACTGTATAAATGCAAGACTTTTGTACCCATGTCACTGACTGGTTATGCTGTTGGTCCAACTGCTTCATCTGCTACTGTTCATGCTGTGAGCTTAAAAGGCTTTCCATCATGGGGTATATCTGGGTGCTGCTAGATTTACATCTGAGTTCGTTTCAGGTTGAGATTTTTCACATTGTTTAACGGAGTAGGATGCCAAATTCCCACCACACTGATGAGAAAGTAACCTTTCCCATTCAGAAAGGGTTCTTGTGTCTCAGCTGAAGGATTTCACTCACACTCACTAAAAACTTTCCAGTACAGATACTGTTAACATATTTACAGGAGATGGTTACTGATGAGATGCCGCTCTCACAGGTGAACAGAATGAAAATGGGTGATAAAATTCCTTTCATTAAAATCAATATGCAAGGAATGGCTTGACTTTGCAACTTTTGAGAAGGAATGATTGATAGATTCCATTGAGTTCTGTAGTGCCCTTCCCAGCACCAGCTGCCCTTCTCTATGTAAGAAGCTATACAATAAAGTTCCACGGGCTCTATCTTGTAAATCATGTTGATTTCTGTCTCCTAAAACAAGCTTAATACTTGGCTGAAAAATCACCTCTGTTAATTAATAATATTCTTTGTAAAAAACCAACATGGGCTTACATGTATGCTCTCTTGTTTGAGTGGAAAACTATAAAGATGGTCTGACTGATTTTCTTTCCATAAAAGCTATTTATTTCCTCTCTCCTCCATGTTTTCATGCAGTTTTCGGAATCCCTAAAGACTCTGTATCTAACTGCAGCAGTCAAATACAATTTCTTCCCTTAATCCCTGAAGCTCAGCAACAATGCTGTTTCAAGCACCTGGAAGGCAAGAACAGGTGTTGTCATTTTTCTTCAGCACAATTTAATTTTTTCAGAGCTATTAATAACTAGAACGATAGATTTCCATCCTTGTGTTCTGGTTTGTTTCAGAGCTTCCAAAAGGTCCCAAATTATGTAAAGTTTCAGGAGGGACTCTTGTTTCTTCCATGAAGGCAGTGCTGGAGATATATAAAAGCAACTCCAGAACTGTAAGATTGGACTTGTAGCCAGATGGGATGCCAGATGGCTATTTTTTTTTAAAGTTGTCTTGGGTAAAAGAGAAGAAAGGAAGAGAACTAAAGCTCAGCTTCAGATGCATCTTCAACCTGCTGCATATGGGGCTTTGAAAAGTATGATTTACTGATCTCATTGTAAGAACCTGCACTAACTTTTGCTCCTGTATAGGAGAACTAATATGTGTATAAACAATGCAGCTACTTTCATCATCTAACAAGAATAATTTATAGATTAGGACCTGTAGGTGACTTTATTATACAGTCACCAGCTTCATGGAGTAGAACCTGCTTTGACTAACCATGATCATTCCATGGAGACATCTCACAGAGTGATCATTAAAACTCCTGGTCACTTGCCAGTTGCCATAAAAGTTCTTTGTCACACAGTAGGACTATGGTGCTGTGTAACTAAGCAAACGAGGGTTTGCTTTCTGTATTATTTTCCCTGTTTTGTTGCCTTTGGCAAGCACATTGCTGTTGACTGCACACCTACAATCTTTAGTAGAACTTGATATGCTAAATCCATTTCATGTTCATCTAATCTATGCCATGATTAGTATTTGCAAGAACAGTACATACCAGGAGTGAGTTAATGTTTGTATAAAAGATATAAGTTAATCAGAACTAGGCAAGCTCAAGGCTACCAAACTGACTTGGCTTATTGACAGCCTGTTAATGTAAAATGCAGACCATGTTAATTGTTAAATATGCTGATCATTCTTTCCAATTCCCGTCAAAGTAAATCCAACTTTAGAGTAAAGGAATTTCTTAATCATCTTAAATGGCGATACTCCTATTTTAATATGTGGGTATTCCTAATCTTCCTCTCTCTCTCTTCTTATCATTTGTATATACTCTTCAGTTCTTCTTGAGACAGTAAATGCTGTATGAAGCATCATAACAGAACATACTGGCTACTGCTCCTGCTTTGCTCTAGACTGGTTGTGTGATCTTAGCATCATTCCCTACAATTGCACAGAGATATCCCTTTTCTGCAATACTTCTGAGAAGTCATTCTCTAATTCTTCTTGTTGTTTGGGAATTAATACTTAAAGAATCACAAAGTTCATTGCACTGAACATGGCAGCCTAAATAGTTATAAATTCTGTGAACTTCATAACAGCATCAGACCCAGCTGAATGTTTGGATGCCTTACAACTTGCTACATCCAAGTTTAGGCCATGTTCTTTGGTGCAAATCCATTAATATAATGGTAGGAACTTATTTAGTTATAGGTACCTAGAGCTATTTCCTTTTTGGACTACAGATGTTAATAGTGATTGCAAAAAACTAAGTCATGTCTTTAATTTGTTGTAAAAATAAAACGCTCCTCCTTACCTTTTAATAAAATGATACCCTGTGCTCTTTCCAAAGTTCTATAAATGGTCTTAAAAAGAAAACCCTGAATCCGTGAAATGTGGCAGGTTCCTTTAACATCTGGAAGTACTCTCATGGCTGTTTTCACTTGCTTTCAAGACAGTGAAAAGCTGGGCAGTATGATTTCTTGATATTCATACAAGGAGTACCTAGCATCATCATTGCTAGTAAATAAAAGATTAAATTTTCTACGCTGGAGATTGATGTTTTAAAGTTTGGGTTTGGGCATTTCCTGAGGGCCTGTTACTAATGCATAATGGTAGGAGCTATTTGTTTTTACTTTGTAACTAGAGGAGGCAATCTAATGCTCATTAGGTAATCTTTATTGGACCATTCAGTATTTATACTGAATAGTACCCTTATTACATGCTTAGTTCCATTTATTTCATCTGTTAAAATTAGATAGTTCCACTGTATTCAAAAAGCATCCATGTTCTTGGCTAGCAGGCCCAGAATTTGAAGCTAACCATTAGAAATGGTTTTTAAAGCAACTTTTTATACAGTTTACTATTCCCACCTCTTCTGTTCAGGAGCAAGTGTTCACAATGCTGTGGTACCAGTCTCCCACATGGAAACTCAAAGGAAAGAACACAGTGACAACTGTGATTTTAAATAAAATAAAAAAAAAAAAAAAA
>NW_008795129.1:21791005-21841684 GCF_000699145.1 Aptenodytes forsteri
AAAACAAAATGACAACTGTGATTTTAAAAAAAAAAAAAAAAAAAAAAAAAAAACACAAAACCAAACAGGCAAGAAAGAAAACACTCAAACATTTCATTTTATATAATAAAATATGAACATTTAAAAAGCTCCATGTTTAAAGGGCCCTTTGCATGTTCCCTTTAATAGTGCTGGGGTTTTTTTGCTGGCTCTGGCCACTTTTTGGATCTTCTCTAGTTGACTTTAAAAAAAAAAAAAAGAGAGAGCAAGAAAGAGAAAGGAAGCAGTTATGTGCACTTTTAACAGTTTAATCCCCTCTTTTGACATTTGCTGTGTACTCCCTGGATTTACAGTCTACTGTTTCAGAGTGTTGTAGTGAAACACCAGCTATACAGAAGAAATAGGACATTAGTGTAGTCACAGCTATGTGACTTGAAGAAATGGCTGGAAAAAGCAAAGCACTTTCAATTAAATATGTGAAGAAAACAAATAATTATTCAGGCACCTTCATACAGAAAATGTCCAGAGGTTTACACAGAAGGCACTGAAAGACACTGCTTGTGTCCTTTTTGTTAAATTAAGGTTTTTAATGTCTTCTTCGCATTTTTCAGCTAAACCAATAAATACAAGATAAAAGTGAAGACATTCTTTCTCTGCAGGTATTTCAGGGGAAAAATCTCCTCCGCGTTTTAATAGATGTGCTGCATTCACACAGCATGCAGCCTACAGCGTCAGTGCTGGCACTGCGGCAGTGGCTGGCATCTTATAGGAGCTCCTTTTCACATACATCATTCATATAGGTATCAACTCTACTTGTCACAGATAAAAGGTTGATAGAAAACTCTAGCTTTTTGCTAGATCCTGCTAGGACAAATTCAAGAGTACAGTGTTTAATAATCATGTACTCTTGGAAAAAGTACCAAGATTAAATCAGTGAACTAGAGGATATTGAAGCATAGGAAAAAATACCATGGGCACAAAGCAAGCTTCCAGATGGACTTGTGTGCTGTTCAGCTGTGTGCTGAACGTCCTGCTGAGGCAGGCTGCTGGACACGTTAGAAACGGAGCGATGACCCTCAGTTGATTTCACAACGGCCATCAGATCCAGCTGATGTTCTTGTGTTATAGTTTAACTAGTGACCTGAAGATGGCAGTCTCCATGTTGCATGACCAATATCTAAAATATCAGAGACTTCATCTTTATCTGTGAAGAGTTACAGCTTTCTATATTGAGCTTGTTTTCTCCTGAAGAAAGTACAATAAACAGATACAGCGGTGGT
This sequence comes from Aptenodytes forsteri, assembly GCF_000699145.1. NCBI lineage: Eukaryota > Metazoa > Chordata > Aves > Sphenisciformes > Spheniscidae > Aptenodytes > Aptenodytes forsteri. Next base: position 21,792,265 of record NW_008795129.1, read on the forward strand.
GTGTGTTAATCCTGTAGTCAGCTGGAGACCTTGCCATACTGTCAAATACAACAGACTTCACCAAAGTTATGAGGAATTTCTTCCAGTAATTCCTCTCGAAATGGAAGTAATGGTTCAGGATCTCATGACCTACATTGTGAACTTAACTCATATCATTACTGAAATAAGTTTGTTTGTAGAGATTTTCTTTGTATTTACTATTCCAAACAAAGGAAATTCTTTGTCATTTTCTTTCGTTGCAACATTTTCTTGGAAGATTCATTTGTATATTTTTACTTTCTTTTTGTTTGTGTGTTCTCTATGAGGCACGGAAGACATTTCAAAACAATGTATGAACCAGGCTTTTCCTTCTCAATGTGACATGCTAGTCTTCAAAGGACTGTCATGTATGTGCACTTGGGACTGTACCGCTAAGCTGGAATTCTTTGGAAGGGGCCACAGCTTCAGGGTTCCTGAGTTTTGGGGTGTCTCATGTGATACAAATGGGTTGGGTTATCAGATGATACAGCGACTATTCATGTTCTCAGCATTTTCTTTGCTAAAATCTTCTGAAGATAACTAAAATTGAAAAATCTTAATAAAAACATCACTTGGAAATACGAACTTACTAATATAGTTTTGTCCTTCCCAGCTGCAATATGCTATGTTGTCTCAAAAGTAAATAGCTGATTTATTAGTTATTTTGACATATTCTCATGGCAGTTCAGTATTTTTATATTCCAGTGAGGTCTTACAGTGTAAAACTAACAGAAGCTTTCCTAAACATTTAGAAAAAAGCCTGGAAAGGGCGTTCCTAGTGATTGCTCTATTCATTCTTGAATATGATGATACAAACACAGCATTTCATAGCAGTGCATGGGATATTCATGTGACAAGAAAGTTTTTCCCAAGTCTCCCAGCTCATCTATGTGTCATACAGTGGTATGGAAGGGATCTGGATCCTTTTTCACAGGCAGACACTGCAGAGTTTTGTAAAGAAGTTCAACTTTGACTATGGATGTGAATGTTCTCCCCAAATCCTTTTTTAAATGAAGATTTTGGACAGAAATTAGATGAGCTAATCCTTATAAGTTATAACATATGCCATACCAACTAGAATGTAGCATATTAAAACTTTGGAAGCCCATTAAGATCCATGACATTCAACCCAGTTTAATTTTCTGAAACAGGATTCCTTTTTTATGAAATAACAGTTAATTCAGCTTTTCCAGCATTATGCTTGTGTGTAATGGAATCATCCATCAGCATGACTGATGATCATCCAAGGCTTAATGAAGGAGGTTCTAGCAATTATAAATCCTGATTTGTGAGCAAACAGGCATACTTCAGGAGAGTCCTGCTCTAGCTTTGTATCGCGTCAGGTATCCCTCCACACAGAGATATAATTTAACAACCCAGAGCCAGAGACTTTAGTTCACAGATACCTGACCTGACACTAGTCAGATAGCTCCTTTCATCTGGTGTCTAAGGCTCCATGTCTCATGTGAGCATTACCTTAGGACCCGCTGCACACTTCTCAACTGCACAGTGTGGATGGGCCTCGTTAACTCCTGGAAATAATATCAGCCAGAAAGCAGAGCTTAAAGAAACCCTTTTTCCAGGTTTCAGAGACTGAATTCAGTCCGGATTTGTGGCAGAAGTAGCAACATTTTTATTCAGTCTAGAAAAATGGTTGTTCTTAATCAATGGCCTAGTGCTGTATTTAGGACCTATGTCATTATGACAGTGTAACAGGGATTTCTGTTCCATTTTATTCCACACTGACCTGCTAATTAAAGGTGTTCAGCTGACAAAGGAAACTAGAAATTATTTGTGAAAAAAGGGGGTGGCTATCTTTTAATGTTTTTTTTAAAAAAAACACTCTTAGGTGGTAAAATGGAAGGGTACTGTACACTGGAAAGGTGATGAAGAAAAAGGATCCTGGAAGGGCACAGCCACAAAGAGAAAAGAGGAATTTGAGTAGAAGGAACTTGACTGTGCTACTGTTTTGTTATACCTATATATCCCTTATGTTGATGTAAGTAGAATGCAATTGGCCGTGGAGCCCTCCCACAGCGGGTGTCTCTGAAGGGCTTAACTAGAGCTGTTAAACAGGATATCCCAATAGGTAGAAATATGGGAGAAGGTTCTTTGGTGTAATAGTGGCATCTTGGCTTTGAGTAGAAGGAACTTGACTGTGCTACTGTTTTGTTATACCTATATATCCCTTATGTTGATGTAAGTAGAATGCAATTGGCCGTGGAGCCCTCCCACAGCGGGTGTCTCTGAAGGGCTTAACTAGAGCTGTTAAACAGGATATCCCAATAGGTAGAAATATGGGAGAAGGTTCTTTGGTGTAATAGTGGCATCTTGGCTTTGGTTATTAATTTTTTTTTCCTCCCCCCAGTCCTGAAGTCCTACAACATCGGGGTGAGATCTCTAAGGAAAGGATACTGAACAGAGGAGGATAATTGCAAAGGAGTATGACTGCAAGTGTGTGCCGGAGAAATGGGAGAGAGAGTGCTGGAGTCTGCAAGTGTTCAGGAAGATGAAAGTACAAGAGCGTACTATGGTGGACCACAGACAGAGCATCCTGGTTTGTGACATTCGGTTCCAGTTATAATGTGACCTCCTGTTTTCCCTGATACTGCTATCTACCAAGTGAATAGGGTTGAGCGCCTTTTTAAGGTGTTTTTAACAGCATAGTAGAGTCAGACACAAGTGAAACCAGTCTCGGCTCACCATCTGGTCTAGCCTGAAAAACAGAGACTCAGTTTCTGTCATCTGATCTAGCCTGATGAACAGAGACTCAGTTTCTGTATATTCACTGGGCTGTGAACAGGTTTAACCTCACTCATGTATAACTTTGAATTTATCAAGTAGAATCCTCCAAATTTACAGATGTGTTCATTGTAAGTGTATCCTATTTAACTGAACTATTAGCAATTCATTATTTATATGGCATCATTCAGGAATTCAATGTGCCCTATTCTACTGAATTTTCGTTGCATTGGAAATAGGACCAGCTTACCCAGCAGTGCACTAGATAATACTGACTGGTTCGGAAAATGACCTTCCAGAGGGCCTAACCATGACCCACTTTGGCTGCTGAGGCACCATCACAAAATCCCTTGCCATTTCCCACCTGCTGTAAATGACACTAAAGATAGAGCTGAAACAACAGTTTACTAGAAAGCATAATTACAGGTCCATTTTTCTTCATTAATTTAATGTTAAACATAATCTATTACAGAGGTTCCATTCAAGGAACAGATGGTAAATACAAGGTAATACAGATACAGATTAAACAATATTGGCAACAGCTGATACATTTACACAAAGCCCAAAGCTAATAGGTGCTAAGTGTTCCTTAAAACTCTGCTTAAATCACGGAAAACAAAATCCTTTCATAGATTTGTTTTTAAATTTGTTCAGATGCAAAGTACTTCAATGAAGCTACAGGGTAAACGGCTCCCAAGATCTCCATCTATGAAACTTCAGAATCCACTCTATTAAATGTTTTGAAGATTTTATTGTAATTTCTGTTTTTACTGAGTTACAATATCAAACAAATAAATTGCTTGAGCAGGGAAGTCAAGTGGTTAGATCACAAGACTTAAAGCTAGGGTGTCTGGGCTTTTCCAGTGGGAGGAACTGCCGTCTTAAGAATAGTACAGCAAAATTTTGTTTGCCTAAGAAAAAAACCCAAAGAATTCCGCTTCCATGTGATAAAGTGCAAACTGCTGTGTGGAGCAACATATTCCTCACACTGCAGCTAAACATGTAAACACAGCCTGCATCAAAATCCTTTCTTCTTCACATTGCTGATATCTGCTGAATAGCCATTTGGTTTCTTATGGTACCCATAGCCTCCATCAATGTAAGATCAACCAAAACTCTTTTGCCTGCATGGCTGTGACTTTCCCATGGGGCTGGATGGGGCTGGTAAGGATCCAGTCCCTGGGATTTGGGCAAACAGTTTAGGACCACCCTGTGAGATAATTTCTAGAAAAAGGGCAACAGAAAAGTATCCCCCCCTTCCTTGTTTGGCTTGACAAGTAAGTGACAGAAATACTCTTGTTAAAAACTTGATTTTTCCTTTATGTTGAAACAATATCCAAGGGAATTTCCACACTTATTTACTGTAAAAAAACCCCCAGACTCAGCCGCCCTATGCTCTGCAAGACCCTACCTTTATGCTTGCCACCGGCTGTGGCCAGGAAAGGAGACAGAGGGAGGCATGCTGTGTGGGACTCGACCATGATGTCCACAAAATCATCTGCTAGATAGTTGGATCTTCCCAACTATTCGAGAACCATGATCACAAGCTCCCTTGAAAACATCACAAATGCGAGTCAAAGAGCAGCAGTGACTTAACCAGGGAAACCTTGTGTTTTCTGTTTTTTTCTCCTTTAGTCGCCTCCCCTCATTTTCTCTCTGCTCCATCTCTCTCTCTCTCATCTTCCTGTCTTTCTCTGTGTGTGTTTTGAGGTATGCGAATTTATACAAGTATATTTATACTTAAGCAAACAAAACCTCCTGCTTTGAAAATATTAAGTATTCAAATATCTGGGGAAGAAAAGCCAGTGAGTGGATGTTATGCATTGAAACAAAATAAAGCAAGACAAAGAAACTCTAGATTTATTATAAAACTGAACCCCCAGTGCCTGCAAAACAATTTGCTTTAAGTACAGTAATAATTCCTTGAGGCAGATTATATGAGCCCCTTACACGAGTTACACTTCAATGGTGAAATGCAACTCAGTCTAGCAAGGAGATACAGCTCCAATGTTTAGAGTGAGTAGGCTCTGGCTAGAAAATGTCACTGAGTCACTGCAGAATCTAGCAGTATTACTCTGCAACTTTTCAAACACACAAGATCATGGAGTTTTCAGTAATATACTTTTTGGAGTTAACGATGAGATGCCGCATTCTGAGAGGAATATATAGATATTATTTTCCAAAATACCTACAAACTTGCTGTCCATTGATTCAGGGAATTCACCTGGGTGAAATCTAATCCAGAAGAAAAAATATTTGGAGTTTAGCTAGGTTCACTCTCTGATCCTTGTTGCACAGCATGACCACAGGCGTGCAAGGACAGAGGTACCTGTAGTGCTAGAAAAAGAGGGAGGGTGAGACTGCAGTGTAGCCTCCATGGGAGCACACCTCACTGTAGTGCCTGATTGCCGGGTCACACTGAATCACTGTTGAGTTTCTGTGAAGTAAAAGTCCACTGCTAAGTATTTTCCTACCCCCGCCCTGTTTTTCTTCTCCAGTTTGTGAAAGCCCAGCTTGAAATTTCTTATAATCCATTTTTCTTAGGTGGGTTTTTTATACATATAACATTGCACTGTTACAAATAATAAATTCTTTCCCTTCCTTAACAGCTTCTAGCACATATAATTTTGGCTAGCAGCTTGAATAAACACCTCCCTTCCCATCAAGGCTGCATAAACATATTGGGTGCTGCCTGATCCAAGACACCTTTACTCTTTCTTAGGCATTTGTACAGTCTACTGCAAAATGCCTTGGAAACTTCGGAGTTTCCAGCATAACTGAAAGTGCTAACTCCAGATATTTAATGTATAAATCTCTTTCTTTTGCAATCTCTCTCTCTCTCATGTTCCACTTGGAAAGCAATCTCATCACCATTTATTTTATGTAAGCCCCACTTCAGAATGAAATAGGACTATCATTCTCCTCGTTTATTTTTTCCTGTCTCATCTTTGTTTTCTGTGCTCTTGGAAGGCTGTTTGTCCTGTTTTCCACTTGGCATGGATTCAGTTTTGTTTTTTTTAGTTGTCTCCAAGGCTGCAATGCTAAAAGGCCCCAGAGGAGTTGGGTACTTGACTGGAAAGACACCAGCAATGTGGAGGCCCTACTCCTCTTTCTTAGAGAGTTAGCAGAAACATGTTTTGCTGGGATTTTCAAGGGAAACTACAGGGCCGTAGGCACCAGCTTCCTGTGAGCTATCTCTAACCCCTTCACCTCCTTTGAAAACCCTAACATATGCATTCATCTCATGTATATTTTGCCGTAAGTACTTCATGACTAATTGTAAAGGTCTAAAAAACAGCTTGTGCTAGAGCTTTGCTCATAAGACATGATGCTGCTCACTAGTCCTGCTGCGCTCATGAGCTGTGGGAATAGGGACACTTCGCGTTGCCAATCTCTTCTAACAACCATCATCAGGAATGTTGCTCTGGGAAATATAGTCTCAAATGGAAGAACTGTTATTATTTAAATTAGACTAGAATTAACCAAATAAATGGGCCAGATGTTGTATCCAGTCTAGACTCTTTGTGCCATAGGTGCAGTTTATAAATGTTATAGTAATTTAGCTGATGATTATTTCTGGATTTCAAAGCTGGTTTGAAATTATCTCATTCCTAGGTTTAAATCAAAATTTTGGGAATGAAAAATAAGTTTTTGAAAACCTTTGCTGAGGAAAAAGTGTTCAGTTCAGGGTGGAGATTTTGCTAGTAGTAAAAGAGGCCAGACTAACCAATACCACTCCTGGCTAGGTCATGAGGGTGAGGGACCCAGATTTTGTTGCATAAGTAATTATTTATAGAAAGTAGAACAGATCCAAAAGAAGAAAGTACTGATCCAATAATCTAATGATTGAGTACCAAAATAATAGTCAAAGGACTTGAACCCATCTTATTTACAAGAATAATCTAACAATGGGGGAATCGTCATCCCGGTTTGATAATTTCAACCGTTAAACTATCTCAGTTTAATCCCAGAAGCTCCTCTGTTCCTGCAGATGTGCGTTACCCCAATGACTGCATCTTTATGGCAATCCTACACTGAGCACAGTGGAGATGGGACCCAGACACTTCTAATACTTCACATGCTAACAGGTCAGATGAAATAAGCGAAATGAGGAGACCGTTTAAAATGGCTTATCAATGTATTGCCTTTGAAGTGTAAAGAGACCAAAACTAGAATTTAGGGCAGAATTGCTTAAGAACTTAGCCAACAATTTATTTATATTATTATTAATCGTACCTTTAAAAGGACAGTCACACCCAAAATGAGCTTTGCACTGCACACACATGTAGAAAGACAAAGTGCCTCTGCCCAAATAGCAAACAATTGAAAAGTATTTATTTCCTTGTCTCTTTATTTTTGACAATGACCATTTCAAATGGAGACACTGAAGATTTAATTCCAGTCCCCAGTGCTACCTACAATATTGAGATGTTCTTTTCTGTATAATTCCACATTCTTGGAACACAAGGAAGCATTTTAGATTTATAGTCACCTGAAAAACTACTGATGGCACATTGACACAAAGAATTCATTTTACTATCTGTCCTAATAATTTTCTCAATTTTTTCTGTCAATAGTTTTATTTCTGGTTGCACCGTTATTTGAACTTATATGTTGCAGTGATTAATTAATATGTGTTTCATTCAGTTTGAGCCATGAATATTTCTGACTACATGGAAAGTCTTCCCATTGTCCTGATTTTAATTAAACTACTCGTTTGTACATTTCAGTAGATTTTATTAAAATAAAATCTCATATTGGAGATAATATTTTTCTTATCAGAAAAGGAGAATCTGATTTTTTTAGGTATTCCAAGAATAGAGGAAGTCTTTAAATTCTAGACATCTTAGATCATCATGTCACCTTGGTCAGATCCACTCAAGGATTTAGACACCCAAATGGGATTTTGGCAGAATTTAGGTGCCTAATTCCAAGAATAGGTTGCTCCACCTGTTGCATGGACCTCCAGGTGTCCAGAATTACTTACACTTTGGCAACTGGCCCATCATTTTGGCCCTGTTGTTGTCTTGTGAAAATGAAGAGTAGAGCTTTGCCCTGCTGCAAGAACATCCCAAAAGATCCTATTTTAGAGGACAGCAGTGTCAAATGCTGTGCTGGATAGGACTGGTGTATATGGTGGACTTTTCCAGTTGAACTCCAGTTATGACTCCATCCAAGTTCTTTGGACCAAAATGTTCTAGTGTTCACTAATTTCTGGGTATGTCAGATTTCTGACCAACTGCTCTAAGGATATATCAGTTTGAGTTACAGAAGTAAAAAAAAATATTCTACAGCTTCACCTGAAAGTGGCAAGAACTGCAGCTCCCTACTTCATAGCCACAGAGCTGTCACCAGCTGTTGAAAGTACCTTAGCTGCCTCCTGCCTCTGAGGCACAGTTTGTTCCAAGGCTTTGGCTGGGTAATGTTTATGTTATTATTTGTAAGAGCAAAACATTGATTATATCATGTAATTAAAAAAAAATATAATGAGGCTACAAATCCCTTCTAACTAAGCACAGCTATTTAGAATCAGTGAGCATATTTCTCCAAGAAACTTCTTTTTGCTTTGAACTACACTGGTCTCTTTTAAGTATGACTTCTACAGAAGGTATTTGTTCCATGGTATTTTTTTTAATCCACAACTTCTCTCTGAGTGTTGTGCTCATTTTATGCGTTCAGACTTTCCTGCGTATGGAGTGCCAGCTGAAAACAGGAGCAGCATCACAAGCAGCCGTATTTGAAGCAGTCGTGTGCTGTTGCACATGTGAGGAGTGAGTGGTGCTGGGCAAAGGCTGCGCCCTCTGACGTGCCCTCCATCCCGGTGAGCTTTGTTGACTCAGAAGCACGTGCACGGTGGTTCAGTGGCAGGTCCACAAGTTGATGCAGAGACAAATTACCTTACCCAGTCAGCTCCCCAAATTAAAAACTGAGACTGGCAGTACATCAAGTACCAGTATTTGTTCCAGATTTAAGCAAATGCATAATGGCAGGTGTACAATGGAATTTAGGTCAGGCAGGCAAGAGAGATCAACAGCACGGAGCCACAGGCTCTAATTCTAACTAATCAAGAGACCGGCCAGGGGTTTAGTCCTGGCAATTGAAGTGGAAAACTGAGAATAATTACATGTTTGGAAAAACATCCCCTTGGGCGTTCATAGTCAGCCCAGATCACTAGAAATGATTGTGATAAAAAGCGTAATGAAATAACCAGGTCGGCTGGTAGCAGCCAGAACATCTATTGCAATAATCATAATCCAGGCTCTGCAGAGAGATTTCGGGGGAAGACTAGAGGATTAGTGAAGAACTAGCGTGTGGGGAAGTGCAGCTACTTAGCTCTTTGGAAAACCAGAAGTTTTGAAAGACAAAAGAAAAATCTGACACATTAGATTTTGCAGAGCACTCAGAGATAAATTTCTTAATTTCTATGACTGATGTCAAATGTTTAAAAATAGTTGTTTGGAAAATTGCTGTTTATTTCAGACAGGTGTTCGGTGAAGCCTTCGCAGGAGCATGAAGATGTCTCCAGAAATCTAAAGCACATAAATTCAAGGAAATACCCTTGGGGTTAAGAAGTAGGATGTAATGTAAATTATTCATAGCTGGAAATTAGTAATTAGTCATTCAGTGACAGAGGAGACAGGAAGCCTAGACAAAGTGTTCATTAAGAGGTTCTAGGCCCTTTTTCAGGCAGGCTGCAAAGTGATAACTAGAGTCATCGGCCAAAGAAAAGCCCACAACACACCCAATTAAGAAGAGGTTATCTTGCAGGAGCAGATTGTAAGTCAGAGTCTTATAGCTGTGTGAATAAAGTTGTGTTCTCCAGGGACCCAGATGGAAGTTAACTGAAGAGCTGAAGACATTGTCCATAGGTGAGCTGCCAAACTACTGTTCAATGAACAGGGAGTCATCTGCTCCTTGAAAGATGTCCCTCAGCTAATGGGAGTCATCTAAGTCCATGGGGTCACTCATTTAGGTTCATGTGAAGCACACAAATACAGCGCACTGGAGTGCCACTGTTTAATATTGCACTATTATTCACTTTGAGCACCTTGGGGCAGGGGCCGTAGTGACCTAAGGACTTACACAGTGAGTACTTATTACTTATGGGGCCCACATGCCCTCTGGGGACTGTAGATATCTGCTCCTGGAAAGGAAACAGAATGAAAGTGTTCAACTAAATAAGGGAACTGGAAATATATGAAGATACAATAAATGTAATTTACAGTAATAAATGTAATAAACAGAGCTGCAGAAAAAAGCCAATTATTTTAAAAATTAATCTTGATGTTTTAACATGCTTAGAGGAGTTTTGTTATTTAACTAACTCGCTACTATTTTTGGGAACTGCTTCGGTAAAGATTTTGTGTTTTGAAATATAAAAACCAGAAAAATGCAATGAAACTAAAATTCTTTACTAAAATAAATAAATATATTTGAATAAAGAAATTTATCACCCAAAGAATTTGTAACTTTTGGGGCTAAACTTTGGGAAAAAAGTAACTTTGAAAAAATGGACTTAAAAAATCTGCAGATTTTTCATTTTAACCTGAAAATGCACATTTATTTAAAAATATTATTAATAATGTATAACATATGCAAGTTCATTTAAGTTTATTAAATTAATTGCAGCAACCTAGCTTCATGGGTTCAATCTATTCAATAGATTTAGGGCAATATGATGGGCAACTATTTCCTAGGGGATGGAGACCTCCATTTGAATTCTCCAACAAAGGATCCTAAAGGATCAGAGAACTGTATTTTAGAGTTTTTTTCAGTAGAAAAGAAGCTGTACCCACTCTGATTTTACTCTGTGTGCATAATATTTACAAGGGTTTGACCCATGGCTGTTATTGCTCATGCTGGGAGAAGCAGGAAAACTGAATGAGGGTTCTTAGCGCTCGAGTAAATTTAACAACTCTGTGTATTTGTTACCTGCAAATTCTCAGAGGGCTTACTCCATTTGTGTTTGGTTTTTTTTTTTAGGGAGATATACATGTGGGAACACTACTCAAAGCCCAAAAGCATTTCAGTGATGTTGGTCTGCATTTACGTGTCAGAGAGATGGTGTTAACCATTGATGTGCTCTGCTTCCTTAAGCTTTAGCCTTTACCTGCCCCTCAGAAAAGCACAAGGCAAAGCATTCCAGATAAGGGCTGAGGGCATTTTTATGCTGTGGGATTTAATTAGGGGCTTGTGTTGTAATTTGTGTTTATTTTGTAGAAAGGCAAGCCATAAGGATCCTCCTTAGCGTGCTGTGTATAGACTGTCTACAAGTTATACAGAAGAAAAGAAAATGTATACAAGGTCGAGGGCAACTACAGGAAACTGTGTTAAATTAGGGCACATATCTAGGTCAAGAAGGGGTTTCAATGGAGTGGAAAAAATGAGGGAAAGAAGATTTAGGAAACACAAATAATTATCAAGTAGATTTTTGGCATGTAGACACTCTCAGGATAGAGTCAGTCAAATAGCTTATTTGAACTAAAGCTGGCCAGTTTTTGCTGTATGAGGAGCGTAGCAGTGAGGATCATTTTTACAGGCCAGAGGGAGGAAATGAGAAGATTACATAAAAATCAACAGAATTGGGAAAATGTAATAATATAGAATTCTGACAAATACTATTTTAAAATACATTCACTTATTTAAAAGCCCTTACCAAAGCTGCATATAAACTCATAAGCTAAGCTACCAAGAGCTTGAATAAGAGACTCTGGGGTTTTACTCATAAAAATGTGCTGACATGGTTGGGTCAAATTTTTTTCCATTAAGTTTAATGGTAGAATCAGAATGTACATCCATGCATGGCTTGAAAAGAAAAACGTCCAATTTGTGAAGTCTGGTACCAGCCAGTGAATGAGATTAAGAAAATGAGAACTTAACATAGGGAAAAGCTCCTGGTTTTCTCCCATAAAAATGAGTGATCATACTCTCAGCTGCAAATGTGATGCCATTCTAGTGGCTGCTAGAACTATCGCGTTGCACTTACTATGGCAATGCAAAGCTCTTGACACCGATACACACATTTCCTTCCTCCTGACTTTATTTTCTTTATTGTGTTTATTTTTTAAACAAAAATGTCGCTTGCAGATAGCAAAAAAGAAATGGACTAAGAGTAAAAGAATCAACCATGGTCAGGTACCTCAACTTAGCCATTTTCTACATTTTTTAGTGTAAATGGACCTGATCACAAAATGCTAATTTGATTTTAGTTACCCTAAAGGCTGGTGGATACAAAGAACTAGAGTGCTGGTTCTGACCCAGTCATACCCTTTACTTTGCGATCTTTTGAAAACATGTAGGCATGTCTAAACAACAAGTGCAGACAATCATGTTTGCTCCACCCTGAGACGAACCTGACTAGACATAAGGCTGCTTTAGACCAAAACCTGGGTAGCCACATTAGAGCCATCACATTTCCCTGGGTTTATATTAGTGCATCTACATTGTTTCCAAAGAAGATGTGGTTTATGGCTGGCTAGGCCAGAAGATAGGCCAAACCATAACTGTCTGCATCAGTTTCTGTAGATTCACTTCTAAGAGAACATATTGATGGGAGCTATTATTCGTGGTGCCACCAGTTTTACAGCCTTTGGTTTCTTCATAGCCTTGTGCTAATTTAAAATTGTTTTTATTCTTTTCAAAGGAGAAGGAACACAATAGCAAGTTTTATAGCAAATATGTAAGACACTACACACTGCTCTAAGGACAGGCATTTTTTTAGCTACTGTAGTGCTAGCAGTTAAAATAAACTTTCAGCCCAGCTTTAAACCTGGGGGTATAATTATGATATTCAAAGTCCTCGGATTGAAATATCATTTAGGTGTATAAATAATGGTCATGTGAAGTGTAAAAGAGCACTTGGGTAATTAGATTCCCCATATGTCTATGGAATGGCATGTAGTCAAGGGGACAGAACCATTATCTGCTCTGGCAACTCATACTTTGTTTAATCCATTTGTTCCTGAATGCAGTTATGTTAGTAGTACTCCTTACAATCTCTCATCAGAACTATAGTAAAAAGTAGGTATTATTCTCTGAGAATGACCCCTCTATTGGGTCCAATAACCAGAAAGCCCTTAAAACACTTGCACTGTAAAAAATAATTTTCCAGAATTTATTTATAGTTTTCTCAATACTATAAACACTGTACTTACCAAAATGTACCACTCCTCTGATGGCTGAGACATTCATGAGTGGCAATTTAAAGTCCAATACCCATAGTCTAGTCATTATATCATGAAGGAGCTAGAAAACTTGGTAGAAAGTTGCTTCAGGATTTTTATGAGTTGATCATACCCATGTAAGATAATCATACATCTCCCATCTCCCAGCATAGAATAATTCACATGGGAAAATTACTAGATGATCTACTATTCTGTCACCTGTGACATTTCTTCTTTATGCAACTGGAAACGATCTGAACAATGACAAAGTGGCACTCATTCTCTGCTCCCACATGGGAAACCATCAAATCAGCTCGGACTCTTCCAGAAAAGAGGCAGCCGACAAGGGTAATGACAAGGTCTATAAAATCATGAATGATGGTATTGTAGATGCTAAAGGTTTACACTGGTTTAAAAGGAAATTGGACAAGTTCATGGAATAGAAATCCACTGAGGGTTATTAAATCATGGAAACCACATCTGAAGCTAAGAGTGGTCAGAAGCTGGGAGAGCTTGAGTGGGGAAATCATCTGTGCTTGTTCTGTTCTTGCTTTTTGCCTATGGATGCTGTCAGAGAGAGTGGACTGAGGCAGTCAGACCTTCGGTGTGATCACTGTCTTTGTGTTTTTATGTAACAAAACCTGTGGAAACTGCCATCAATTCAAGTCTACATGACTGGTATGACTCCTCTGTACAGAAAGAGATATAAAGACCGCTCTTGTATATTTGATAGATCATACATGAATGGGTACTTGAACAAATAAGTAAATAGGCAAAGCTTTTATTTTTAATGTCCAAAGTTGCAATTTTATTGGAACTGTTTTTCAAGAGTCAAAAGAGATAGAAAATATTTCAGTGAGTTAGTCTGCTTAAATGAAAACAGGGCTGAGCTTTGCATATTTTGCTGTCTGAAGAGTTTCATATCTTTCCTTCATCGGTCCCTGAAGAGGTTCAACCATTTGCCTATTCAGAACTAGGACAATGGAAAAAGCTGTTTTTGTGGTAATCCAGTTATGTCCTTACCAGTTCTAAATATCCTCAGACAAGTCATTGGAGATGCTTGAATGTTCAGACAATAAACCAGTGGAAACCCTCACTCTAGAAACAATGCATAGTGATACCTAAACTGAAGCAGACACAGTTGCATGGTATGAAATGCAGGTTTGGTCCAGCTCTCACTGTGATCAGTCATATCGCCACCTTCAGAGGTGCACATCACTGTCTCTGTGCAAATGCCTTGACAAGGGTGAGGTGACTGCATTCCCCTAGGGCGCCACAGGCATGAGGACGAGAGCTGATTTTAACCTCTGACTTGACCATCTACCCACACAAACCCAGCTAATAAGGAATTACATTGGAGAAGTCACTTTCACCACAAACACAATAACAGATAAGACAAGATGAAAGTTAATCCTTCACTAGGCAGGGAAGTTAATGAATTAAACCACTAGAAAACACCAAGAAAATGTTGGCTTCAGGAAAATCCAATGGGTGGGCCAACTGCTTACCAATGCCAAAACTAAGTACAAATATTTAAAAACAGTATCATCTGGAAATTACAGGGATAGAGATAAAACAACTACTCAAAGGAGACAATTTAGACCAAGATAATGACAGAGGTGGAAGAGCCTTCATTTTATTGACTGTTCTTGTCAGAACTATAAGATGTAAATGTTGTGCACACATGTGTCTGCCATCTGCAGGGCCTGGCAGCCCGCAGGCTGGCTGTATGGGCAATCAAATTTTCACATTATGAATGATAAGAAAGCAATACAGTGGCAGCGGTGGCTCATGATGTGCTCTTCCACGCAGGTGGTGTTTACAGATAAGCACCTTTTTGGAATGAACGCTTGAGGTCAAAATAATTCAGGGAGTTGTTTGAGCAGAGAAGCAAACAATATTAAAATAAATATGAGCTCATTGTAACCCTTACTGCTTAGGCCGTTGTATTTATGGCAGACTTCCCAAACAGAGCAGTTTCCCTTTGTAGTCATGCAATGCACCTGCCGCTTTTACAGCGCAAACTCACACCTCTGTTTTCACATTGGTAATCTATCTGCGTTGTGGTTACAGGTTGTGTAGTCAAAGAAACAAGCATCCACATTTGCCCCTTAATTTTAATGAATTGCATCATGGAGAAGTAGATTGAAAAAGGCACCTTGTACAAGCAAAAAACAGGTCTATTTAAAAGAAGTTAAAAAAAATAAATCACCATGTCTTTGACAAAAAGTAGCATACATTGAACGGTTCATAGCTGTTATTACCAGAATGATAAAAAATAAGTTTCATATTCGACCTTGGCTTTCAGACACAGTTATGTTCAAATATGTGCTATTGCTAAAATTTAAAGTAGACATTCACCACAAAGGTGAATTAGGACACACCAAGTTTGGTGAGATCAACTCTGCAGTGTTATAACTCAATTTAAATATGTGAACAATCTATAGAGTTGAAACAAATCATACCAGCTAAAGAGCTGCCTAAGTGAAAGGCCTTTGACTCTGAACGTGTGATTTAATGCTGGTTTAGAAGAGGCTGGTCCCAGATCCATTAATAACAATCAGAATCTAGTCCTTCTAATACCAGATTATTTTGTGAGAGTATTTTCTTCTATTTGGTTCTCTGCACGGCTGCAATAAGCAATAACTTGTTGTGTTACCAGTTTCAGTGCAGGCAGAAGGCATTCCTGGCTCTTACATCTTCTGAAATGCATCCATCTTCCCAGTTAATTATTTAATTTTATTGTGGGTTTTGATGTCTTAACCAAACTCAGCCCTATAGTGTTGCTTCTCTGTACAGCCTGTGTTTACAAAGCTCTCTGAGCAAAGAAACCTTGTAGAAAAGATTTATTTGGGAAAATTACTTCTTGTTTTCTGAATCTGACAGAAAAATGAAAAGTGGAAACCTAAAAATTTCAAGCCTTCATCATTATTTTTAAAGAGCCAAATGCTTAGTACTAGGAGGGATTGTTACTCTGTTCGCTGTAATTGAGTGCAAAGACCTGACTCAGCAATATATAGAGGTCAGTAAGGAAATAGCTTATCTGCTCAAAATACTGTTAAAAATACAGTGGCAAGACCATGCTAGGTATTTTAAAATACTTATTATAAAAAATAAGTGCATGGGAAAGGTGTACAGTAAATGATAAGGAAGACATTTAGATCATCTTTTTATAGAATCAAAAGCAGTATTGTGTGTAGCTGATGGTCGCTTTTGGTAAACACGTTCGATTGCTCAGTATCAGGGAACCTTTACTAATTTTCTGTTGGGAGGCAGCAGAGATAAGAAAAATACACTACCAGTTTTTTTAGTGATGCTTGATCCTTAAAGCTGCTTTTTAACACAGATGGTACAGCAGTGGAATGAAGTCTCATATTTCTTTTTAATAATAGCTATCATTCGTAGGGAATTATATTTCCCAGAGTACTTATCTACTTCTCATATACACACATTTACATATATATACACACATACTAAAAAAAGCATTTATGTATATAAAAAAGACCATTTAAGACAGAATGTTCAGTATATCCTTTAGCAGGCTTCCTGGGGGTTGCATGCCGTGCTTCAGGACAGAGTGTGTGGTGCACTGCCTCAGGGATTTATTTCAACTTGCGTGGCAATCTACTGTGAAATTATGATTTTTCAGTGCTGAGTGGCTGTTCCTGGCAGGAAATGAGTTTATGAATGCTAATGATATATGATTGGAACCCACCACACAGCTCTTTTCCCTCCACTGCAGAAAAAAGTTCATCAGCTCTGTGCCAGCATCGTACGTCTCCTTCCCTGCTCCGCACCACACGTTTTGGAGAAAGTCCCAGTGCCTGTGTAGGATTAGCCTTGGAAGCAGCAATCTAATGGAGCCTTCTGGGACAGAAATGTCCCCCTCCACCCCAAATATATCAGCACAGCAGAGTGTCTGCCGCTCCCAGCGGGTTTCTCTTTGCAACAGCAAGGTGAATGAAGGCATCAGCAGGGAAGGGGGGAGCAGCCAACCTGAGTTTGTGGTTCCCCTTTGTAGGAAAGCATGATGGCAGTGAGCAATGCTGCTGGAAGTCTCATCACCTCCCCCAGGACAGCTATTGCAGACAGACAGACTTGCATGCAGAAGGGATCCTGTATTAGCACCGCACATATGCAAGGTGCTCTGCCTCTCGCCTGTGGCCGAGAGAAGCCCGGGCTGCTAAGTCAAACCTTAGGAGAGGGGCTCAGCACCAAATAAAGTTGAGTAAAGGGATTCTAATCACCTCTGCTTCCACCCCAGGCAGAAAACCTGCCACAATATGCAGAGATCCCGGACCATTAAGATCCTACCTGAAAAGGGATGTGTACTGGTTTCAAGTGAAAGCACCAAGACACAAAATTGGTCTAGTTTTCCACCCCAGAGTCTCTTATCTGCAGCCAAAGTGATGCCGGCAGACCACAAATATACACCAGGTGAAGAGGTGAAAAACTTGGGATTACGATTAGGAAGACCTTGGCCTTAGATGCCAATGATGTTACATTTGGCTGGGATCAGCTATCATCTGCCATGCCCAGACACTTGTGAGTGCACCCTCAGGGGAAAAAAAAAAAGCAGCACTTGTGAATTGAGCCAAGAGGGAGGGAAATGGAGGGAAAAAAATCAAACCCTGGCAGCATCCTTTTGGTAAAGCTATGTTCAATCCAATGCTATTGATTTTTCATAAATATGTCATATACTTATTAACCTTATCTTACAAAGTTTACCTGGGTTTTGACTATGTATTTTTTAAGTCTTGGATATAAAGAGAAAAGATATCTATTTTTCTTTCCCTTCCTTATTTTTTTTTACTAAATTATTAAAATAGGGTTCACCCTCAGGAAGTGCTCGTTGGGAAAAGCGATTTATGTTGAACGAAATCACCTCTGCAGATCTTCTCAGGGGACATTAAGATTCAATTTGGTGATCCTTTTTTTTCTTGTGAGTGGTTTTGCAAACTAGTAGGTCAGATTAATCAGTGGCACAAACACCATGTCTGACGCACTGGTGTGGGAAGATCAGAAATTAGGGTGCCATAGTACTAGAAGGTCAAGCACATCATGTAGCCTTCAGCACAGATGAAGGTGGGTCTGTGCTACATCCTGCACTTCCTGGTCCTCGGGGCTGATACCCTGTCCCAAAGGCAGTGTATAGCAATCTCTCAACTTCCCTGTTGATTCATAACAATATCTGAAAGCATTAAGTGAATTGCCAAAGCGTGGCACATCGAGGTACCTCTGCCCAGAACATCCCTCCTCCTCGCTCTGAGATGTGAGTTATCACAGTCGTGGCATCCAGCCAGTGTCCCACGGGGACAACACAGCACAGCACAGCTTGGCATGCCCAGCTGAGCACGCAGATCTCCCCTAGTACTGTAAGGTGCCTGGTACACTTTCTGGCACGTCACAATTAATAATAAATAGTCATGTAGATAAATATTATGCCTGCCCTTTTATCATGTGGAATAAAGGATGCACAGAGAGCCTAAATAACTCATCCAAGCAGTCAGGAGTCTGTGACAAAACTGATAACGGCACCCTGCATGCCCTGACTCCCAGGTCAGTGCATGGAGTGAAAGGACTTCTTCCCTCCCCAGTGCTAGAGTACAAGCAGCCAGCAAAAGACCATCATCCCATTTTAAAAGTCCGCATGGAAACAATGTGAAGGAATTCCTCAGCAGTAAAATAAGACAGAAAATTCCGGACTGTTGTTGCACTCAGCCCCTCTTGGTTTACTTGATGATGAACAGTGGTGTCTCCTTCAGAGGGGAGCAGAGACACCCCTTAAAGATTCCTAGTCTTTTCCACAATATTTTTATAAGAAACACTGAATCGGTTGGTCGCATTTTAGGAGCATCTTTACCTCTTTTGTGGGCAACTTTTCCTGAAAAGTGTCTCACGCAGGCTGAAAATATCCACACATTAGGTAGTGACATCAAGTGGTCCCATCAGATCATGGGAGCCCAATTCTCTTCTCATTTAAGCTAGCAGAGATATAAGCACCTTCACAAAGCTAATCCTTATCCTAGCCTGTATGAGACTGGCTCTGTTGCACGCACCGACAACTGGTGACAGACCCATTGCTGAGACGTGGAGAAGAGGAAAGGGTCATTCCTGCCAAACGACATGAAGAGAAGAGGTTTTTGTGTTTTGGAGAGAAAGTTTGAGGGAGAAGGCTGGCATCAGCTCAGAGATGTTACATTTCACTCCAATATTCACTCCTTTGTTCCTAGCTAGTTTGCCTTTTAGTTACTTCTGTATAGCATCTTTTGATTTATGACTTTACACTTGCTTCTCAACTTTCAGACCAGTGATCTAGACCAGTGATGGTGTGATTCTCTGACCCTCTGGCCTAGCTGTGACAAGTACATGTCCCTTTAATCATCAAAACAGGATCAATTCTGCAGTTTGTCTTTGCCTTCCTATTACCAATACACATGTAAAGTGAGAGAATAAATATTGCTTCACATTATACATATATATATGTTTGTGTACAGAAGACATTTCTAAGCTCTCCCACTGGTCGCCCGGGGCTCTTGCATTATGAATCCTGTCCCAAATGCAGGACGTGCTGCTGTGAGAGCAAGCAGCAGGACTGATACATGGTGTGGCATTCCCTGTTAGCATATGCAGAAAAATAAGAGGTTCTACTTTCAGATGGTCTCATAATCACCTCATCTGCTTTTATATGCACCGACCTCACGGGTATGTCAACTTGAATTCTGATTTGTGCCTCTGAGAGCAACAGTGACAAATACATAAAATGCTCATATGGCAACTAATTTTTCCCTTATTATGCACAAATCCTCTTAGACCAATAGACTCTAGTAGCTGGAATTTATCTTCTTGAAAACAATAAGGTTTAATGACTTTCTTTCTAGACTTTTGTATGTCATTAGAGTTTTGACAAATTTAACATTACATGACAGCAGAGTATGAAGGGTACATTTCTCTGTCAAAGTCAGGGTTAGAAGACAGCTATCACTGGGTTAAATGAGACAGAATTTGGGAGTATATCGTTCACATTTTTTAAAAATATCTCTGGTTCTGACTCAAATGTTTCTGGACCACTGTATAAAAACTGTATGTTTTCTTTGTCTGATACTGATTTTAATTGCAGCTAATTAGTATTAGACTTTTTACATACCCCGTCTGTCTAAGGTTGAGAGATTGATGCTATCTGGTAGATGATACATATTCCAGCTGTTGGAATGGTGCAGTGTTTGAAAGTTAATTTAAAAAGAAATAGAACTGAAGTAACAAAATACTTAGTTTAAAATGTTGTTAAAATGTCACTGTCATTAAATTCAAACTGAACCGATCTAAAACATAATTTTATCATGTTCCCTTTCACCATCTGTATGAAAACCTTAGAATGCAAATCTTATCCTTTTATCGTTAAATGACACTTTTTGAACCAGCCCTGACTACATAGTGGTTTAACTTTGAATTGCTTTTTGCCATGCTTATTTGTTAAGAGTACTAAATAAAGTTGTAGCCCCATATAATTGAAAACATCAAATCATATAGCCGTGAAAATGGGACTTACAATGGAAATGGCAACTGACGCTCAACTGAAATAGATATGTTGAAGTAACAATTATGCACCTGATTTTTAATTCTTTAGATGATTCCTTTAGGCAGGAGTTGCCAGCACTGTAATGTTGAAAAAGGTAAAGGTCAAATATCTTATTTACAAAAACACGTTCCTTGGTTATTGCATATATTTCTTAATTCAGCTTTAAGTATAAGTAATAAACCTGAAAATATTTTAGGGCTGATTAAATTAAAGTGAATTTCATATTAAAACATGCTAAAACACACCTACAGATTAAATAACAAGCCCCTGAAGGAAATTTAAACAGAGAATAAAGTGATTAATACCCTAAGCTGATGAATAATATGGTTTTATAAAAAGCATGCTCATGAATCAGGCACCTATGCTTGCAATCAATCCATGTGGGTGGGCCTTGCAGCTGGAAAACACTTAGCTGATGTCTCTAGGTCTCTGTGTGGGTGTAAAGGTCCATACACACTCACATATGGATGCAACTGCAGAACAGGGACTAACCTTTTAGCCCTGTTTAGTCATTCACATCCTAGTTGGAAAATGCCAAAGAAGGTCAAATATCATTGACCTCAGTGTTTGTGAAGAGTTTCTGCCAAGTACAAGACAAATCTATAAATAATAAACATGACTCTACTCATATTCTTAGTCATTTCATTAGCAGAACCAAGTAGTAACGATGACTTGGAACTATTTTCTTATTTTGAACATATTTTATTTACCAAGTATTTGGTTTGTCACTTCTTTTAATTACACAATTTAGTAAGGAATATTGGGGAAGTCAGAAAGGTCAAAACAAGGATCTTGGAGGATAAACTGTTGTCCTTAAAAGCAATTTCAACTGGAAGAAAATATGATGATTGAGAGATCTGTGGTGCTAGGGTAAGCACAAGATAAGTCACAAGCTGTTTGAAGTAATGTTTCCTTTGATCTGCCAGGCCTTTCCATACATAAGGAAATCCAGTGGGGTGCTAAAGGCTTTGCTAATCTTCCCAATGATATGCTGAGGATGCTTAAGGTTGAGGTTAAAGAGGCCTTTCAATGCAGCTTGACTTGTGAACTTTTGAAATACAGAACTGACCTTCCTCTCAAAGATATTTGCAAAGCATCTGTTTAGATTAGCAGAAGTGTGGGCAACTGTATGTATGAGCTTGGGCCAGAAAAGTCATGTTAAAAAGAGAACCTTTAGATTAGCTCTGCTGTTAGCAGACCTGCCCAGGGCAGTGATATTGTAGGGTTCCCACAGCGCTTTATGAAAAAAGTGTATTAAGAACAAGGATGGTTTAACAGCCTTGAGGAAAATAGGAAATCAAAGAGCTGAGCTGGTCAAAGTCTTTGACAAGTATTATCAGACAGGTTGGTGGGCATAGCACAAATGTTCTTGGGAAGACTCAAGCTCCTCATTCTAATATCTAATTTTTATGTCAACCTTTAACATTACCATGGCATTCACTTGAAATCACAGCCAAAGTCAGGCATGACAGCAGAATCAACATTTGACTAAAGAGCTTGAAAGTAAACTTGGGAGGCATTAGTCGTGAATCATGTTCATCATTAGTTCAAGAATCATCCAGGAAAAAAAAAAGAGAGAGAGACATGTAATCCATATTGGCACCACTGGGGTCTGAGGCAATTGATTTTGCCTGGTGTTCAGTGCTCTGCTCCTGAACATGTCCTAAGGCCTGAACAGAGCAAACAGAGCATGTCTATATCCTTCAATCCGTTTCATGTTCAGAAACTAAGACATCTACCAATCTTGTACTGTAAGGTGACTAGTTAGTTAGATGTGTTCAGACTGTGCCCAATACATGCAAACACCGCACTTTGTTTGGCAGTCATGGCAACTTTCTTTCCAAAAAGAAGAGGTCATCATTTGCATTGCCACACAGGCATGGCTTTTCAGCTAGCAGCCCACAGAGAATATGTAGCTTCCAAAGGATAACTAAGGGGCCTATAACGTGTCACAGACTCTCCCACAAACAAGTAAATACTGTTATCACACAAGTACAGATGAGACCTGGGTCAACAGTTGCCTGGGATGTGCAACTGTGGGATGCTTTCATGCCAGGATGCTATCAGAGATGGCCAGAGTACTGACAGAGAGAGCACACAACGAGGTAGGATCAGGGCATGGGTTGCAATGGGAATGAGACACTGCTGGTGGCCACTAAAACCAAAGAGGCAAAATGATCCAGGCAGTTTGTAGGAACCACCCAGACATTGGGACTGCGGGCTGGAGAGCAGCATCATACAGCAAGAGGGCTGGGGTCAGTTCCCCTGCAGCTGGCTGAAGCCAGAACAAAGTCTCTTCTTCACACAAGCTGGCTGGGGCAGCTCACTCACTCCCAACTTTTCTCCAAGCAGTCTTTCTTATTCAACTGATTAAAAAGCCCAATATGGGGCTTGTGGCTCAAATACTTGGTCAAGAAATAGAAAAGCACCTTCCTCTGTTGGCAACACCTGCAACCTACCTGCTAGCCTATGCTGTATGGGACAGCCAGCCTCCCTCTGAGGAAGATTAATATCCTTAAACACAGGCTAAAGCATAATTTTCAAATAGCCCAAGGACTATTTAGTTGTTCCATGCAAAGTGAAATACCTTTAACATGAGAAACTCCCCACTTCAGAAAACCATACGTTTTAGCGGTTAGGGTTAGAGCACATCTGTGGGAGGTAAGGGTTGAGTCACCTCAACCAAAGGAAAAAAATAGTCCTGGGGTTTTACATTACAGGTAAGTACTTTAATCAGTGGTCAATGAGCAATGACTTAAATACAAGTTTTGAAGCACTGCTTTGGAATTTAGGTGTCCTGGGTTTGTTATTGTTATTATTTTTTTTGGTTTTGTCTTATTTAGGGACTTGAGTCATTACATTCCTGAGGAAACTGCCAGCGTTTTCACCTGAAAGGACAGTGTGACTTTCAACTGCTTTCAACTGGCCTATTTTTATATCTGATTGCACATGAAAGGAAGCATTTTTTCTTCTGTAAAAATGGATAAGTTTTGAGCAAATCTGCCTGGGACTGACAGGCAGGGAATCCTATAAAGCCCAATATGGCTTAAGGCTGAGATAGGTACCAGCCTTCTCAATGATGTTAAGGCTCAGTTTCTGTGCAGAAGCAGGGATGTAGGTGCTTTGAAAACTTCACTGACAGAAACCAAATACCTAGAAAAATTAGACAACTGAAAATCTTACTTGGCTTTTGAGGGTCCAGACTTTGGATATGTAAATTCACCAAAGTGAATTTGGTAAATGCGCCTATGTGAAATTTGACAAATCCAGATTCAGAGTTTATTCCACCAACATTTTGGGTATGTGCTATTTAAAATATGTACTTGGGAGTTTTAGCAAAAATAGAAAAAAAATATTCATCCTTCTTGTTCACTGCCAAGGGAAGCCCTTCCTAATGAGCAAGCCTTTTTCTATAGTCAGTAAAGTGACACGTCTTAAAACCGTGGTGTGAGCTGGTGAAGGGTAAATATCCTTCCCTTTTTAGGTGTCAGAGCTGGTGGCTTTACCTTTTGCAGGTATAGTCTACTGGATAAAACAGAGGAGAGGAAGTTCAGTGAGAGCCCCAAAATCATCAAAAAAAGATGTGAAAGACCAGTTTTTATTCAGGGCACACACTTCTTGCCTCACGTTGAGCAGGTTTCTAAGGGCTAGCTCCATGTAAACAGTCACAGAGGCTAAATAGGGCAGCTAAGTCAAAAGGTGAGATCATGGAAACCACTAATCATTTATTGCCTCACCTCAGAGGCCTCTCAACTACACGCGGCTGTCACTTTCTGGCTTTAAAGTTTCCGCTGGTTTTGAGCCCTTCTGCAAACCCAGAATTGCCTCATCCCTGACCCTGCCAAGCAGCCTGGCACGTCATCCACTCCACTGAGTCCCCAAAGGCACACGCTCCCCATCTCATCCCATGAGGCCTCCAGTAGGGAAACGTTCCCAGATTATGTCTAGCACACACTGATACATTAGTCTGCTTGTAAAAAAGCGTGGTGGCTGCCACTCTCTTTCAAAAATTAATCAGAAAAAAAAAGTCAGATTGTTATTTTTTTAAAAAATAGAACATTAGAGCTCTTCTGCTTATGGTAGATGAGACTTAGACCATACCTCCTGGTTCTAAGTCATGACCAACAGCCACACTGGAGATTGGTCTGGGTTTCACTTCCTCCCAGCCACCCTGCTGAAGCTGTACGAGTGTCAGACAGTGCTCATCTTTCTGTGCGTTTGAAGGGAGAGGAAAGCAGAGACCTGGATATACGAAATCATGACGTTATGAGTAGATAGAAGTAGTGATTTGAGTTCTTTAATGCCTAACACTAAATGTCTAACATCAAGGAGACTTAGGTGCATAAATACCTTGGAGGATCATAAGCCATCAGAGTGAACCCGTACCCACAGACACAAGTTGGTTGGTAGGTCAGAAAATCCCTATTAACTTCTGAGCCCCAGACAGCCAGTGCTTCCCTTTGTGCAACTGAGGAGGCCCCAAGAAGCTCTTTTCCAAGCTCTAGCGTTTCACATCACTGCTAAATGTTATTGCAAGATCTTTAACGGTGCTCAGTATCTAGCAGCTCACTTTGTCTTGGGAGTGAAGTATCTATAAAAAACAGATCCCCAGCATTTCAGTTCATCTATTTTTGTTCACTGAATTGTCAACATGTTGAAAAATGAAACAAGACCTGCTACAGGTAAATTTTACATTTGTAAAATGTTAAAATGAAAGCTTATTAACACTTGAACTTCCTGGTCATTATTCTCTGAGGCACCTTTTGTGGACCACATAATTTCAAAATAAGAAATGCCACCCGTTTCTTATTTACTTAAAACAAAAGTAATTCTGAGAAGTATATCTTTCTGCTGTGTATGTCAAAAACTAAGCCAGGAGTATGGTCATAATTGAGGGTCCACAGGCAGACTATAACATTACCCTGCAAATTCTCTCAACTCTAGATTGCTGTTTTCCTCACGACAGTTTCTGGTACCAAGTGTCCGATAGTCAATGTCATTGCTTTTGCTGGCTCCCACTTCCTCTGATGAGCATGTGGAGGTCCATACAGTCCATACGCCTGTTTCTCAGAGACAGCAGTTCACCGCCACCCAGAAATATTTGGAAATGTTTATTTGTGTGGATGTGTATGAACACGGAGATAAGTGTGTGGGTGCATGTTTTTATATTTGCGGGAGTAAACTTTCTGGATGGAAACTGATAAGGGTCAGATGAAAGTAAGCACTGAAATGATTGCTAAAATAATAAAAAGTCCTTTTTGTGTCCTTACAAAACAGTGCCTCACTGACACTGCTAAATGTCAATGTTAGAACATGTAACTAAGGCATGGATACATAGAGAATTATACTAGATACCCTAACTACTGGATAAAACAAAGAACGTAAATTGGGCCAAATCTTGATGCTATTTGCATGAAGAAAACATTTAGTTGAACTTAAAGAGGTGCAGGTTTCATCCAGAGAGAAAACAACAAAGAAAGAAGCAGAGCTGGAACAACACACAGGTTATGTGCATTATCATAACGTAACGTGTACGGCATAACAACCATGGCCTATGCATGCAGAAAATTGAACAAAGCAGAAAAATTCAGAGAGTTTTATACTTATGAGGATATGTGGTTATGTGGTCAGATGGGAGGACGGAGTGCCAGGAGGCTGCCGGCATCTACCACCAGATGAGGATCTGAATCACCCTGGGCCAGTCACGAGCTCTTTGTGTTTCATGGAAACCAAAATGAGCCAGGCAGAACCTCGCTGGAAACCAACACTGCGACTGAGAAATGTTTTCCAAGTCAGGTCATGAACATAAAGATTCCTCTGGAAAGTACCTAACAGCGCATTTACTATGAAGACACACTTTCAAAAACCTCCAAAGAAAGGGAGTTTCTGCGAAAGTAGCCCAATGATGCTGTGAGCAGTTTGAGGACAGCCCCCCGAAAACTCTCTATCCCCAGTAATCTTAAGCTTCCAAATTCCCCTGAGACTGACCCCTTATTGATGTTCAAAATAAAGTGGCTATTTTCTGAGCTTCTCTGTATTTTATTAAGCCCTGAACTGCAGTGGAGGCCAGAAGAGGAAAGAAAATACTATGGGTGAACATTTAGTTCTATGGAAGTCAATGGCCAAGAAAATCCTGTGGGTGAACATTTAGTTCTATGGAAGTCAATGGCCAATCTTGGATCAAGTTCTGTGGGGCAAGATTTCTTCCTGTACTTTTATATATATAAAAATACATTGCATGGGTGAAATTAGAAATTACTTCACTGAGTTCTGGTAATAATAATAGCAATCTGATGTAAGTCTGAGAAGAATCACATTTGAACGATTCGTAGCTTTAAGCAATATCGAGCTGCATTAACAGTTGACCTCTGATCATGTGCTGTTGCTTGACTTTTTGTGTATTTATGGTAGTTGCATCAGCTGTTTTTAAGTGCTGTGTGTTTTTATGCTCATAAGTAGTATAGACTTACAGTTTATTTACACTGGGAAGTTTTGGGGACTATGTAAATCTAAGCTGTGTAATGTGGAACAACTGTTCTGCAACCATTGTGTTGAGTACACACTTAATTTGTGCTTAAGCTTCTTCCATCTGAAATCCTCTGCCTATCATTTAGGGATTTTTCTTGCTGTACAGTATACATCATCTGCCAAATCTGCTTGAATTCTGGGTCTTTGGGGTC
This sequence comes from Aptenodytes forsteri, assembly GCF_000699145.1. Taxonomy (NCBI): domain Eukaryota; kingdom Metazoa; phylum Chordata; class Aves; order Sphenisciformes; family Spheniscidae; genus Aptenodytes; species Aptenodytes forsteri. Next base: position 21,819,447 of record NW_008795129.1, read on the forward strand.
ACATTAAAAAAAAGCTCCCATCTCTCTACTCCATCCATCTGTTTTTTTGCAAGTCAGTGCTGTTTTGTAGCACTGGGTCAGTAGGGTGGAGAAAATGTTTGAGCGCTGGGAGCTAAACAGCTGTTGCACAAAAGACAGTGCTGCAGAGCCAGGATGGTAAGCAGCAGTAGATGCCAAAGGTAATACTTCTTGTAGGAATGCCACCACTGGAACACAGATGGAGAGACCTCTTCCTGAGGCCAAAGGATGCACTTCCCAAGGACAAAAAGGAGCCGGCATTATGCGTAGGATTGATGCAGTAAGGGACTGTAGCCAAAAAGGAAAATGGCACTTCCCAAAGGAGCAGATAGAAAAAGAAGTAAATGTGAAAAAGCCCTTGAAATGATGAAAGACAGTAATGGAAAGTGATGGAAAAGGGGAGGTCATATGCACATGGCAGTTGACAGGTGAAAGCTGATTTCCTTTTGGGTTTCTGTTTAGTAACAGATGTGGCAGGAAGTTCCAGTAGAATAAAAAAATCACAGAAACCACACCAGGGGAGTTGAGAGGTGTGGGCAGGACGGTGTCTGTCACAGAAACAAAGGCAATATTTGTATGCTTTGAAAGGGCAACCGTTGACATACATGACAAGAAATGTAAAACAGTTCTTTGATTTGAGCCACAGGCAGCTTGACGGGTTTCAAAGCATACAAGGCTGGATCAGACCCTTTTTGATATAAGGGGTCTCCTAAGTGAAAACAAATCTAGTTTGTGGCATCTTAGCCAAGGCATGCTCCAGGCAGAGGGGAGCCAAGGGGGTCCTTCCATCCTAGCCGGCGGCTGCAGAGGCAGGTCAGGACTTCTCCAGTCCCAGCTGAATCAACTGGCTGCATGCTAGTATTGCATGAGGATGGCTTACAGCAGCAAGGGCAATACTGAATATCACCAGCCAAAAATTGAGAATAAACTAACTAAAACACAACCCACTTTGAAATAGGGGGAGATGAAGGGAGATTAAGAGGAGCATGGTCAGCCTCCGGGCCCCTTTCTTCACCCAAAACCCCTTTGCCTGAAAGCAGGATGACCAAAGGCAAGTACAAAGTTGAACTGGGAGTTCTGGTGGCTGAAAGCCAGCTGTATGGCCTAATTCTTGGGCTACACCATGATCAGTCTTGTACACTGCAGTGCTGCTTTAAAGATCAGTAGTAAAAACAGTAGAAGTGTTAGCAGTATCTAGCATTAGAGGAAAGAGCAAGCCGGTTTTAATTGCCTAGGGTGACATACAGTTATATTTAAACATTGTAAGGGACTCTGGCTGGTGTTTCTCACCACTGTTACATGTCTACAGTCTCCAGCTTCAGGGCTACAATCATCTAGTTTATGTTTCTTCTTGTCAGACATAAGCCTGAGTGTGTGTCCTAGTGTCATATGCCAGAGAGGCACAGGCGTAAGTACAGAGATGGAAATTTCCCAAACACGTTGGTTATAAGGTCAAATAAGTGGAGAGAAGCTTGATCCAGTTAATAATTAAGAGCAGATTTTTAAAGTAGGAAAACTCATCTAGTTTCTTATAAGTCATTGTTACAAAATGTGATTGTGTTCTGCTGAATGTATGAGGGAAATCCTCAAAGCTCTGCTTATTTTTTGGTGCCAGATGACCCAATTCTGTTATCCTTAGCAATAATTTGTGATATAATGAAGAATTTGGTATGATTTATACAAAACAGTTTATGTCTTCATTGTAAATAAACACTGTTCAGTTTGTGCCATTAAGTCTTGAAAGCTGAACCAAAAAAATACATGTTTTAAGATGCAGTTTAAAAGCTAGTGAAGATCAAAAATGATAAATAGCATGACAATCTTTCTGGAAAGGATGTAAGTCTTCATGCTTCCAGGACATAAGATAACCTCTAATTAATGGGGGCTAGTAAGAATTTTTTCCTGTCAGCAAGTTACTTCCTAATTGCCTTCTGTAAGGCTTCCTGTACTTTTCTCTGAAGCAGCTGGTATGCTTCTGCAGGAACAGTGTGATAAAATCAATAAAGCCCTGATCCAGTCCTGTATCTCTGTGAATGTCTTTTTTAGGCAAACTTTTCACCCACCCAAGACCCAGGTTCAGCTTGCTTTCTTTGTAAGATTAAAACTGCTAAATCCCAAGGCAGAATAAATTACTTGCTTTCTTTAGTAATGTCTTCTCTTCTGACAGGAAAAACAAACCCCAAATCCTTCAACTCATGTGTTGGCATGTAGGAAGGAAGGTAAAATCACTTTTTTGGTGACTTTGTCTTGAGAAGCAGTTACTTGCCTTGTTAATACAGACACTAAGTACATGTGTATAGTATCCTTCTAATAGGGTGAACTGAATAGCTTATGTCTTGTGACAGTGTCTGGGTAAAAGGAATCTAACGCCAACCATCATCTGAGCTTTGTAGCTGTGTTCAGTAAGCCTTCCCTTTGCCCTTGCCCTCAACTCTGTTGCTTATAATTTTCCCCTAATATTTCCACTTGTCTTCATCAAACCTACTTTTGGACTAAAATCTCATTTTTGCTATCTAATAGGTAGGCCTCCAAAATAACCTAGTGATGGCAGTCACAGAGTTCAAAGATAAATGGAGAAAATCGCCCTCTGGAAGTGCCTTTGCCCTTTTATCTGTTATACAAAGAAGCTAAGGGATTGGAATAGGCTTAGATTGACTTAGCTTAACTTTAAGCTAATTGAAAGTTGGTGCAATGAATCACATTTTATGTATCATCTAATGTGTCATTGGAAAGGAGATTTTTTGATCTCTAGCTGATAATGTAGTCTAAGATAGTAACATACATCCACTTTTTAAAATATAGAAAGTAGGGTGGGAAAGGGAACATTTCTAATGAGTGATAAAACCGTGGATATACACACCTTGTTTTGGAAGATGGTCCCTCATGTAGTTCAGGGTCTGAGCCAAATAAAGGAAGACTTCACCGGACATGAATGAGCTTTTGTTGGTCCTCTAGGCAATCCAACAGTGGGACACTTTACTGAGGTATATTTGCAATACCCTCCCTCCCCTCCTTCTTCCATCAGTGTCAAAGCATGAATTATATTGTCTTTTTTTTTCTTGTTTGGACATGCACGAGGAAAAATGAATCTATTCATGCTTCAGATCCCTATGACTTCTAGAGTTTGCACTGATCAACAGTTACTAGCTGTGAACAAAGCCTTCAAACCTTGTTCTAACCATTACAGCACTAATTATAGTTTCCTTAAGTAAAATGCTCCTAAAGTATAATTACCCATAAGATTATATGTTAGCAGTTACACAAGGCATTGTATTACAAGATTGTAACAGGCAGCTGAGCTCACCCTACTGTCCCAGTCAATCCAATCTGTTGAGAAGAAAAAAAGCAGTTAACACTGGAAAACTAACTATGTATTCCCCATAACCTCAGTATCTGCAGAAAACTCATTTCAAATTCAGTAGGCACTGTTCAGTTTACGGTGTTGCTCTCAATTCTCAGCTGATGTAAACAGATGTTGATCTGCTGAATATTGATTTCCATCAGTTCTGGTTTTGGCTCACAATACAGATTTCTCATCCCTTTGTATTTAATGTCAGGTGCACTGTTAACTACCACCGAAAAGGAAAACAACTCTAATGCATTTTAATTTTTTTTTTAAAGAAAACACAAGGAATTTTGGAAGGTAGTTCTAGTAAAAAAGACCCTATTGCCTATGCCCTTGTGAATGTTCGCTGTTCCATTTGTATGCATGAAATACGCATAGTTCAGGGCTGTACCACATCTTGCCAGAAATAAACTTGGAAAGAAGATGATGTCTCAGCTTTGTGGTGTGCACTGCTGTATTAATTTCCTGTGTCTGGTAGTCAACAATGCTAACACTTAACGGGAGAAAGTGATCCCTGGTGTAAGTCCAGTGACCCCTGTGGAATTACCCCATGACAACTCTCATCTACTGAGTAGCAAGAGATAAATTAAACAGGACTGGAAATTTGGAACAAGTTCAGACTTTAGAATATATGGAGGATTGGGGCTAGAGCAGACATTTTCTTATCATCCTCTGTAAATCCACACTCCCTTCCTGTACGCAATCAGGTAGTTTCTTACAATACAAAATACATGAGCAGCATAAAACCTCTTATTCTTACTTATGTGAATATGATTTTATGTGACACAAGCCATTGCTCTTTGAATTGAATTTTGTTATTTGCCTCTAGAATCTGGTGGTTTGGCTGCATGACGTTGACTTCCAGATAAAACAATTTACTCCCCAATTACTTTAACAGACAACATTTCAAGCAATTAAAAGAATTAATAATGTATTTTCATAATGTTAAAAAATACATCTGTGAAGAGCTTTAAAAAAATGCAGCATAAGATTCTAAAATTCGCTTTGCTTCTCCTTAGATATTAGCTGGGAAAATTATCAGAAACTTCCATTAAATGTTTTAAGCTCCCCCACCTACATATATAAGCCAGCTACCAGAATTGCAAATGCATTTAAATTGAAGACTACCTGCTTTCTTCCACAAAACAGTATTGTGGGATTTTTTTTCTGTTAAATAATCCACTTTTGCTCCACTGCTTGGGTGAAAAAAAGATATACCTATTCCATGCATATTCCTGTTGGATTCCACGTGCCTGATGATGCTGCAGTAGCACAAGAGGATTTGTGGTTTTAGCATGCCTTCACTCAGCTCTGCAGAGCACATCCCCTTGTTCCTTTGGGTAGAATTCAGAACTAAAATTGCATATGCTGAGGGGTTGCTTGGAATTAAAACACACTTTGCGTATGCATAGAACAGGGGTGGAAAAGGGCATGGCTATGCAGAAGTAGAAGCAATAACATGGGAATGAGGCACACTAAAGCATCGAAGCTGTAAGCCGGGATCAGTAATTAGTGTACACTATACAATTCTGGTGTAAGAAGTGCTTCAATTTAAGAGCAAATTTAAAAGTTTGAGGAGAGCGCCTTAAAATTACTAAAGCATTTCATGATTATGAGGAGGACTTCAATTTAGGAGACAATTACTGGTATTCTCACATTCCTGCATGTTGAGAACCCGAAGGCATTACAATTTTCTGTCTACGTGTGCCCCTATTGTGTTTTTTAATAAGACCAAGTTCTGGATTCCAAACATCAATGTTTACTCTTGTTTTACAAAGTCTTTTTATCTGCTTGTGGCTTAAAGACTTCTTGTTACTTCCTTATTTTCATGGATTATATAAGAGGAATTAAAAAGAGCTATGATGAACTCAGGCCTAGGATCTCACAGACATTGCCGTGACCTCGCTCGCACCCATTTAAAGCAAATATTTGGGTTCTGTGGGATTCTGAAAATGTGTACATTTTACTTCTAACTACACAGTAGGTGCAATGTTGAAACCAGTTTTACACAGGTGCAACTCCTTCAGTTTTGATGGAGTTTCTATAGATTCATTATCAGAGGAAGTGAATAAATTCACTGCAGCTTGAAAACATAGCTACAAAAGGAATTCACAGAGAGCAAGCCTTCTCTCCTTATTGAAAGTGAAGTATAGAAATGAATTTAAAATATATTTTTATATATATACATACACACATATGAAACAAAGAAAGAAAGAGAGGATCCTTTGTTGTGTAGTCAAAATTCCCTTTACAACCATGACAGCTATTAATTAATCCTGCAATTACAATAGCCATCACTTTTGCTCTCACATTAGGATTGAACTGAGGATACTATGGAGCTGTAAGCCTGGGCTTCTCTTGTAAGACCTAAAGCTCAGTACCTGGAGCTGTGAAGAGTCACATCACTTGCAGACTGAGTGAGGAAGGGGCATGGCAAGAGCTGAAATCTATGACCACAGGGTTAGCTCTTGGGGAAGCTTTACACGTAAGCAGTGGGACAGTATCATAGTGAGCCCAGAACCAGATTTTCAAAAGGCATCAAACGATTTCTAAATACTTTGGAAAATCTAGTCACTTGAGTGCATAAAATCTCTCAGAAATCAGTGAGGTGTATTCATTCACATCACTGTTTCATGTGAATCCCTCTTCTCCAGAGATTTTCACAAACATTTAAAAGATTAATATGCAAATATGAAAAAATGAGAACAAACTCAGCATTGAACGGGACTAAGAGAAAAGGAAATAGCTGATATAAGTAGGTTTTAAAAGATGATTCAGACCAACATAAATCTCAGTGAAAGGACAAAAATAATTACAGGTAATTAATGCCAAACTATCTAAAGCTAAGGAATTTAGTTAGCCTTTAGCACAGTACATAACACACCCCGTTCTTCCTTCTGTAGATAACATAGTGCCATCCACTAATTTAGGTCATGGAGTTTCTTTTACACTTGTAATTATTTTTAATGCTGACATTTCTTTTGCCATTAGGGAAACAGTGCTGATAGCATAACTAAGCAAATCTCTCTAAAACATAGAAGCATTTCTATTTTGTTATTCCTGGAGCTAAAATGGCATGAGTCAAAACCAAATGACATCAATCATTCTGCCACTGGATAGATCAGTAAAAAGTTAGCAAGATGCAAACAGGGCTAGATTCCCTATTTTTTCTAGCTCTGTCTGTGACTCAGTAGCATTCCTCAGCCACGGCTTTATTTATGATGGTGTCAAAAACCTAGCTCTTAAGTGGCCATTTCTTATATCAGTGTTACGGCCAAAGTGAAGCTCTGATTTCAAAGATTTAATTCTTTATGAAGATCTGTTTCATACCCATATCTTCCAGAATAGTTTAAAAGACATTTCTTTCTTTCTTTCTTTCTTTCCAGTGATTCCATTGAACATGCTAATACAAGTGTTGGAAAGATAAATAAAATATTTTGCCATTGACAAGAGCTGCAGGACCACCATCTGGATGGACTGGATTGAGAGTATGGATTTTGTTAAATGATGCATTTTCATAGTTCAGAAAGAAAAGCACTCTTTCTTGGGTCAGATCCTACTCCATATATTTCTGTTTCTTTGGATTACGGGAGGTGAAAGTTAATGTCCATAGGTAGGCTTCCCCCTCACCATTTAGGGGGTTTCGTAAGCATTATTTTACAGGAAAAAATAGATGGAAGTATGAATTATGTCTTAAATTTCCATATCAGATAACCTGCATTTATGCAGGTGGGAAGCAAGAAATTGTCAGAATTTTAAACCACAACTGGAAAACAGTCGTACCCCACTGTGTCAGTGCAAAATCTGGGACATGTTCATTATGTAAATAAATACTACAGGAGATCTTTCATAACTACGGCTGGTGCTTTCTTATAATTTTCTTTGTCCCATTCTGTGGTATTTCTCTTCTTTTACTTCTATTAAAGCAGAATCCTTAATGTAACACATCTTAATTCAGCTACCTGTATCCAGACATATATCCTTAGTTATCCATTTAGTGAAGTTATGTATTTTTAGTGAAGGCAGATCTGATCTAGAGAAATGATACTAGGGAAACATCTTCTCTGTCTTACCATGAAAAAAACCAACCCAACAATAGCATGCCAGCCCTTGGAGTTATTCAACAACAGTGGAGCAAAATGAGCCCCGTTAGTGATGAAGGGTAGATCCCTTTTGATTGTGAATTAACCCTAAAGAGAAGTTTGACTGGGAAATGGACAAAGAAGTCAGTCTGAAGTTTTTGAGGAGTGCTGGTTGTGGAAGTATTTGCTTCTATATTCCTCAAAATGAATGGCCAAGCTTCCGCTCCCTGCAGCGGTGAGGTTAGGTCTCACGAGAATATCCCCTTGTCCAAATGACAGGTGGCACAGACAGTGAATTGCCTAAAACGAAGAAATGGGGATATAGTTTTCCCACTTAAAAACATGCATGGTGCTCAGGTTTAGTTTGTACAGCTGGAAGGTCTCATGGCAGTCAGGCAAGTCCCAGCCTGCTTGGCATTTGCAGGTGTGCTCCACTGCTCCCCTTTGTCGCGCGGCCCCTTCTCCAGCCCCTGGCGTGAAATGGAGCCAGAGCTTCATTGAAGTATGAGGGACCTCTGAACACGACTTTGCATTGGGCGATAGCTGGTCTGGAAGAGCCTGTGCCCTCCACAATTGCTTCTTGCCATGGGATGCAGCTGAAGGTTTGCTGCCCGCTGGAGACTGCAGCCCCAGGGCTTCTGCTGTTGGTGGGCAGCAGGTGGGACCGGGCAGATGCCTCTTCCCAGCCCTGCTGACCAGCATTTCATGCAGCCCTCCTCCTCGCTAACATCCAAGGTGCAGAGGTGTTCAAGCAGCCTCCTTTCCCCCACTTATGCTTGGGACTGTGAACTGAAAGGCCTGGGGGTGCTGCTCAGGGAGAAAGTCTGTGTCCTGTCCCCTGTCTGCAGCGAGCACAGCCAGGTGTGGAGCCCTCAGCCCACCATTCTCACCTGGCATGACCTATTCCCTCTGACTGCTTTACCTCTGAACCGCGATACCATCAGGGTTCCTGAGCGGGAAACAAACCAGATCTGCAAATCTCTGGGCTGCCGACCAAGAGTGGGTGATTTTGATATTTACTCCGCAGGCTGAGCAGGAGATAAAAAGCAAGTGATCCCTGCGTTTGCACAGCTCTGGGGAAGTAATTTCTATTCTGGCCTAGAGGAGGCTTTTGAAAAGCTCCGAAGGGAGCCAGGAGCATGATTGTCATTGTTCAGCACCAGAATTAGCCCTGGTAGGGCACAACTGAAAAGCCACCCTAAACCGTGCTATTCATTGTACTGGGACATGGCAGAAAAAGCCTGCTGCCTTCGGGCTGTTCATCCAATTCCCAGCTCTACAGTGTGGCCAATATTTGCCTTGCTGCTGGGAGAGATGGTGGATGCTTGTTACCAGTTCCCAGTGAAGGAACATGGTATGAGAACGTCCTAATAAGTCATTCTTTCAGACAAGAAGCTATATAATTAAGCATATCCATTAAGCTAGCCACTGAATATTAAGTAATGAACTCCGTCTCTGAAGACCAGTACTTCAAATGGTAAAATTAATGGGGCTGTGAAACCAGCCGTTTCCTGACAGGAGCAGCCATTTTACGGATGTGCGTCGGCCAATTAGGAAAGAAGTTACAGATCTTTTCCCTCAACCTGTGGAAGTCAATAGAGAAATTTGTATTTTGACCAAATAAAAGTCAATGCCTACTTTTAAAATTTAGTCTTTACATTAGGAAATGGAAGTTAGATAAAGACGTTTCTCTTGCTTTGCTATGAATATGATTTTTTAAAGCCTGCCTGCATCAGAATTTAAGCACAAGCTCAGCAAAAACCAAAACCTCAAAACATGCAAATAAATCAATCATTCCCATGGTATATATCTCAGTAAATATGATCCAAAAATAATTTTGGGTGCAATTTTCAAACTTTAGTATTGCATAAACTAAATATCCTGCAGCACAGTTGGACTGACTTGAATTACAAAGTAAAATAAATACACGCTGGGATGTGTTTTTGTTGCTGTTATTTTACTTTTCTTTTTACCTTTAAAAAGTTGCATTATAGCTCACAATACTTGATAAGTGAAAAGTAGAAATGTCATTTAAAAGAGTGAAGTAATTTAATTTTGTGCTGTAGATTTCTAACATATGTCTATGGAAATGTTCTCGCCTATCCCAGTTACTTTCCCCCTCTCAAATATTTAAGCAAGGATAGGACATGCCTGAGAGATGCATGTGAAAGCTTTTTTAAAAAAAGAATTTAACCTCTGACTTCTACAAGCAGAGACTTGATTTCTAGATATGAGTTGTTTGCCTGCTTTTCAGTAAATTTTACTTTACAGTCATCTGGAAAACTGTGCCCAAGTCTTTATTGTGCATGACACTTGGAGTTCTTTTTTATTGACTTATGCTGCTTCTTGCCAAAGTTAAAATGTTGGAAGCAAGGCCGCTGGCATGTGAAGAAATGTATAAAGAATAAAATTACTTCAGGTGGAAATAAAAGAAATGAAACAAAATAAACTTTTCCCTTTTTATGGTCATGTTTACTTCACAGACAGTAATAACAGAACCAAATCAAGCTTGCAGTCATGGGAAGATGCAGGTATTTTTGTGCATCCGACACTTTTATTAGCTATAGGAGTCTTGTGATTCAGCCACATACTCCTGGATGTGGACAGGAGAAAGAGCTTTATCACGGAACCTCTTATTTCTCAGGCCTCTTCTCTACCTTTAATTCCTCACAGTTGTTTCCTTTCCCGTCGTGATCTTCCACCTTAATTTTCATTTTTTATTTTCCCCTTTGCCTCTTTTCTGAATTTGTGTTGGCTATCTGAAGGTATGAATTATTTGAGGACTTGAATTATTGTAGGATTACTTTTGGGTACCAGTACTTTTAAAGGGCTATTTTAATTTATATATATGAAAATACAAGTTCATACCCCCTCATTTCTATCTAAGCAGGAAAACACGAAACACCTTTTCAGGAGATTTGTTTTTACCAGCTGTCATTCTTTCCTCATGTAGACGAATGAGGTGAATTTCAGGAGACAGGTTAGTCATCCCCCCCTCCAATTTTTATGCTTCATTTGTCTGAACTGTGGGTTTCGGCACGGGCGAGAGCAATGCAGAGACTTCTCTACTGATCATGCACCCACTCTTTATTACCTGGAACACTGAAGCTTTAGCTCTCCGGTCAACCTGATCTGGTCCCCAGTTTGTAATGCTTTACATCTTCTGTCAGTGGGAAGAAGTGCACAGCAGATGAGCCGACGAGATGCTTTGCAGGAAATATGCCTTCCTTAGATGGGGACAAACCCCACAGGCAGATGAAGGTTGCACTCTGCCTCTCGGCTCCATCTGTGTGACACACGTCATGGAAGTAAAAGAGAAATATTTTAGTGATTAGCTTTTCTGCTGAAAGCAAGGTGTTTTTTCACTAGGATTTTGACCCCCGTTATAGAGGAACATGAGTGTGCAAGCTTAACCCTTTGTTCTCAAATTAAACCATCAACTCCCAAATAAAACTTCCTCCCATTTAAAGCTTCCCTGCACTTTCTACTGCTCCCATGCATACATACCTTCAGGAGACTCAGGCCTTGCGAGGGAGGAAGGCAGGAGGCCAGCTGAGATGAGGGAGATCTGATGACTTCCCAGCAACGCCAACAATCTCAGCCTGTGTTTGCTGAATTTTTCTTAGCATGGCCCAAGGTTTGCAAATGCACCAAACCACAAACCCACAGTTCAGTTTGCAAAGGCCAGAGCCCAAGATTTAATATTTACAGTCACAGAAACAAATATTTTACACATTTCTGCTATGCCTTTACTTGGCTTAGGAAAAAAAAAAAACCACCACCAGCTTTCAAGGCAAAATTCAGTCAAATCCATCAAGTCTCACCTGTGTTCATATTGAAATCAAATCAGACTATGAGTTTCATATTATTCTGAAGCAAAATCAAAAGAATCTTTATTTCACTCATTAAGAGGCATGAATTCACCCAAAGTCCCGGTGTTACAGTGTGTAAACCAGTTTACATTACACTCCTATGTCCATGCTAGCAATAACTCAGCTAGCTGGTTTAAAGCTCACATGGAGAACTTAGTCCAGTTTACACTGTCATGGTATGTGCTGCTTTAGAATCACACAGATAAAAAGGTTGGGTTAGTTCTCAGAGCTCTGTAGGGTAACCCATCCGTGTAAGTCCATCTTCATGGTTTTCACCACCTTAGAATATACTCAGTCTGGTAAAAGTGAAAAGAAACAACATAAGCAGAAATACACAGGTTTTTTTGTTTTCAAATTACCACCATATGTGTCTTCAGAGTGTTTCCTATCTATAGAAATACCTGAATATTCTTACAAATAAGTGTACCTGGACCAATTACTCAAGGTGAAGCTGCATGTCCCTATGGTTAGGATATTTTTGGTATACAGGTTGGTAGAAAAGGAGTTCCCTCAAGTACCTCTGCACTAAACTATCCAGTCTAGCCACATCCTGCCAGAATTACTTTTAAGAGGGTAAGATAAAGATTTTTGAGACTGACCACCTCTCTCCCGGGAAAGTCTCACCCACTGTTCAGAATAGCATTCTCTTTGGGCCAGCAATTCCAGAGCAATTCCTGCTCCCTTCATACACACACTGCCTAGGGGGAGCAGGAAAAACAGAAACAGTTGCTGTGAAGCTTGAAAGCAACTTGAAGGCACTCATAAATTTTAAACGTTATGCCTTTCCCAGGCTGTGCAAGGAAGGATGCTAGTCAACCTGTCAAATAGTTCTGCACAGCAAGGCAGGGCCCATTCATCTGAGCAAACAGCAGGTACAGAAACCTGAATGTGGAGCTTATAAAACCTATGGCTCAGCGGTGGCCACAGAATGCCGAGAATAGGGTCAGAAGTGGACACAGGAACATCTGATAGCAGAACAAAGCACCTTACACTGAACGAATCAGACTGCTTGGTTAATAGCTTCTGAAGCGAAATACTTGTGATCAGCAGATAAAAATACAGTTGCATTTCCTGAATAAAAAATAAAAGGTTTAGGAGGAATCATATTCTTTAGCTGAGTAATGCTGGGTACTTTATCTGAGTACTTACTATTAACATGGAGCTGCTTCTTGCTTATTGAGAATCAGACCCAGCAATCTGGAAGTGCTATTGAAGCAGAACTGCTTGGGAATTAAGAGAGGTCATCAGGCATTGCATGCCCTGATCTCTCTGCAGGACCTTTTATGGACACTGCTGATGCACTGAGACTCGCTGACCATTCCCTCAGGTCAGGGATGAAGATGACAGCATGCTATCTGAGATAAACACTGGGGAGAAAGTCTGCCCAAATGCATACAAAGTTTTCTTGTCCTTTTGTAGCCGTTGAGGGTAAGAATGAATGTCATATCTTTTATGAGGAAATATTAGCATATGTCATTTCAGCTTTCTGTGCTGCATGGGGTAAGAAAAATAATAGGGCAGTGAGATAGGACAAAAACCCACTGAGAAAAGAAGAAATCCAATGGGATGAAATCTAATGGGACTTCTGCCTAACAGAAGTCTTTTCAATGCTCTTTTGTGGGATTTCATGCTTCAGCAATGTGGTACTGTCTGCACTGGCTTCTGCTATGCTATATTACGTGGTGATCGTGAGTGTTCATCCAGGAGTAAACCCTTGACTAGCGTGGTCTAAAAAGTAATACAAAAGTTTATTTGATAATAAACACTGCAAGGTCTAAACCTAAAGGGTTTATAGACAACAGAAATCAACTCCTCTGTCAGTTGTTTCGAATTGGTGAAACTAAAAATAACACCTCACAAAAAGCTACTCTCTTTTTCCTTTTTTTTCTAAAATGAAAACATTCAGTTTAAAATTAATTTGTTTTGACTGAGCAATACAAAGGCAAAACATGCAAACAAAATAGTCCGCATTTGGCACTCATGTTTCTAGCCAAAACTCCTGTAAATATTGCCCGAGCTTATGTCCTCATTATTCCTGGATTTTGGGAGGCAAGCTCAAAGTGTCTTCTCGATCTCTGAGTGAGCTCCCACAGCAGTGGTGGCTGGTGGAAAAACAAACTGGATGTACTGTACACAGACGTCTAGCCAACAATACCTGAAAAATGAAAATAATATTTTAAAGGAGAAATACATGTAATCCATGTGCACAGTACTAATTCATTCTGTAAGCACCACCATTAGAGATTAGATGGTAAAATGTATGTAGGAGAGAGAGGAGGAAAATAGTGTTTGCTGTTAAGTACATAGTTTGCAATATACTGAAGAATAATGTCCACCACCACCACCAGTCTTACTCAGTCAGAAGCTTTTGGAGTAAGAAAACTCCTTTAGTGAGTCATGAAGTTCATGGTGCATCTGATGCTATTTTTGACTGCTGGTACTGTGCCAGCCTCCTGATAGGTTTAGATTCAATTAGGCCTCTGTGGATCATACTGATCTTCCACATAGCAGGACAAGAGTCCCTAAGTGATGGTTCCAAGGGGAGCTGAAGCAAATAGGAAGGTGTTCATGCTAAACTGAGTGGAGTTATGGGGTATTGGGTCATTTACTCTTCAGAACACGAATGTTATGTCCTTGCTTCCTAAGCGTTTACTGGCTCACTCTGCAAAAGCTTGAGACAAAGAAAGTGGGGCAGAGGAAATGAGGTTTGATGCCTTTTGTATAAGCATTATGGACCTGAGTGAAAGCCTCCTAAAGACAGTGAGAGAAGATACCTCTGTGGATTTTGGAGCATGCTCTATGTGTCTGTACCTTGTTTATGTTGCTGAAGCCTGCTGTTCTGCTGGATCACCATGGAGATATATAGGTTTCCTCTGCAAACTACTTTTGTTTTATGGGCAGCAGTTAAATGGTGTCAGGTCACCACAGGCATGTCTATACAAACCTCACATCCCATGCCAGGATCTTTCCTGTGAGTATGCACAATCCTCCTGCTGCTGGTAAGCACCATGGGGAAAAAAAAAACCACCAACAAAAAACAATTTGCACCTTCCTCATTGGTGCATTCTGATTTTTCTCTTTACCCAAATTACTCCTTTTCCTTCTTTCCTCCCTTCCCTTCCCTTCCCTTCCTCCCTTCCCTTCCCTTCCCTTCCCTGCCCTTCCCTTCCCGCTTGCTTTTTCTTTCCTTCTTTTTCTCTCCTCCCTCCCTCTTTTTTCTTTCCTCCCTATAGATCAGATTTGATTCCCTGAGCCCTGAGGAGGTGGAGACTGGTTAATGCCACCTTGCTGCAGTAAGATCAGAGCAGTAATATCACTATTGAAGTACAGTGAAGAGCTTCACCCTGCAAGGTCCATAGTGCCATAAGATATGATTAACATTAATAGGATTAAGGAAGATCTGTGTCTTTCAAGATTGGAATTCATGCCCTTAAAACTGTAGTTTTCTTTCCTTCTTTTTCTCTCCTCCCTCCCTTACTCCCTCCTTCCTTCCCTCCCTCTCTGCCTCTTTTTCTTTCCTCCCTATAGATCAGATTTGATTCCCTGAGACTTTAAGAGGTGGAGACTGGTTAATGCCACCTTGCTGCAGTAAGATCAGAGCAGTAATATCACTATTGAAGTACAGTGAAGAGCTTCACCCTGCAAGGTCCATAGTGCCATAAGATATGATTAACATTAATAGGATTAAGGAAGATCTGTGTCTTTCAAGATTGGAATTCATGCCCTTAAAACTGTAGCCTTAGGATTTTGATAGAAAAATGAAAGACTGGAAGTATAATGACTTATGTGAAGATTCTTTTGTTCAAGTCAGTGACATCTAATAGCCCAAGGAAGAATGAAAACTACATTATAATGAGAAATCATTTATCATATAAGACAGGGGGAAAGAGGAAATAAACCTTCTTTAAGTGAAAGAATCATGGAAATAAAAAAAAAAACAAAATCAAAAGTATGTGATTTTCTGGAAGAAAAACAAACTGTGTTTGTTTGTTTGTTTGCTTGGATGTTATTCTTTTTAAAATGAGGGCTAATTGCATCATTTTACATTTTAACATGGATTAGTTCTCTGTGTCTCAAGTAAATGGTTAGAATCCTGCACAGTTAATTCCTGTAACACGACTGAAATGGACGGGTGCATTCTTACAGAGACGTAGTTGTGTGTAGGGTTTTTTTGCTAAAGGAGTGGTAAAAAGTAAACTGAATATGCAATGAATAAATGAAAGTGAAGAAAGGTCTTTTGTTCTTTTGACTAATCTTTACATTAAATCTTTTTTTCCAAGAAGCGGATGCAGCATCAGTTACAGCTCTATCTGAATATTCTCACATTTTTGAAGAAGAGCCAAAGAATATACAGTTTATAGAAATCTCAAGAACTGCTTCAGGTGAGATGACAGATACAGCAACAACTTCCTACCCCGAGTTCCCCCTCTGCTTGACAGCCAAACCGAGCAATGCAACATGTGAAACAAAACAAAACAAAGCAACAGATGTATTCACAGCTGCACTTTGTATTCAAGAAGATGGTATGGCAAAAAATGCCGGCTAGTCAATGCTAAAACTCCCACTGCATTAAATGGAAACACAATTTCACTCACTATGTCGAGCACAATCTAAGTTTTCATACTGTAGTAACAAAAATATTTATTATCAGTTCAAAAAATCTTAAAAAAAAAAATCTTTCTTTAGAAATAGTAGAGATTTATTCTAAACGCCAAATTTAGAGCCATAATTCTTTCAGACTTCAGTAAAGGTGTTGGGCTCCAGATTTCTACTTGGTCCACTTTAGCTGCCAGCCAGGTGAGCTTCAACTTTTGCCTTTCTCCTTGTGGAGATATTGCAGTGACTTTCTCCCCTCTATCAAACCAGTCATTTTTCATGTTATATGGAAATTTTCTGCCTTGAGATTTCTAGTCTCTTGTCAAGTTTTGTGATGATAGGTCAATGGTTTCAAAAATTATAGGGTAGATTGATGGATGAAGAGACTTACGGACACGGGACTGTAAAAACTGATTTTTAGGGAACTGGATTAAATTTCCTGAAACAAACTTTCATCCAGAGACTGGAATCCAAAGCTCCTCTCTCCCTGCTGAGTGGTTCTTTGCCTGTAGCAAATATTGTTTTTCCAGGCATGAATCCGGAATCTACAAACATCACAGTTTATGTTGCATTCATGGTAGGGTTACTCAATTCAGGACACTCCAATGCATAAAAAGAAATACTGCCTCCTAATTTTAGTCTCAGCATAAAATTTTGGTGTAGGTAGCAGGTTTGAACCCCTCTCAAAAGGTACCAAGACTTCTTGCAAGAAGCCAAGATATGGAGCTACGAAATAACTCTACAATGAATGGTGAATTAGATGAGAACTTTTAAAGGTTCTCTAGTTTCCATACAAACCTCTGTTTTTTGGCCCAACTGCTGCACGGCAGTTAAAGCGTGTGGTTAAATAAGAGCACACGAGGAGGCCTAGTTAAGTTCCATAGGTTGCTTACCTGTCTCCAATGAGGAATGAGCTTTAGGAACTGGAATCTTCAAATTTAACAATAAGAACGTTTTCTTACAAGAAAAATATGACTTTGTGTCTAAATGAAATGGTGTAAGGGATTGGCAATAATAACTTGTTTTATAGAAAGAATGACATTGTAAATAGCTATAAGGGACTTAGAAACACTGAATTTTAGCTTGTTCCCAGGTGTTCTTTAATGTATCCAGGAGGCATCATTTGTCTTGTCGAGCAAAGCCTCTTTCGCATATTACAACCTTTTCCTCTAGATAACCTTAATTAGGTTATAGTTGGGAGTTAGCCATTGAGTCACTGGGCAGGGCTGATTTGTTTAGCAGCAAGATATGGAATTTACTTGTTTTCTTGGCATACCTTCCTTCTACAGGAATGTCGGTCTCATGTAAGTAAACAGCAGATGATGCTTTCAGAATGTTTCAGGTTTTTCTTCTGTGATTTTGGATCAGTTTTGTGATATAAAAGTTGCTAGTTGTTTCTGACAATTTGACTGTTTCATGGAGAGGTGCTGCACAATGCTATCACCACTAACATGAATACGTTCTTAGTGGTTTCCAAGGAGGCACAAAAAGTCACTTTTCACCTACAGTTTGCAAACTGTGTTAGGTGAACATTTCAGTAGTGCGAGCAGCCTACCACTGCAATGATCCAGTTATTGAAAATGCTTCAAAGTCTTCAGTCCAGTTAAGATGCCAGCCTAAAAGACGTATTTAATCCAATCTTAAGCAAGCAGATTCTGTGGAGGGACAAGCGGTATGCTTATTTTACAGAATGGGTTAAACAAGACAATATAGGCAACAAGAGAGTCTCCTCTGAAAACCAGGGTACAAAAGACCTCTTGTCTCACTGTCATTTTATGTGCCTGCTGGCTTAATTTCTCTCTGGCTGGTATAAAAGACCACCCACCATGTGGCACACGGCCACTATTTTTGTGGAAGCTATGATAATATCAATGCATTGTGGTTCTGTCACTGGCGTCGCAGCAGGAGTGGAGAACTGTCTTGTTCTCATAAAGCTTGATCCAAAGCTTACTGAAGATGACGGGAATAGCTTTGTTGACTTCACCAGGTTTTGGAGCAAGCTGTTAAGAAAAATACAGGATGATAGTGAAGAACAAGCTTACAGAACCCTTGACTTGCAGCACAGATAGGTTGAAGGTTTTTGCTAAACTAAATAACCATTTTAATTTAAACTCCACTAGAAAAATAGGAAAAATTAAATGCTTGCCATATGGTGAAAATATATTAAGCTTCAAAGAAGTAGAAATAATTAAATACAACTATGAAAAGGTTTTTTAGGTTTGAATAGTGTGCCAGTTTCAATATTATAAATCATAGATATATAATCCTATTAATGCTCATTTGAAAAAAAAAGAAAATGGAGCCCTTTGAATAATGCAAACTCTTAGGTCACATTTTTCACCTGTATATTTATTTTCATTTTAATCAAGACTGCTATAATCAGAAAACTTGGTATGATTCTGTGTAGCCTTCAATGCACATCAGCTATTTCAATTTCTTCTACAGGTAATGTCAACATGAACCAGACTTTGAAGAAAAAGGAATGAGAAGTGAAAAATGAATAAATGTACTCAGAAACAGTTGGTTACTCTATAATCAAAAAGAATATTAAAACCAAAGCTACACCGAGGACCTCATAACGAAAATATCCTCGTCTGGAAGCTCATCCCTGTGCTTCACTAAGTAGGACCTGACAGAAGTGGTGGACTCAGATGGTTTTCTCACCAGGTTTCAAGCACAACAGTTTCTGAAAGTATGAGCCATGTTTGTACTACCTCCTTGTACTTGTCTGGCCCTGAATGTGGCACAGACTTTCTGGGTAAAAAGAGACAGCTTTAGGCTGCCCTTGATCTCTGCTCCTTTGCCCTGACATGGAGAACTTGTGCATTTTTCAGTGTGGCACTGGCACCGCAGGCAGCTGAGCAGCCTGGCAATCAGAAACGCCCAAATGCACAAAGGTTTCAGATGCAGGAGAGACCCCGGAGCACGGAGCAGCTGCTATGCAGTGTGCGCTCCTGGCTTGCAGCCTGGGGCCGTCCCAGTGTCCCCGTTCACACCACGGTTGTGTCTAAATCTTTTACTACAGCTTTGAATCGGGTAACATCACGCTGGCGCATGCCTGCTTTACTTGCCTGTCTTTTCCACATCTACACTGTGTAGAACAGCAATTGCTGAAATCAAAGCAATAAAAAGAGAAAACCTGAGCCCATCACTCCCTTTCAAGTTCTACCTGTCTCACAAAGAAAACTGATAATCCAGATCAAGGAGCTTTATGAATAATTCTGGTATAAATACTGTAAATGGCTTACCGAAGTGCAGTCACACACACTAAATACACACGTTCCCACACTTAAAATCCCCTCCCTAAAATCTCTTTGTAATAAGGAGTAGTCAGACACATGAATGCACATGGAAAACCTAACCTAAAGAGCAAGGGAAATGGCTATATGAATTTCCCCACAGTTGTTCTTCCCCAGACATGAAGAGCTATCTTACAGTCCTAGATCTTTCAGTAACTGCTTGCCCAGCACAAAAGCTGCTATCACTTCAGGTCCTATGGTGAATGGAGGGTCATGTCTGATGGTAGAGAGGAGTTGTAGCACTGTGCAACACTTTGAATGTTGTTTTTACAAGTCCCCCTGAGTGCAGGGCCTTTTTAGACTTGCATTTGTGTTTTTTTCCAGCAGTAAAAATCACAGACAAAGCATTTACCCTTTCTCCTTGATTATTCCTGTTATTTATTTTCATAGGGTGATGCAGAGAGACCTCAAACAGAACACCATTGCCCTAACATAGCTTACCAAGATACAAAAACATCAGTTCTGCCCCAAACAGTTTACCAGCTGATTTCTCATTTGCACTGAAAGATTAACCTTTCCTTTACATTAACCTGCAGAAATGAAAAGCATGGCAATTTTCCAAACTGCTAGATAGGCTACTGTCTACCGAATTTCAAAGCCCTCTCCTTTTTGAACCATTATTCCATAATAAATATGATAAAGAGACTTCAAGATAAAGCTCTACTTGCCTTATTTATTTCTATCAATCAGCTCTGTCAGTAATTCCATCACTAAGGCCACATTCCTGCCACCGCTTTTCCTTGGGTTTGGGGTCTGTGTTGATTTAAGACATTTGCACAGAAGCACATCCTCTCTGCTGAGGCCAATGGAATTAGTCCGGTCTGTCCTAGCTGGGGAAAACCTGCCCTTTGTTGTTGTACCCACAGTTTCTTCTAGAGGAGTCTCTTTGAGCACATTTGGTGCTCTTTGGATTAAAGTGACTGCAGAAGTGCAAAATGTTATCATTTATTATTGCTGTTAAATAACAACACTGACAGTTAAGAAAATCCTTCAGGAAAGAGCATCTGTGCATCTCTCCCTCAGCACACACCAAACAAAGAGCTGCGCTGTTTTTCCCAGCAGCACAAAAAGTCAAGTTCCTAAAAGCTCAGTCAAAAATTTGGCTTTACAAAAGGAATTTTCAAATGTGTCTCTCGAATATTCATTTGGGTGGTCTACCTCCCGCAGGACGTGCAGTGCTAGCTGGTTTGTTTATAACAGTAAGTGCAATCACAAAGCATGTGTACATGCTGTTGTTTTGGGGTTGTTTATTTTTTGATGGGGAAAAATGAACTGTAACTGAAAATTTATTTCCTTGTGAAAACAGATCAATTAATTATATAAAAATTATTATTTCAAAGTATTCGGGACATTTCCTCCAGTAAAGAAAACAGTAACCTACTTTATTGTTCTCTTTGAATAAATATGGGGTCAATACATTCTCCTCTTTGACAATATTAGACACACACATTTACACGGTAAACTGCACCAACTTCAGTAGGAGAAATACAATCTAATGTAGAAGAGAGCATAAGCTTATAAGACTGAATTAAATATGATCTGCTTTGCTAGTGCTGCTTACAACTAAATACCAACAGGCGAACATTGCTCTACATCAATGATGTGGTGAGTCTTAAATATAGAAAGCTTGAGTCTGAGAGGCTTTGCAGTTTGTGTCACTATTGACAGCAAAGTAGAGAGCATTTTACACTTGCTGCTACACTAGCAGTCTAGATGGCTATAAAGATTACAAAACAGTCCATAAGCTTTACCATTTTTTAAAAAATCTTGCATTCTATTATAATCTTACATCCATATCACTGTTTAAGCTGTTTGCTTATATCTGTCTTCACACACAATGGTTTCCTTCAATTAATTTGGAGCTGAGCATTTTGCACAAGGACTAATGCTTTTGTCTGGTTTTGATATTCTGCATGTCATTTGAAACAGAAAGGGGAAAGACTGAATATCCACAGGTGATGGAGGTATCTAAAAGGTAAACTTAATCAGGAACTATAAGATAAACTGAAATATTAGCTGGGTGTTGCAACCGTACTCCTATGTGTTTCATACCATTAGGTTTTCTTATTCAAAGAAACCTTATAAGTGTAAATTCTCCATAGGCAGTGCGCAGGATCATGTTTTCCAGAGTGGTGAAAAAAGCTACCCTTTTTTATATTGTCCTTTGTGATTAATAACATTACGCTGTATTCATTCAGGAATACTTAATCTTCAATAGCCATAGTTGGAAAATCCCTGAAAAAAATGTCGCCATTTTCTTGCATATAGAAATGTCAGTCAGTGACCACAATTGTATTGAATAACAGTTTTCCCACAATGGTTAAAGAAGCTATAACAAGCACTGGTTAAACCTTATGACACCCTATTAATTAGCTCCTTCTGTGGATGGTCAGCACAGGTCATATGAATTTTGTAACGTCATACAACAAATAAGGATAAAAACTTGAAAGTTTCAGCTAACCAACTCGCTCTGGTTTACCCACTAGCAAAGCAGAGAATCAGTGGAGTCTGCTTTTTGGGGAAGTTCATGTGTGTCTGCTCCAGTTCCCATTTTGCTTCACTAGCTGTTTAGAATAAGAAGAGAACACCATGAGTTTCTAGATAAAGTATGTAAACTACTGACCTAACTATATGAAACAATCTCTTAGGGAATTAGCAGATTAGAGGAAAAAAACAGCCAAAAATTAACATTAGCAGCAAAAACGGATGGCAATTAGTGGTAAAGACTAAATAAAGCTAAGTAAGAAGAAGGAAATGTGCTGACATTCTGGACTACTATTTCCCACAGACTCCACTGTTGGTGGGAAACTCCTGCATTTGCTTATAAATGCACTCTCCAGTAATCTAAATAATACAGACAGTAAATACTGAAATCCATTGTTTCTATGAGGATCAAAACATCTAAGAAAAGGCCCCAAATGTGCCTTTTTTTTCCTTCCTTTTACAAAGACTGTGAATTATTTAACTTTTTTTTTTTTTTTGGGGGGGGGGGGGGTTTTGGAAAATTTTTCTTTTATGATGGGTT
>NW_008795129.1:21842098-21869039 GCF_000699145.1 Aptenodytes forsteri
TTTTGTGTTTTGGGGGGGGGGGGAGTCTTGAAAAATTATTCTTAATTGAATGGTTCATTTCAGAGCTGGTCTCTAAACAAAGTCCAGATAATGTCCCAGGTTTCACATGCCACTAAGAAGATACTCTTCATAGCTGTAGTCATTAGCTGGATCTCCAACAAGTAACAAGACCTGTAACCCTTATGCAGCTGTGCTGTGTTGAGGCAACCAGAAATTGTAGACAGATACAGACTGTATCTTGTTTTATAATGGAAAACAGACATAGAAATAAACTAGAAGCCAAGATGGCTAACTTCAACTAGGGGTTTGGAGGCTGAATTAGGACTGAGTCTCTCTCTTAATGGAGGACGGAAAAGTGTATGTTCATGCTCAAGAGCAGCTTCCATTAATGGTAAGGGACACTGGAAATATTTTCTACTAAAATATAACCTAGGACTACATAAAAAAAAAGTCTTAAGTAGTGGGCTTGAAGCCTTTCAAGAATGAGATTTGGGGATCAGAATAGAAAGTTCTATGAAAATAGCTCAGTATTCAGCAGCTATTGAAAAAAGAAAACTGAATGTTAGGATGTTAGGAAAGGAATAGAGAACAAAAGAAAGGAAGAACACCTTTATGTCAACTTACCAATCTGTGGTGTGTGTGAATCTTGAATGCTATCTGTAGTTTTAGTGTCTCCCTGTCTCAGGATATAACAGAAGAGAAAAGGCCCTTATATGTGTAGCAAGAATAATCAAGGTAAGGCTGGATTCTGCAGGCAGATCAGGATGGTTCAACCTGGAAAAGAGACGGCTGAATGACACTATGAGAGAGTACATCTGCAGTAGGCTGGATACTCACTGTTGTTCTCTGCTCATGAAATTAAGCAAGCAAGCAACATCAAAAGGAAATGCTTCTCTATGCAGTGTGCAGGTCTGCTGTGGAAGCCCTTGCACCAGGGTGCCAAAAGTCTTCATGTGTTAAAAAAGTGGCTGCTTGAATTTAGAGAAGAAAAATCAGAGGAGGGCTTAGGAAGCCCAAAGGAACTAGATCTGATTTCTGGAAAGTCCCTAGGCATCAAATTTTTGGAAGTTCGGAAAGTACTTCTAAGAAGTACTGCCACAGTCTTTCTCTGTTCATTAAGTCTTTTCTTTCAGCCATAGTTGGAGACAAGGTACTGGGTTAACTGGACCTCTAACCTGCTACAGCTGTTCCTGTGTTATGTTAGATTCCCTTTAGTCCTGTAACAACCACCTCAATTGCCTGTATAAAGAAGTAATATTAAAAAAAATTGACATAGCATATATGTTTAAACTGAAATTTAGCAGCTGTAAATATGGGGCACCATAAAACGGTACTCTGGGATTTACTGTCCAGTATTCTTCATGCAGCAATGATCACAGAATTATCTGCAAAAATGTGTTGTGAGAGAAGTGCTGTAATATCCAGACACAGGAATACAGTTTGGAAAATGAGCCGCATGGATCATCAATTTCAGTCCCCTAATATTCTAAGGACTATGTCATATAATCTCTTTTATAAACTGTTCAGGCTTCATTATTGTTAAATTTATTGGTCTCCATTTTTCCTGGAAGGCTGTTCCAGAACTTCACTGCTCTGCTGATTAGAAACCTTTTAATTTCCAAGTGAAATTTAATATGACAAGTTTATACCGTTCTGGAGAAGTGTTACAGTTGCTCTCCACACATACATCATAGCGCAAATACCAACAGGGGAAAAGAGCAATTCAAGTTAAAAACAATAATAGCACCAAAGCATTTCTGGCCAAGCAGTTTCCTCCAATTTTAGATGCAGATCCCACTGCAACCTTTAATTCTTGGTAATAAGCTACCACTGAGGGAACTAAATCCGTTCTGATCAGCCCTGTTTTATATCTATAAATGCATATTAACCTCTTTCCAACTAATGAATCATTGGGCCTGTCATAACTCTGATGAACAGATTTCTTTCTGAGGGTGTTGATAATCTAAAAGTGCTCACTTGTTTCTCCTGCCTTGAATTACACTGTAACTATAAGCACATCTCCAGAGAGTTTATCTATAGAGATTGAACCGGAGACCCCTGAATCTGAACAGCATGAGCGATTCCATTTGCAGCTTAAAAAGCAGCTGTGTTAGCTCAAAGGGAGAATGCACTCACACGCTTCTGTATATGTGACCTGCTGGAGGGTTTCAGCCTGCAAATTTGTTGGTGAGGGTTGCTCCAAGACATGGCTGCTCGGCCACAGTTCTGCAACTTCTGATTCAAGTCAACCACATTTTGTGGGATAAGGACTCTGTCTTCCTTGTACGGCACGTAGCCCAGTAGGGTGGTGGTCTTGAACGAAACCTTCGATCACTACAAAAATATAAATGTAAGTGGTGCTTGCAGCTCATTTGCTTGGATTTAAAAAGCATGTCTTTGTTGGAGGCACTTTTGATGTTTCTCCAAGCACGGTAAGGAGAGATGGGTGGCTGAGCGCAGAGGGCAGTGCAGAACAGCCACTTTCCAGAAATAACTAGGAGTAAATGACTTTTAATTGTAGTTCCTAAAATTTACAAAACATTTACCAGGCTATTTACCTAGGCTATTTATTTCAAATAAAACCCTAGACTATACAACATTTTCAAACCAATGGAGGAAAAGAGAATAGTTACAGTTTTCTCACCATGAGGTTCAACAATACATTGTTTTTAATTCCATTTCTAGTAATGGCAGCCAATTTTGGAGGTAATACACATTTCAGTACCACTTTGGCACAGAATTACTGGGCAGGAGAATAGCGACCTACAGAAACTAAGAAAACACGGTTGTTATCTGGAGTCCTATCTCACAGCAATTACATTTGTTCCCTCACCTGCTTTCAAATCTCTTTTTCTACCATTTGTACTTCATTTGTGTCCCACAGCTCTATCAGCACTCCAAACCCAGGAGGACATTGAAGCAGGCTATAAGAGATTCCCCTAAAGACAGGTTTTTTGGATGGTGATGCACTGAAATAACATCACCTAAGTCATCCCTCTCCCAGTTATCAGTGCATGGAAAAAGGGTGATCAGGGCCAATGGTAAATCTCTCCCTCCTCCTCAGCTGTGTTGAAAACTGTTCAGTCACCACTGAAGCTGTGGCACATCATTTCTGTAGCGTCACAGGGAAGGTGACCAGGTATCCTGCACATTTCATCTGTCTGACAGATCACAAAATCCTTTTGCATAGGGGGGTCTTCCCTCTTATGGGTGTGTAAAAGCAGCACATCATTTCACAGCCTCACCCAACAGAGGAGGCTACAAGCCTCCTTGTTTCCTATTTTGATACAAAAAGAAGTGGTACTTAGAATAATGGTAGTTGCAGAAGACTTTCCACCACCTTGTAGAGAGAGATTTTCTAGGCTCAGACCCTGATCCTGAGAGAAGCAGATTATAGCAGTGTCTTCCATTAGCTAAGTTAAGGGAATAAGAATAGGCAAGTGCTACCAATTATATTTCAACACAAAGCAGTACCCACTTAAACATAAGCTAAAGGCCACAACTCCATTGTTAACAGGGGTGTTCTCACGGAAAAGCTTTGAACACACTGGGAACATTAAAGAGAAGATGTCTCGCATGTGCAATTACTCAACACATCTTTAAAACTGCAAACACTTGTTCACATGTGGTGAAAATTAGAGCTGTGAGCACTTGGGAAAAAAAAAAAATCCCACCTGGCAGGCACACTCTTTTTTACTTTAGAGTTTTATAGGAGCTCTCAGAGCTTGTTGGTCCAGTGAGAGCTGAACAAAAGTCAATGGAGGAAGCTGTGAGAGAAGAAAAAGAAAATGCAGAGAAATGTGCTATTTTTGTCCTAAGCTGAACAAGTTTTTGACTCTTCCAGTCTGGTCCCCCTCATAAAAAAAGAGAAAATAAAAAGAAAAATATGCATCTCTAGGTCTAAATATAAATATTGACAGCTCCTTGACTTCTTTCTCTACTGACCTGAAATGGCGAGGAGTTTGCAAGCTTTTCCACCCTATCCTACAGGTGGGTTTACTCAGCAGTGTTCAGCAGGTCTGAGCTGCTCTAGGAAAAACGGAGCAGGACCCAATAATTCTCTGAGAATTCACTTCTTCTGTGTCACGTAAGGAATAAACATTGGTCGTGAACTCCAATAGTCACACAGAGCTAATATCCACCTCGGACAAGCACCATAGTTAGTGGGTAGCAAGCAGCACCTATAGCTCACATTCAGAATAATATTTCCACAGAACAAAAAACTTAAATTAACCAAGGAGCTTAGACAAGACTGCAGCCTTATAATAGATCCTTCAGACCATCTTTACACCAAGAACCAGAGTAATCTAGCAATCTGCTAGGTCACTATGCCATGCTTAATAGCTATCGCTGTAACTTTTCTGAATTTCATCACAGTGTTCCCCACTATATGTCTCCTGCCTCCATCTCAGAGAATATTTATTTCTTTGCTTGGTATCACATGTTAATATTCAATATTCTTTATGTTTCTAATACTATCTTGTCTCTCTATGTCTTGATTTAAGTGCTGAGAGTAACATAAGAACACCAAACAGCATGGAAAAAACAAATGGGCATTTGGCTGTTGCAAATGCCCTTTTCCCAAGTCAGGTCTAGAAACTTGGGCTTAGGTGTCCTACCAGACGCCTAAAAGAATACACCTAGAACAGGAAACCATCTTTATTCCGTCAAAGGGAGAGATCTTTATTTCACTGACTATTTGAACTGGAAAATATTTTGGGACTGGAGACAGAGTTATTTAAATAGTCATGAAAATGAAAACTTCAATTTTCCTGTAGCAAAATAAAAAGTAAAACTGTCCATGATGAAATCATACATTTGATCCCTTTTTCTAGGTGTTGTTCAATATCCATTGCCTTAAACAAAGGGCCCATTTCTAGTATTAGCAGTCAGATGTTCTCTGTAGAAAGGCATTAGTCAGGTAGAGACACCAAGCTCTTGGTTTTGGCAGATACTTCCATGTTAGAGATGCACAGATTACAGCGTGAACTTTTTCCCCACATCTCTTCCATGTAAATACTCTGACAAATTCATTAGTGCATCCAGTTCAGCTGGATTTACTACCACATACAAAATGACACTTTAAGAAGCCTCTTAAGCTTTTTGAAAACTTTGTAAGGAAGTAAAAAGCTCTATGGAGCTTAGCTGAGACGAAGACAGGCATTTTGAGCCAAAAAGCATGGAAAGTGTTGACAGTTTAAAGAAAGAAGGAAGTTGGAGAACAGATGAGATTTGACTAATATTTTTTTGGTCCATCCAGAGGTTTGTTACAATTACGCCTTAAATTTTCCTTAGGGACTCATTACAGTCTAGATAGTAATATCTGTCTACCATTGGTCTTCTTTTCTTTCCTCTAATGACAAAATGCTGATAGCCAGACATCATTCCAAACACATTTACTTGTAATATAATAAAGTTGGAATAGCATCTGTGGCAGATAGAGGTAATTTGATGGGTTACGTTAGCCAGAGAAACTAAAAGTACTGTTTCTGTTTAATATTTCCAGTCTGGAGTGGCATGGGCAATAACCACAGTGATAGGAGAGCTCTAACAGCTACCATGAAACTACACGACTTGTATATTGGGACTAATTAAGTGACAAAAAAGCTAAGTTCTGTACTGTTACTTCTCCACAGTCTGCCACTATTTAAATACATGGTATAGCACACTTCGCTCTGTAAGAGGCAGATACTGAGGCTTGTTTGCAAGGCAGCACAACACAAATGCTTGTCCCACATGAAAGTGCACTTGTAGTAGTAAAACAAGGCTATACCAGGTTCTTGGGAAATAGCAAGTCCCAACTATAAGCTTTTTTATCTGAGATGTCGGTATAGAAAGAAGAGCTTTAAGCACTGATTCTTTACCGTGGAAATTTCAAAAGTGATGACATACAGAAGGAGTCATGTTACTTCCCCTGAGACTTGTTTGTAATGCCAATTTACCAAATGATGTGGCAATTACATTGAGTTTGGTCACATACAAAATGTGTTCTTGAATGTGGGTATATTGCTAACATCTGTTGTTAGTATTAAGAAAAATTTGCATTGCTGAAAACTAAAACTTGGTTAAAACTGAACACTTACAGTCTTTAAAAATTAAATAAGAAAATCAGTGTAATTCAGAAATTCTGCAAACAGACAAGGGCCCTCTGTGTTGGTTCATTCATTGATTTTACAAGTTTTAAATGTAAATAGATCACAAGACTTGATATTATGCAATGCCAGGAGAAATCCCATGCCTAACCAGCAACAAAATTTTTTTCCATGCGGCACTGGAGATTGGTGGGCTCAGAAACTAATATCCGAATATTAGTTCAGATACTGATTGTGGCTTAGAAACTACTATCAGGCATACTGAAAGATTCTGGAAATATATCTCTGCAAAACAAATTGCACCAAAAAAAATTGTTCCTCTGTCTTTGTAAGAACCTTAGAAATGGATCTTTTCAAATAAAAACCAGGGAAATCTCTGCATCAGCACTGGTCACATTTCATTGCTTTTATTTCTCTTCTGTTTTTTCCCATGTCCCACTCTGTTCTACATCACTCTTTGCAAACAGCATCTCTTTAATGGAGGTTTTTGCAACAGATCGAATTAATTTCTGGTGTAAGGCATTACAGATACTCCTTCTAACTGTGACATTTAAGTGGTTGGTTGCCTAACCTGTCTTTTAGTTGTCCTTAGCTTCCAAACAAATTCTGAAAAAAGAGGCATGGTACAGTTTACTGAACAGAACATGGGACTGGCATCCTGACTGTCACTACAAGATCAGGGTATGGCAGCAGGGTATATATGCCCTGCAGTTCCTTGCAGGAGAGGGAGATGGATATAAGAGGCACTGGCGGTGCTGGTTGCATCGGCCACTCTGTGCCTCGGCAATCCTTCTTCTCTTTCCCAGGATGTGAGCTGCTGCACATACCCCATTACGACAAGCAGGACGGGCTAAGGAAGGCTAGGCTCAGTCTTGCCACGTGGTTTTGTCCTTGCCTTGGTTATGCATATCAGGAAGACACTGTACCTCTTGGCACGCTGTAAAATTGCTGCTTCTGGATACTACATGATCCCTGGCATTCATAAACTTAAATTAGAGGATTATCCTCAATTTACTGCCAAAGAACAGAGCACTCCAGATACTTCATGTTTGTTCAGGACAATTATAGCAGGAAGCGATAGCTGTTTTTCTAACACTGACAGCAGTCTAGCCAGTGGGCCAGGGAGCCCAAATCACTGCTACTATTGCACAATTACTATTGTGCAAACCTATGGAATATCTCTGACAAAATATTTAATCATTTAAAAATAAATGTATTGTAAAGAGATTTTAAAATTATATTTTCACAAATTTTTTAATTTCTTCTCTCAAGTATTTATTCAAACCCCGCTGGAATAACTCAGTACTTGAGTTGAGAATTGCTGCCAGCATCCCATCTGAGTACCAACTTGTACGGCTATGCTGGCGTATTTCATTCAGCCTGTTCATCCTGGGCCAGCAAAATAACTGTCTGTCTCCCTAAACCACATCCCTGCAAAGGTACAGCTCCCAGTTTGAAAAGCACACTGCTCTGAAGCTGTAAGGCAACCGCACAGGTTATTACGATAGAACGAAATGGCGTCTGGAACAGGGAGAGACACACCAACAGCAGGAAAAAGACCCACTGTGCAAATTTTGTTCATGAAGTCAAAGAGAAATGAATCATTTTCAAACAGTAGACATCTAAAGGTTGGATGGAACAATTTCTAAATATTAGTCAGACCAAAAACAACACACCACTGAAATAATGAGGGTATATAAGAAACCAACAAAAGCCAGGAAATTCAAAGCTGAGGCTAAAATTCCACTCTTAATTTAGGACTGTTTTCGTTTTTAAAGAATACTGTTCAACTTGGTTGGGGCCATATAAGGTTGTTTTCTTAAGGTTTTACAAAATACACACAAGTTGAAACTTTCTGCTCTTTTTTTTTTTTAATTCCTCTGCAAACAAAGAAGGAATAAACTATTATTAGGTTTTGAATTTTAGATGTGTTACTTATATAACTCTAAGTTTCAGTCACAGACCAAATCTGCATGATGCCAGGTTGCAAAACACAGACTAAGAAGGAATAAACTATTATTAGGGTTTTGAATTTTAGATGTGTTACTTATATAACTCTAAGTTTCAGTCACAGACCAAATCTGCATGATGCCAGGTTGCAAAACACAGACTAAAGCCCCTGTCCCTGGAGTTTATGATCAAAATGACAAAAGGCATCTGATGAAAGCAAACGGGGAGAACCAGACCTAACGGTGTTGTTGCAGTAAAGATGCATCAGCAACACAATTGCCTGCGCAGGGGATTTAAATGCCAGCAGTGATTCTCAAGAGGGGCAGGAAGAAATGCAGGTTATAGCAGCAGACATGTAACCTTTCTTTGAAGAAAGATAAAGTCTTTCTTGGTAGTATAGTCTCAGGGTTCATTAGAAATAGGTACTATACGATACACTGTAAACTCCAGAGGGGTACTTATAAATTGGCCATCTCCTATGCTGAGAGGGAGGAAAGAAAACAGTTGAACCATTCTCCATTCCCCTTTTTGCTCTTGGGCTGGAGTAAAGGAATTTTGTTTGTATTTACTTTACAGTCTCCAGGCTGATTTGTATTTATATAAGGCCAGACACGGGCATGTTCACTCATGTTGAGTAGTACATTAGTTTGCAAACAGTCCAACGAATTCAGCAGGGCTGCTTGTGAACAGCATGAATTACACCAGCAGAACCTGACTCCAGCAGGATATCTCAGAGATCTAACTAGAAAAAGTGATTTCTCTTTCTCTTTCTTTCTCCCCAGACATAATCACCATTTGATACGGCCTTACCAATTACAGAAGCTGGGTTTTGCTGAAGCACAAGGACGCATTTCACCCAGCAGCATTACAAGATCAAATCCCTGAATGCCAGAGAATGACTGCAGGGGACCGCTGACCACGGCAGCAAGCTCTGAGCATCCCCTCGGCAGCCCTCTCCCCCCATGAAGAGCATCTCCAGCTCTCTGCTCGGAGGGGCTACAAATACCTACATGAAGGGACCTTCCCTCCTGGGCACAGTCACTGCTTCGGCCTGCGCTCGCCTGGTCCCTCGGAGATTTGTTCTGCTCCTGCCAGGCTGCTGCAGCTGGCTGAGGCTGTTTGCTTTCTCCGAGCACAGAGGGAGGTGCTGGCGAGCTGTCAGCCGCCTGCCTGGGGAAAAGATTTAGGAAAAGGAGAAAAGTTTGTCATCTAGCTCTGTATTTTTGCAGTGGGACAATTAACAACACCAGGAAAGCCACGATGAAAGCCATTAAGATAGTAAGGCTAATATGTCAGATTTAACCATCTCTAATGCCTTTTTTTTTTCTTCCCAAACAGAAAGTTGTTGAAGCGTAAATTTTGTTAAGAAAACAAATTTTGCATCACTGCTCCAGATCTGACATTGTTATTGGACTGAATTGACAATGACATTGAAAAAACAATTCTTTGACATTTTAGAAAAAGAATGGGGAGTTTGCAATTAGGTTTCATTTTTAATTATAGAAAGGTTTCAGTATAAAAGAATATATAATGTGTCCTGAGGCTACCTGCATATTTTACTATCAAGTTACCTCTAATTTAGCCATTGAAATGCAAGAAGAGAGCTCTTGCATATAACAACATGAAATGTCTGTCTGAGTCTATCATTCATTTGGCTCTGCTCCACAGAACAAGAAGTACTTTTCATTCAGGTGTGTTTATGATGAGTAAACTTGACCAGATGTTAAGTCTCCTTCGTATTATAAAGTGTTTTATGGCTCACATTAGTCAGCTGGAAGAGGGCAGATCATTTATATTCCCTGGTACGTTTTTTCAGGTTCAAGTTTCCCCGAAGGAGCATGGGACTATATGAAAATATATGGAAGGAAGAAATGAACTATTGCAAACGTAACAATGTATAGCACAGAACTGAATAAATTGTTCTGATTTACAGGATGAATTCTGTAAATATTGAATGTTATGAGACTATAGGTCCAACAGTTTATGTGTAAGAGCAAACTTCTCCCACTGCCTTGTCCACATGGGAGATTAGAGCAATAATTGAAAGCATATTCTCCTCCTTATAGAAACAGTCCTGATGATGCACGTAGGTGAGAAAAGAGCCATTTGCTTTTCACGCACACTAGCACACTAATATTGCTGTATTTGAAGGTTCAGCTCTCGAGATGTCATTATTAAAGAATATTAGAATACACATCTCTAAGGGAGTCAGCTCTTTTTCCCTACAGAATAAATCACTGATATTACAAAAGGAGTTTCGGAATTTCTAGGCAATACAAAAATTTGAGCTACAATTTTCAGAGGAATTTTGACACCCACCCAGGTGCTCTAAAAATGATTGGCAGCCCTGCAATTTCATCCTTACTTCTGAGCTTGAACGCTTCATTGCTCTGGGAGGGTTGGCACAATGGAGCTCAGACTGACTCCAACCGCACAGAGGGGAAATGCAAAGCCTTTACCTCAACTCAACCCTTGCATGAGGCTCTTGCAGGGCCAGGAGTAGGTTTAATCTGGGTGGGGAGGGATGTCCCCATGCTGCACATGTGTCAGCTCATGAGGTAGGAGGGAAAGTCCCCTTGTTCCTCCCTTCTGCAACAAACTTGTGAAGAGCTAAGCTGGGGACAAAAGCCTTTGGAAGAGCAACGCCAGCAAGTAAAGGTGTTATGTTGAGGTCTTACATCTTACCTCCGTGAGACCTTAAAAACACCACTTTGTTGTGCCCATGCTGCAAGCTGCCCAAAGCTGTGATGATGCTTGTGCAGTGCCAAGCAGAGGTAGCATGCTTTGCCTCTCCTCACGGTGTCAGCACGGGCTCAGTGCCACACTATGCCACACTAACCACAGCTATGTGGCACTTGGTCAGCTCAGACCATGGGCAAAGTGAGTGTACATCTGCTCACCACGTGCCATGTGAGCACGTCCTCATGTCTGCTACACAGTCCTACAATATACGAAATGCCCCACTTCCAGTAAGTTTACCATGCAGCTGTGGGACATGGAGACCCTCATAGCCACACTTACTGGGAATGTCTAAGGCCTCAGTTCCATGAAGTTTCAGAGATTTCTATAGTGCAAAGCAGATTTCCACCATGTGGGAGCCAGAAACAAGGTATTTTTCTGTATTGCTGTGAAAATTATGCTAACGATATAATATTTCAAATATGTTTCTCATTACAACTGTTGGGACCCATGACCAATTCAGATCCCTTTGTACCTTAGCGTTTGAGAAATCAGCACAATTGATGGGATTATTACTTAATTATTGCTACTGGAATTTCTTCAGTAGTGTGGCTGGAGAGGCACTTTCTATCCTCCAAATAATTTGCATGTTAGACACTTCATTGTTACAAAAAGAAATTGAGGGTAGAAAGACTCCCTTTGAAGTTAAAGGAAAAAGCAATCTTCTTTTTTGCTTGATGTATACAACTACTGTGAAAATAGTCTTTAAAAAAACATGACTGGTAGGAGGCAAATCCTTCCTCCAGATCATTTTAGAGGGTTTTGTTATCCTGGTGTCTTTTCTAGCCACTGGCCTCTTAGAAACACAAATTGGTGTACCTCTCACCTCAGTTGGGACCAGGAGCACCCCAGGAAAAGCAGGCGTTCACAATAATATGCTGAAAAAAACTTTACCTACATCCTAACCACATGGATCAATCAATAAATAAAGAATAATGTAATACAAATAAGGCATAGTGGATTATAAATTAATTTACACAGATTAAATAACTATTGAAAGAGAAATTAAATAAAAGGAATACTAATCTGTATCTTAGGCAATAATAACAGGTGTTCCATCTATTAGGGGAAAATCTTATTTAACTTACACAAATTGCAAAAACTAAATTATTTGCAAACATCTGTAGGTAGCTACAACGCAGCATGACTTTGTTGAGGTAAGACATGGATGTTCTATTGTTCTAGGATGTATGATATCCTAAGTGCTACATCAGCTAAAATTTTTAGCATCTTTTTTTCTTATTATTTAGCACCTAGAAAGTTAAAGGTCACAGGATTGATCTACTCCCAAAGGCTAGAATTTTCAGATTCACTCTAGTATTTTAGCTTTTTCTATTCCTAAAATTATTTCATCACCAGTAAGGCAATAGAGAGAGATAAACTCCTAGGGAAGAAGCCATCAGATTGCTGCAAACTGTATTTGTGATGACAAGTGACCTTTGCGGGTATTTTATCCAGTAAATAAATAAAACCAATTCTGGTACAACAATCCAAACACTCTGAGAAAATTTTCCACCCTGACAGTAGTACAGGTGATGATATGGAGAAAAATGAAAGAAGATTAAGTCTTAACTTGAAGTATTGCAATAGTTACCTGTTCTGCAGAAACATTTTGACAATTTAATCATATGGTTTCTTTTTCCTTTAATCTTAGAAAGGTTGGCTCTCAAATTAGGGCTTTATTGTTCTCTTTTTTCTGCTGTTGAAGAAAAGTTATGCAAATTACAGGGTCTTAAAAGCTTGGTAGATCCAAGGTTATTACTAGACAAAAAGCAAAATTAGCATCCTTAGTTGCTCTCACATAGGCATCAAGAACTTTTGAACCTGAGGAGAGTACGAACAAAGAAGAAATTATGAGCTAATCTCTGAAAACACATCAAGGAGAGAATAAAATGCAGTTGTCTAATAATCCTATATTTCTCTGGGTTTTATGAGATGGTTCTAAAGGGTCTTTAGCTGTTTCCTAATGCAGAGGAGTCCTTTCTGGAAGGGTCTACCGGTGAGAAACAGCAACAAATATTCCTTTCTGTTTCAGGTGCTCTAAGGCAGGCTCTGTAAAGAAGTGTTTCAAATCCATCAGAAAAGTAGTAGCAAAGATCAAGGACTAAAGAAAGAAAGTATATTTTCTCATCTGATTCAGACATCTAGAGAAGCATTTAGCTATTACACTATATCTTACGTCAAAGACCAGAGGTCTGAGCATCATAACATCACCTGCATTAACACTGCAGACATTTGGGAACTGCTGTCAGTCACGAGCTGGTACTGTTGTTATCCACAATGTACATGGTGCCACTACCTTGTTCAGAAATGCAGTACAGTTCCCTAGGGCATTAGATGAGAAAAATAGCACTGTTTTCCAGACTGCTACCTTTGAATCCCAAACTCAGGGCTCCTAACTTTGGTAAACATGTTGCAACATTTTTCTTATTTGCTACTTCTGTTTATTCCAAGAGGGAGTAAATCTCTTCAAAGAAAACAAAAAATAATAAATACCATCAAACTAGAATTTACTGGTCTTATTGCTCTTAATTTTCTACAGTTTGCATGAGATTTTGAGATCTATGATTGCTATTAAATCTAACAAAGGTGACCTGGCCGAAGGTCCACCCACCAATCTGCACAATGGAGCTGTAACACTGAGAATACATTATTATTTTCCTTTTAATAATATCATTTTATTAACTTAAAGAACATGCTTTGAAATAATGCCAGGAATTTACATTAAATCCCTAAAATGAATAAAACAAGCGAGACAGAGATGTAGCTCTTAAGTAGTTCTGTGTAGCCTCAAGATGAAAGCATTGAAACCTTGGACCCTTTCGAGACTACTTGCCTCCAGCCTGTATGTGAGGGATTATGGGAAAAAGTGCTTTACTTATTCCCACTGGTCTCTAAGTTGTTGGAAAGGGAGAATAACTTGTGATGTGGTTCAGCGCAAATGCTTATGAGATGACTGCAGGTCATTTTTAGGTCGTGGACTTGCTGAGGTAGTTTCATGTTCATTAGGAGGCTAACTCAGAGATATAGATATTATAAGAATAGAGTGAAGCTTATAGATGGAATTTATTAGAGGCATTCACATAAAAGCAATACCAAGGGAAGCTACTGGATCCAGCAAGTTCAGATGTTAGTAAGATTAATATGCCCTGTTAGAAATATAAAACCCAACTATGATTGAATGAATATCCACATAGTGTAAAAGAAAAGTAACCACAGTATAGATGTGAAGAATTCAGAAGATGCACTAGAATACCCTGGATCAAGACACACTTTCCAGCTATTTATTATTGGTCAGAAAGGTGGGGAACATCTGCCAGATTAAATCCATTCTGCTCAAAGGGAGATAAACTGTGCAAGTTTCATATAACTTCCTCTTGCTGTGGCTGGTATAATAGTGCTTCATGCACAGTCCATTCTTTATAATGTGTTATAAGTATTGCTGTCAACATTGCATAATATAGACTTTGTCTATGCTGAGTATTGCGGGTGCACTGCCATGTTCTCTGCATGGAGACTTGTTCTCCAATAGGTCAGACTGAGGACTTGGCCAAATCATACTGTGGCTCACTTACAAGACACATGCTGGGGCTTCCTTTTCATGGAACCCAACGTATTGTGAAAAAAATGGTCTGTACCCAGATTTCCTTCTGGCAGTCAGGACACATCAGGATGGTGTAGGTCTACTGATCTTAGCAGCCAGAAGAATCCTTCTACTCAAGAAGAGATCAAATCTGCAGCAAACTAAATTAATTAATAAATTCCAAAATCAATCAAATTAGCAAATTAGATGACAAAACAATTTCTTAGACTGGAATGTGCACGCCAACATGTAGATACTAGTTCACTGACATTGCCACAGTGCTCGGTACTCAAGCTCCATGAAACCTGAAACCATCCAAGCTTGTACTGCTCTTTCCAAATATCATCAGACAAGCACAAACTAAGTCACTTCGTATTTGTTTTCAGTATAACACAGACACTATGACCTCTGTCATGACTGCAAAATAGCAAAATGCATCATTTACTCCTATTAGATATTTACAACTTGTACAGGGCTGATATTGTGTGAGCAAGAGTTATAATAATTTGTGAGGTAAACTGATATGAATGCTAACATATGTGCAAAAACCAGAATACTTAACAGTAACACATTTATGAATGGATCAAAATAGAAAAGAGAAAAAAAAAAAAAGTCTGACTGATTCTCCTGAAATGTGTCTAACACAGAACTATTGACTCTCGGGTAGCTGTTCTGGGACATCGCTGTCTCACAGGAGGCACGATGAATAGCACAACTGTAAGAAAGTGAGGAGTGTGTGTGTGTGTCAATCCAGCTATTTCACCAGTACTGTCTTCTGGAAAATGTTTACAGAAAGGGAAAATAAATTTATTATTTACAGATTATGAATATATGATTTGATAAAACCACAAATTATTTAACTCAGTCTGGTGTAGTGATTTTCCCCTGTTTTACATACATACTGTGGGTTGGTATCTGAGCAGGCAATACCGGTGTGATTCCTATTACATATATTTTCCAAACATTCAGCAGTACTAGGTCCTAAACATTTGGTCATACTTTCTAGGAAAACTAGGTCCTAAATATTTGATCGTACTTTCTAGGAAAACTAGGGACAAAATGGGAGGTTGTCAGTAGCTACACTGGCTTCGGTGTTTTATTCCAACAGAACTGCAATTTGAATCTCTTCCTTTGAAGCCTACAAGAATGAAAAGCACAGTTGACATTTTTATGGAAGTTACTTGTGTGGTTGATCTACAATATTATTTCTAAAGTAACCTTATGGAAAGATAAACTTTTAATAATTGTCTATAAGACTGAATTCTGTAAATCTACTGCTGAAGTCAGGAGAAAACTTCAAATAGCTTGAACAGACTCTTGAATTACTATGATTTTGCAACCAGTTTTAACCACTGTCCATGTGCCATTCATTTGAAGTATAAATAAAACTCATATCCTAAAAAGCCTATTTGTATTCTATTCTTTTACAGCAGATTTTTAATTTGTGTGATCATTAATTTTTAAGTGTTCATTAATGAAATACATCCTTGTCCAAAGTTAATAAATGGATTAATAGCTGGGATAATGAGAATTCTGGCAAGACAAGAAAATATCAGGAGGGAGAAAGAAGAAGGAAGAACTTGACAAGTTAATGATCTATTAAAGTAAATCCTGGGTCAGTGTAGATCCTGCATGGTTCATTACTGTATAATAAATTTAATTGATAGCCATAAAAACCTGGGAGGAAACAAGAGAGCTTTTGGTTAAATTCACTGGGTAGACATTTAAGATGTTTCTTAAAGGTTTTCAGTTGTATCTTATTCTAAGAAAACTTTCTAGTGTTAAAACAATTTAAGTACACAAATTAAAGCAAAACACCAGCTTTTACACTAGTGACTGGCTGAGTGTGTCACATAAGCAGCCACCTATGCATGTTCAAGAACCCCAGAAAAAAGAAGTAAGAAATGGGAACCAAAAGTCCCATTATGACACTGATTATGTTTAAAACAATAGCATAATAAGACTTGATACACAAAATATAATTACATATTGGGAAAATAAATGGTGGTGTTTGGGATAGAGAGGAAAGGCAGAGTACTCCTCTAGATGAGGTCTTGGCTGGAGGGTTGCTGTACGCTTTACAAACCTGCACCACAGATTGCTGCTGATGCAGCTAATGGGCTGAATGTGCAGTTCAGGCTGGGGGTTAGATTTGGTCATGTAGCTTTTCCCACTGGGATCTCAACTGGAGAATGTGTTTATGTCTCCAAATAGTATTTGCACAGCACAGAGATTGCTGAGTAACCACCAGCAATGTCTTTCTAGAAATGACAGTAGCACAGTTGAACTCGGCATTGCATGAGATGGGCGTACTTGCATCAACCCCAACCCCCATGCTCACTGATGAAGTGCACTTTACAGATGTACTGAGGTGTGTACTAAACACTAAAGCAAGTTCATGCATGTCTAGCCTGACAGGAAGAGAGAGGTCCTTGCATGCATTTTCAGATTCTCCTCTTTTCTCCAAAGCTCCAAGTTTTGGAAATGTTTTCCAGGTCCAGGACTCAGACAGTTCCTGAGCTGTCATCAGCAAACATTCACTATAGGTGTATTGCTGACACAGTAAAGTTTAATCAAAAATATATTCCCAAATGCTGCTAGTTAAACAACACAAAATTCAGATTTTTTTACAGCTCCAGATTGTTCTCATGGACATTTAGTTAACATTATTAAAGCCATACTTGGTTAAATTCCTTTTCTTTCCACGACCACATTAAATTATTTACGTATTTACAAATCAAAATGCTTTTCCTTTGTTGCAGATGCAAGTCTTATCCAGCAACAGACTATGTAATTAGAGAAGAGCTAACCAACATGACCTTGAACATGTGGAGCATATATTTGTTTAACATAATGGTTCTGTTACACAGACATCCAGCAGGACTGAAAGACAGCTAAGGGTAGAGTAATGAGGACCTATCTTTAAGCATCCACTTTTCTTTTAAAAGATGCTGCTTGGCATGAATTGTGGGACTACCTAAAAAGGCTCAGTTTGGAAGAGGGACCTGATACATTGTAACAGAGCTCTGAATAACAGGAAAGAATGGGATAAGATTTTAAGGACCTTGTCCCCAGGGAGCCTGAGGCTGCTATGGCAAGGGACTCTGGGCAGGCAGACTGGTACAAAAACAGCTTGTGGAAGGGTAGGAACACAAGTAACTTCCACAAGGAATAGTAAGACAACAGAGAAAATAGCCTTGGTCAAAGAGAAGTGAGGAAAATCAGTGGTCAGATCTTACGCCTGCGTAATTGCTTAGGAAACGATCACGGAACTTGTGAAGCTGGGGACTAAAACTGGCCCACAGCTCCATTCATCTGCCCCATGTCCTCCTGATTATTTTTTCCTCTTGGTACACGTGCGTATTACTGTGAGGTCCGCCAAGAGTGTCTGAAAGGCTCATTCAGCCCTTAGCAAGGAAACCTTGGCTCAGGGCCACATGGCTGGTTTTGCAGGAAAGGAAAAGCATAAGCTCTCCTGGAAGGCTGCAGTAGACCTGTAGACAGCTCAAACTGAAATTTCAGATCCAAGCCCCAAAATGCATGTCCTAAATGCAGACTGAGAACACCCCACTCCCAACTAATTTTAATGCACCTAATTAAGAAGGAAGATGAATTAAATACTATTTTTTACAGCTTGTGAAAAACCCTTAATTTATTACACATAGGGTCAATCATGAATCACGTCTACTAGTTGACTGAGGATCAGAACAAAAATTCTCTCTACTCCCCAAAGCTTATCTCACCCCTGTACAATGCATTATGTTGGAGGTGGGAGAAATCTAAGTAGAAAATGAGTGGAAGTTTAGTTCTGCCTCACAGTGTACCAGGAGGCACATCTGAGCTAGTGGAAGAGCTGCTGCGGTGTTCTGCAATTACAGGATCCAAAACAAGATGAAATGAGATGAGACTTTCTACAGTAGGATGTTCTTGGGATTTTGCTCAGACCTGAACCTAACACCACAATCTCAAGTGATTATACTGAAATACAATCCCAAGGAAATTAAAGTGTATAATTTTTCAGTCTTTAAATAAAATTGCTCAGATTGATAGAATACATTCTGATCCCAAAATCATTCATATTTCAAGTTCAAAATTATATGAAATACCAGTGTTTAATAATTAACATATATATTAAGAGCACTTAAAAGTACTAGGTATGATATTAAGTTTTACATTTTGATGAAGGAACAAAAATATTACTAGTGACACATAACACTCAGCAATTCAGTGTGTTCTCTCATACTGTTTCTCCTCATAAAGAAGTGGCAAAAAGCTATTTTTAGCATAGGTATACAAATAAAATATGATTTTTATGCATAGAGATTTTGAAATATGAATTTCAGAATTTTATATATATATAAAATGTGTTTGCTTTCCTGCTCATATCCTGATTGATCCAAGCACATGATCACACAACACAGCCTTTGCTATATTTTCAGCAAGAGCTATTTATATCTCAAGACACCTCACTAGGTAGCACTTTCTTTGTTACTCTTTCCCCAGTTTCTCGTGAAACACTACATACTTTGCAACTTCTGTATAACGTCCTTACCTATATATGCACACACTGTATGTTTTATAGATGCATATAAATTTGCAAGTGAATATCTATTCTATCAGTATAGATTACTGTGACACCCTTATGATCACTCTGCAATGAAGATTTTGCATTAAACTAAGAACTAACCAGAATTTTACTGGATATTTAGCCTTTTTTATTGGTGTAGGTCAGATCAGCTTTGACCCATTTTTTTTTCATTTTCAATAATTTGTATTCAGTACAGGCTGTGCTAAAATAAACACAAAAATTACAATGATTGCTTTAATATATTATTTCCAAAGCTGGAATTTGGGGAAAAGAAAATGAGCCAATGAGCAAACAACTTTTTCCTGTTTTTTTTGTTCTACTACATAAGGTGCATTAACTTAACTGGCCTTAGTTAAATACAACCCACTGCAGTTCCATCAGACTAAATCAGCCTGTTGATTTTTAACAATGGGCATTTTGCATGGTTTATTCCCTTAGAATGGTGAGATCGGTATTCAAAAATCAAGGTGGAGGAAACACTAATTGCCATAAGAATTCTAGCAAACTCCATTACAGTAATAACTCTGTATTCAAACATGCCCTATTTAAAAAATTAGAAGGGTACATTTGAAAAGAAATGTAAATAGCTAAATATAATGATAGGTTTAATAACACTTTCATTACCTTCCATTAATATCTCCTGAATATGACTAGTGTATAATTATTCTAAATGTTTACACTCTCTTGCTCTTAAGATAATCCAAGCCCCTCCTCAAGCCAGAGTATCTCTACAAAGGATGATAAACAGGGGACGTGACGTGTGGTGACGGAGTCCTTCATCTCTCCCCCTCTCCTACTCCATCTCTGTTCAGGAGCAGGAACTCTGGGCTGGCAGGACACAGCTGCTCTGCTCCTCTGTCACGACCATGAACATGAAAAGCATGGGAAGACCCTGCTCTTGGTTTCTCTGTAAAGCACAGAGAGACCCTGCTCTTGGTTTCTCCCTTTCCAGTCCATGCCAGTCTGTCTTTGGGAACTGCCTGCTTGGGTGGCATCAGGGGATGCCTTCCTCGTTCTTCCCACACCTGCTATGAGAAGCACAGGCACCTAATTCAGAACGAGCTGGAAGGTTTTGCGTACATTTTAATTTATCCTTTGTTGCTGCCCAAATGGGATGAAGGTTTCTAACTGCTTTATTTCCCATGGGTGCTCTCATGATAAATAAGTTGAAGATAGTGAAACATTCAGATACTACAGCAAGAGGAACAATAAAAGAACTTATATTAACATTTCTATCTGTGTAACTAGAATTCACACGAGGGGAGTCATACACATGAAGAAACCTGATAAAGAAGACATTATTTATGAAAAATTATCGTGGGTTTTTTTTTTCCCAAATGAAGTGTGCATTGAAAGTACACAATGGTTGCATTGTTATGGTACCAAGTGTGCATACAGTGTTTGCACTAGTGAAATACTGGAAATGTCTCCGAAGTGTAAGATCACTGTTCATTATGTAGTCAAGTTCTAGCAGTTCTGCCAAAATTCTGTTTCACAATGATTTACCAAATTCTGGGGACCTAAGAAACAAAATCAAAAGCAAATTCAGGTTTCCCCTGATCTGAAACTTGCTTTAAAGAAAGTGGTGGTATAAGTATTCACAGACATCATCAAGCAATGCAGAACCTAAACTAATGGGGAGATTGCAATATGATAAAATGTTTGATCATATCTGCTGGATCTTATCCCAAAGGCTGTTTCCAGGAGATAATCTGTAACATCTCCTCAAGTTCTTGGTACAATTGTCCTTAATGTGTATTGAAGTCCATTTCCAGTATGTTAAAAAAATTTGGTTGACTCTTTGGTTCTTTGTTGAAAGAATGTCTCATTGTTTTCTTTCTTCAACAGAATGTATTAAGCACAGGGAAATTGTGCAGGGCTACAGCAATTTTCATTTAGTTCTGCTATCGGAGGCTTAATGAACTGGTGAACCCACCAGTGTTCCCACTGGCCTGTGGCAAAGATCTGACCACCTGGGCAACCTTAGCCCTGGGCTGACTATACGCTTATACATCCTACAGTACTAATCTTCTCCAAGGCTGTATGGAAGGATGCAGAATGGCCTTCTTTTATAAAACACCCAGCCTGTTGTATCCCTGGAGCAGGCAACCTCAGCTTGGCCCATAAGATCCACTCTTTATATCCCTTGACTTTAATGAAATAAGAAGGCTCATTGTATAAAATAGTGTTAAACATACCTTTCTTTCCAACTACACTTCTATGAAAGATGAAAAGAAGTACTGCCAGATCTTAGATAATTGCCCATGTTATGAGCCTTCAGCCCCTTTTTAAACAGGAATTTAGCCATTATCAAAGGTCAGCTTTTAGGCTTTCCACTAAGAAGTTTATAAAATACCTATAAAGCCAAATTTTAGTTTGTGCTAAATCTATGTTAAGAAAATTTAATAAGAAACATTTTGAAGTCATGTACTGCTGGGTCCCAGATGATTTTCTTATGGGACTAATGCAAAAAAATGATTGCCTCTTTAAACCATTCTTGGGCACGTCATTCTTGCTGGTATTTAGGCCATTTATTGAGAAAAGGTTAATGTATCATTAT
The DNA here is from genome assembly GCF_000699145.1 of Aptenodytes forsteri. Lineage (NCBI taxonomy): Eukaryota > Metazoa > Chordata > Aves > Sphenisciformes > Spheniscidae > Aptenodytes > Aptenodytes forsteri. Next base: position 21,863,611 of record NW_008795129.1, read on the forward strand.
CATTTATCATCATGTGGATCATGACTATTTTCACTGTATCACTGTTCTTTTATTAGAAAAATACCACACTAGACTATAGGTAGATGTGTAAGTCATTACTGTATGATATGAGGAGGAATACCTCCAAACAGAAGATTATTACATTGTCATAAACAACATCAGGATGGAACTGTGAGGCCAAAGGATGCAAAATGACTATTCACTTTAATGGTATTTGGGTGCCTAAACTCCCAAGCTGGCTTTAAAAACCTGAAGCCAGAAAGCTGCAGAGAGATCAGATTAGCACACGGCTTGTAACAGGGAGAGGTTTGAGCCGCCTGCTCTGCTCTGAGCTTCTCTGAAGTCTGTTGTTCAAATTCAATTCCAAGGTTTTAGCTTTGGTCCTTATGTAGGGTTTTTTTGCATTTAATTACCCTCACTGTCAATATATTGGAATTTGTGCATGTTTTGCAATTCTCTGGTACATACAAGCTAACCATGCATATTGTTGTGTTGCTGTGGGTGTTGCTATGATGCAACAATAATTTTTAAATTATTTTTATTAGAACATCCATTCAGTGAAATATAACATGGATGAAAATTATTCTGAAATATGGCAATATAGGCAGTATCCAAAGGGATAAATAATAGCTGTTTCCTAGAAACTGGATAACCCTGGCTGCACTGGAACAGCAGTATAAACATACTAAACTGGGAATTAATGAGAGGGTATGAATCCAGACCAATACATATGACAACAATCAAAAGTAACAAGGCTCACAGGAGCACTGAAAAGGGCAGTGGACAGAACAAAGTGCCGGAAGAGCACCCAGCTGTGATGCCAAAGCCCCAAAAGCCCAGCAGATACAGCCACTCTTGTGTGGAGAGGAGAAATAGGAAAATCCATAGAATAAGCTGTGGATACACAGTGTGCTGAGAAAGCATTTTCAACATACTTTCCATGCAAGGAGTATTAATTGAAAATATTCTACATATTTGTAGAGGTGGAGTGAACAGGTCTGGAAAATTTCCAGGACCTCTAACCATGGAGTGCCCATAAACACAGAGGTCTTTGGAGACCCTGGATGTGGCTGCTGTTCTGCTGACTGTGTCCTTCCTCAGTACCTAATTTTAAAAGTTCGGGCTATAATTATCCCCCATCCTCTTTCCTCCAAATAGTGTAAATTCTGGCTGTACCATTGGAAGTAATATTATTTCACATTCTTATATGGCATTTTACACATCTCAGGCACTGAGAAGACATTGATTCAGCCTGACAGGACTGCAGTGAAGTAGGTGGGTAATTATTACTCTTATCCCCTTGCAAAACACTGGAGAATTGAGGAGACCTGTCCTCGGAGAGTATCCAAGCCAGAATGAGGACTCGGGGCTGTGGGGAACCACCTGTATTTATCCAGGCAAACCAGCTCTCAGACTGAGCAGGAGACGGGGAAGGAGAGGGGCTGCAGAGAGCGCGACCTCTGCTGGAAGGGCTGAAATATTTTTCTAGATACAGCAATTCAAGGATAATCCTTCAAATTTTTGTTTTCTTTTTTCTCTCATTTATGACTCATGCAAGGCTAATTGCATGGTGATGTTCTGTTATTATACAGTTATGGGACTGCTTAGTGTGTCTTCTTAAAAAAAAAAATCATAAATGTGTGTTGAACCTGGAAAACCCTGTAAGCTATAAAGTTCACAAAACTAATCCTTTATGTAAGTGGGGTCTGCCCATAACCTGATGAATGTATTGCCAGATTGAAAAGGAAAAAATCTTTAGTATGGCAAAAACTATGAAGGTTCATATGATTTGAATTAAATTCAGATAATAACCATACTTGGCTCAGTGGTGTTTGGAAAGAGAGTTTGAAATTCTCCTGAGACATTTCTTAGCTTAACTTTAAATGAGAGCTATGACTGACTACTCCTTTCAAAGAGGAAGAAAAAGAGTTCAACATGTTTAAATCCTTTACTAGAGCCTCTTGCCTCTTTCGAAGTCTATTTCCTTTTAAAATTATATTTATAGATAAAAGGGGGGGATGAGAGCAAGGGAGATATACACCTGCACAAAAATGCTCATCTATCTGTGTATCGCACTCTACAAATATACGCGTTATAAATAAAGATATATTACTCTGTGTGTGTTTGTGGACAAGGCATTTCATTTTGTCTGTATTTACCCAACCGTTTGAGCAGGCAAGTTCCTGAGCGCATACAAAGGCACTGTATTATTGCAATTGGGCTATTTGCACTTGCCCAGATAATAAAAATCTTTTGAAAGCCATAGCAAAATATTAAAATCTGATTTCAAACAGTATCACTTGTTAGTCAATTCACGTGAACATATTTCATTGCAGTGATAGCAACACTAATCATTTTCTGTAATTAGGGTCTGGCAGCTGAGAAGAGCACAGTGGGAAGGAAAAGCCAAACCAACATGATGCAATAAACACACTCCCACCATCCCAGTATAACTTAGAGCAGCCTCCAGGAAGCTGTAATTTATGTTGGCAACAACAATTTCAGTAAGACCAGAGATCAGAAACATGCTATGTGCTCGATCAGCCCCTTCCACCACTGATATTCCCTCTTTTCTTGAAGTTCTCCACAAGAAGTTGGTCTCTCCAAGGTTTTTCAGGTGAGGGAAATCTTCAGCTCTCCTGTTTGACAGCCTCAGAGCTGTTTTGTGGTAGAGGCAAGCTATTAAGATTTGCTTCTAACATTAAAATACACCACTGGCACCAAATTGCTCTCAGATCACAATGCCTGTTGTAGTTACAAAGGGTTTAGTAACAGTGAGAAAAACAAACTACTTACAATGGAAGACATTGTTTGCTCACAATCACACTATTTTCCTGTTTTACATGCATGGAAATGCATAGTTTCCCTTATTACATTTCACCAGACCCTGCCAAAATAATTTACAAGCAAGTAAATTAAAACAAACCATGAATAAGAATATAATTCCTTTAAAAACAAAGGCAATTGTGTTATAATTTTTATATATATGTGTGTGTGTGTATTTCTCATACAATACATCCAGTGTTAAATAAACAACTTCCATTGCTGGCGTTTTGAAGTGCTAAGTTATGAACACATAACCATCCCCTCAAATTTGTGCATATTTTGTCTCTTTTTATTTTTACTAAATGATTCTTCCTCAACCCCCAAATGGTACAGATGTGTTTCAGCAGCTGTCCTTGCTTTCTCTGTAGTGTAAGTTTAATGGATGAGCATGTGTACGAGTGCCCTATCATCAACTTCCTTCCAGATTACTGAAATGAACTTGAAAATTATGATCTGCCCTTAATACCTGAGTGCAACACCACCAAGCAATGTGTTTCCTTTCCAGAAGATGTTTTCTGATGTGTTACTAACCATTTTGTGACATTACTCATTAGATTACCTGTTAGAAAGAAACCAGTTCCATATTGGTCCTGTCAGGAGGCAGAATCTGTTCTCTTTATCCAATGAATTTGAGTTTGCTTCTCATATTCTTCCCTAAAATACCATTTTATCAGTGATTCATCTTGCATTATTCAGCCTAAGGTTGGAGGAAGAAAGGAATAAATAAGGACATGTGCCAATGTGATGGAGGTAATAAGGGACACATGCAAGCAAAATGTGTTTGACTTGTGCTGAAACTGAACTCACTGTGGATATGGGACTAATTCTTCCTCCAGATGCATTTGGAAGCAGCAGGACTTAGATGAGTGTGCTTGAGGGTCGGCTTTAGTCCCAATGACCAGAAACCACCAAAGGGAAGTGGCGATGGGACACAAGGATTTGGGAATTTACAGAGCCCAGATCCAAAATTTACATCTTCAATGAACTCCAGTAGTGATGGACTCAAATTGTCCTGCTATAACTGCCCCATGTTCAGGTATGCTTTATATCAGCTATAAGTGACGGTCATACGTACCTGTGAATGACATGACCACTGTAAAACAGAGGAGAATTAGCAAACCAGCCCTTAAGGGCATCCTGGAGAGACACTGTGACAGCAGATCATCATGGTTTTCTCCAGCTGGAGCTGAATGAAATGCCTGAGTAAATGGTTATGTCTGTATTTTGCAGTCAAAACCACCTCACAGGGATCTGCAACACTCAGAAATAATAAAACCAGCAGCATACTGTGATAGGGTAGAAAAGGAGTAGGAAGTGGCAAAGATCTGTGAAAGAGAAGTGGTTGCAGAAGGCTGCATTTAGAAAAGAAGAAAGGATGGTGTCACCAAAGAAGTCCGACTGTGTCGAGCAGAGAAGCTGGGTAGAAAAAGGACTGAAGGAACATGGAGGAAAGGGAGATTATTTGAAAGAAAAAGTGGCTTGGAAAATATAAACCTGGAACCCCACCACAGGCAGGATAAAAGGAACCTGAGACTTGGGGAGGCAGAAGGAAACGAAAGGGTCTGAGCGCAGCGCTTCCCAGAGGAGAGGACAAAGCGAGTCCTGAGTTCTGCAATGGTGCTATCAGTGTCATTGCTGGGCCTTTTTCATCTTTAAATTGTTTCTCACACATCTTCCATGAACTCTTATACTGATGGTTTCCCAAAATACCACCAAACTGCCCTATTTCTCCTAAAAATAAAACTCTTGTCTCAGGTATTACATGCGTGGTCTGATTCAATTACAAGTTCCTTTACACGACAGCTTCTTTGTGTTTTGTCTATTGCTCTGAAGAGCCTATGAAAAAAGTGGTGTGTGTGCAATACTGCTACCATTCTGATAAGCTTACTTACAGACCTAATTTTGCCTTTTGTCTGCTGAGTTTCTTCTGCCTCTTGCTAAATATACTCTTTGGGTAATTAAGCTTATATTTATAAGCCTTAATAGAGCAAGGAGCTTAATTCTAGTTCCATAAGATTTAAACGTGTTTGATGCTCAACAGGAATAGATTCCAGGACCCGCTTCAATCTGTTCTGCTGAACTGCAACTCCTAATTGTGAAAGGACACAAGAGTGAAAGGGCACTTTATGGGCTCACTGGTCATTCTTTTGTTACTCTCCAGAAAACATTATTCTTGGGAAATATCCCAGGCACACATTACCAGTCCTGTACTCTGTTATTCCAGAAGAAGTAAAAATACAAAGAATATAGATAATGGCATTCAAAATGAAGAGAAGGTAGCTTAAGTAGTGCTCATACAAAAAAACCCACTGAAATCAAAGAAAAAAAAAACAAACAAGGAATACACTAGCCTGCAATTTATCCTAACCTGTGAATGGGATTCTACATTTCCTGTTTTCTTTGCTAAGAAAGCTATGCAAGTTGTCTCGGGTCTGCAGTGAGAAACCTTAACAGTACTATTACTGCACTGGAAAATATGGGACTTGAGCATGATGTAGGTGGTATAGAATAAGGGGTGGATACTGTCCTGGTTTCGGCAGGGATAGAGTTAATTTCCTTCCTAGTAGCTGGTACAGTGCTGTGGTTTGGATTTAGGGTGAGAA
>NW_008795129.1:21869504-21918585 GCF_000699145.1 Aptenodytes forsteri
ATGGGAAGGAGTGAATGAATTCCTTGTTTTGCTTTGCTTGCGTGCGCAGCTTTTGCTTTACCTATTAAACTGTTTTTATCTCAACCCATGAGTTTTCTCACTTTTACCCTTCCGATTCTCTCCCCCATCCCACTCGGGGGGAGTGAGCGAGCGGCTGCATGGTGCTCAGTTGCCGACTGAGGTTAAACCACGACAATTACCAATGAGAAGACAACAGTCTGCTTCCTTGCCAGCAATGAAAACAAAACCAATCATACAGTTTTGTTGTGGACAAGGCTTGCCTGAGACAAACAAGGAATATGTCCCGTTACACAGTGGGTGTAGCAGGGGCTGAAACACTGCTGAGCGAACACTTCTCTCTGGGTCTAGCAACACGAAAAAATTCACTGGCAGATTGTGCACTAAATAGAAGAAACATAATGAACTTGAACGTGCATTGAACCCAGGCAAACTGCTTCTATTTTCCTTGTAGGCACCTGCAATTTTTTGTTTCAAATGTTGTTGTGCCTCACACAATTTGAATACTAATTTTACATGACATATATACTGGTTCCCGTTTATGGTGACTCATACTTGTGGGTGGGTTAGGACTCTGTGTAGGACCAGAAGTAGCTTTACGTTACCTGCCATCCCACTGTCTCTGGGGCAGCTGAAAGCCTACAAACCTCCTAGTGAAAGTTAGAGTAGTCTCACAGCCATCTTGAGTCCTTCCCATGTTTTCTCCTTGCTTCCTAAAGCTCCCCAAAAGAATATAATAACTCTCAAACATCAGCTTAGCTCCCTTTCCCCTACCCTGGCGGAGATTAGAAATAATTCTAATATAAAGGTCTTGTATAAGCCAGGGTTGTCTCTTATGTCATATCTCCATGGGTTATTTTGGATTTCAAGAACAGCTCTGAGAGCTGTATGTAACACAGAAAAGGGCCCACTACACTGTGTAATTAACTGTGTGGTTCTGTGTTTGAGTTCTCAATAATGTAAAGTTTCTCACCTTACAGGTTCATGATAATACACTATGTGGTTTTCACTTGTACATTGAAGGCATAACAGGATGGGCTTTCTTGGGAACAGGGCAGGTTGTCCTTTCCATCCTCCAGCAACAATGCCTAGCAAGGTGTTGTGGAGATCTGGAAAAGGGCCAAAAGACCCTTTTCTCAGATGACTGAAATGTCAGCTCACAACTGAGAGCAGCAATTGGCACCCTTTCCAGCCATCCTTGGACTGATGCTTTGCCGGCATTAGAAGCAGCATAAAACCTAATAGTTTGGAGTTCCCATTTTTACCCCACATGATTTCCTTCTAATATTCAGAATTATACTGTCCATACAACTTTCCATGTCCGTCCTTATCTAATATCCATTAAACCTCTTCAACAATTTCAATCAAATCAGACAAAGGAGTATATTTTTGCAAAATTTATGAAAATGTATGTCTAGGCTGGGGGTGGGGGGGGGGGATAAAATTGCACTAATGTCTCCAATGGGGAGGGGGCCAGACTAAAGTGTAAAGGTATATAACTCAAGAGTGAGATCCCTAGTGCTGTAGCTTTAGGGATAATAAGTAAGGTACGTGGATGTGCATGCGTATGGCAGGAGTTTCACTGAGCAGGAAGGAGCAGCTCATCTCTGAAAATCTGCTTAGTTGCTCAACCGGGGCACACAGAGCCGTTGGACACCACTGGCTCCTGGTCGGTGGCTGTGCTGCCTGGAGAGCCACTTGTTTTGTTTGGTTGGTTTAATTAGGAGTCTCCTTCACAAGAGACAAGGACCATCCACGTGCATATGCGGATACAATCTGGCAGGACTACTGATTTTTCTATTAGCTATCCAGCAGACTAGTTGTTTTAGGCAAATTTGCAGAACATCTCCCAGTTAACTTTGACAGGTTTTGTAATATGCATGACAAGAGACCAGACCAGAGCAAAAGATAAAAAGGGAAATAAAGTATATTTGGTCATAACACATGATGCTTCCATTTGAAAGAATTTTTCCTACCGGTATTACCATGGCCCTGGCTTCCAAGAATAATATGTCATAATTTTGCACTGAAAAGTTAATTTTACAGAGTTAAAAGGGCAAACATATCACCTATTATTATATTCTTTCTTCTTTATATATTTTTACATCTGCTATAAATTAACATAACATTTCTTTGTGTATGAAATATGTCATAAGGCTGTGTTTAAAGATTTTTCCAGCTTTTTGTGAAATTTGTCACTTAAAAATATTTGAATAGGCAGAATCACACTGTTCTGATAAACAGTATTACTTGTTTAGTTTTGTATCCAATGATGATTTGTAATTTTGGAACAATCCATTTTTAGTTCAACAGCTATTTAAAACTTACATAACTCATCTAATAATCCTTTGAGCTCTTGTTTGGCCAACAAATGAGACTTGTTACAGAGTATTTCTGTAACTTTATATTGCTACCTAGAAGCTGAAATGACAAAATAGTAGTTATTTTGAATATCTGAAAAGATATAAAACATATTGAGAAACAGGCTCTATTTTCTATGGTCAGGTTCTCCTCTATCTAACACAACATCTTTCAAGAAAATAATCCTTTGAGCTCTTGTTTGGCCAACAAATGAGACTTGTTACAGAGTATTTCTGTAACTTTATATTGCTACCTAGAAGCTGAAATGACAAAATAGTAGTTATTTTGAATATCTGAAAAGATATAAAACATATTGAGAAACAGGCTCTATTTTCTATGGTCAGGTTCTCCTCTATCTAACACAACATCTTTCAAGAAAACATTAAAAAAATCAATTTAAAGTATTTTAATTTATACAGACGCCAATTTACCATTTTGATAAGTGTATTATTAATGCTACAGATTACATCAGAAAAGATTTGGCAGTTGCTTCCTATTTAAAATCAGTATATTTTGCCTGGAATTAGATTATTTTTTTCCCCTTCCTATTTATAATCACACAGTATATTTTCCCTGGAATGATATTACTTTTTTCCCCTTCCTATTTATAATCACACATACACATACAGAAGGTTCCCTTGTTTCAATAATACGCGCAATTTCCAGTAGTACTGATGGTGCATGTCTGTGCATAATGAGGGGAAAAAGGCAAATTATGGCAGGCTTTAAAGGTTTTATGGTGTTTGATATACACACGCTGCTCCTATTGAGCCCTGGAATGATATTACTTTTTTCCCCTTCCTATTTATAATCACACATACACATACAGAAGGTTCCCTTGTTTCAATAATACGCGCAATTTCCAGTAGTACTGATGGTGCATGTCTGTGCATAATGAGGGGAAAAAGGCAAATTATGGCAGGCTTTAAAGGTTTTATGGTGTTTGATATACACACGCTGCTCCTATTGAGGTAGCTAATGAAGGCTTTGCAGGAATATCTACAATAGAACAGATACTGTAGCTGTTACCCTGAAATTATTCTCATTTATCATTTGAAGAAATGAAAAAGAGACCAATTTAAATTTTTCATGGTAAAAATACTATAAAGGTTTTTAGTGTGTATATGTAAGCAATCATTACCTATTTCCACCTACCACTGCTCTCACTGAGAACATTTTAACACTTTTCTTCAGGAGCTCTTTCCAGTTCAGAGGTGGGCACTAGAAGATCAGTCTGATCTGATTTGGAGAGCAGATCACAAATATTATCCTGGGGCTCTGGAGACAGAACTGCCTCCCCTAAGATTTTCCTACTGCCTCTGAGACCGTTTCAGGAAATTTTAGTGTCTGCATCTATCACAGACAGAGAAAAATAGAAATCAGTCATTCCCATTGTGTCCTTATGCATATGAAGTTTACAGGGAGATGGGCTGTGCTGGAGAAATGGGCTGAAAGTAGAACCATGGCAAAAGAGGAGTGACTTCTGGTCAAAGAAAGCAAATAACCGTGCTACACAGGCCTGTCAGGTCCGAAACCTGAGAGGGAATTTGTAAAGCTGTCTTTTCGTGATCTCTTAATGTGACTAGGTATGGCACATTTAAGGAGCTGTATAGAAATACAGATACACTGATACATCATACCTTGCCACAGACCTCTGAGCAATCATCACCTTTCAGGTGGTAAGTTCAAAAGCAATCCATGTTTTTCATCAGGGCCTGGCTCCTAGTGACACAGATGGGTGAAGGGCATGGGGTATATCAAGGCTGTTCTTCTGAAGAAGCAGCATGAAGGGCAGCAGGTGTTTTCTCTACTATCTACCTCAGTCATCCCTATTAAGAGCTTTATCAAGATAAGTACTACCAGTGCAGCCTTACAATCTAAAAACAATTTAAGTAATTGGTGAAGAAGTTTCCTAGATAACTGATTTGATTATCATAAGATGTACTTTGATATACTTTAATAAAGCTGATAGCTCCATGTGCTGCTGAAGCCTGCTGAGTTGGACAGTAGGATGGCAGAGAGATCTCAGCATCTGCGTGATGCAGAAAGCATCTGCGTGGTGGGCAATAACAAATTCATTCAGGACGAAGCGGTCATCAGACTCATTATCTTTTCCACCTCCATCAAATGGACATGAAGAGGATGAGTGGGGATAGAAGAACGCCAGCACAGCCATACAAGCCACTGCCTCCAAGGTTTGCATGAAATTCTCAAAACTGATGTCTGTTTCCCACCACTGACAACCTGTCCTTACCGATGAACCTGTTCCCAAGTTTGTTAGCAAAATGTGCAGGGAAGTCTTCAAACAATATGAAAACACAGGCTTGTGCTCTGTCTCTAAAACAGAACATAAAAAGTATATTCTCTGGTATAAATGGATTTGTTTTATAAACCTACCCACCCACACCCAGAGCAAACGCAGAACCTGCACGAGAATTAATACCTTGTGTTTGTAATCAGACATTATTTTCTTCTGCATAAACCACAAACAAGTGTTAACTGGAAAGCTTTAATGAAACGTAATGATTTGGTTGAGGGGAGAAGTCAGCAGGGGCCAGGCACGTAGCCCCAGCACACAGGTCTAACGGTTCCCAGCACTTGTTTGGTTTTGTTCCTCTTGCTTTTATCCTCTTTTCTTCCATTTCTCCCAGCAGCAAAAAGATGTATAAAGTCAGCATGCCATGCTACATCCTGAGAGGGTGAATGTGTGAAATTCCCAGGCTCTGGGCAGAGTCACCAGTGTTGACAACTCTTCCCCTCCTGCACAACTGCAGACTGAAGCAGCTGCTGGCTGGGACTTGTGCATGGTTATAGAACTGGGCCGTCAGATAGAAAACTGCTTTTCCTGACTTGCTGTAAGTGGTGGCACAGTGCTTGAGCCTCTAAATGAAGTCACAAGAAAATATTTTTTGTTGATTTATCTGTTTCAGAATGCCCATTCACATCAAAAACTTTTTACCACCGTTTTAAATGAGGTTTAAAAATTGTTTTAAAGAGAGAGAGATTAACTTGTTTTAAAACTGGAGACAATAATATATATATTTTTTAAAAAATAAACACATATTTTTGCGAGCTGATAGAGTGAAAATTAAGGAATACACTTTCTTTTGCAGGACTAAGAATAGGCAGGTTTGGGAAAATTTAAAGAGAGAGATTAAAACTTGTTTTAAAACTGGAGACAATAATATATATATTTTTTAAAAAATAAACACATATTTGCTAGAGCTGATAGAGTGAAAATTAAGGAATACACTTTCTTTTGCAGGACTAAGAATAGGCAGGTTTGGGAAAATTATGTTCTATATTGCATTTAGCCTAACTCAAACCAAATTCATCATCAAGGCAAGATTATGGATACCTAGCTTGTATTCTTTAACCCAGATATATCTCACTTCAAGCTCTGAAGAATGTTAAAAACACATTAAGTAGAAAATTACTAAGATAGCTAATTAAGTCTTATCGAAGAGTACATCTGCAAGTATACATGCACTGGCAGCTCCTCCATCATAAGTTGCTCTTATTACAAAAAGTAGAAACTAGTCCTTGTGGGGAAAATCAGGCAGTTACTTCAAGAAGAAAATATTTATACATTATTAAAGGACTGATTTTTCAAATACCTGATGTTAATTTAATGAAGATGGAAATCATACCTATATTCACCCATCTGTTTGATGAAGGCTTTGCTGAATATTTCAGGAAGGAGAAATTGGCTTCTTTCAACACCATCAGAGAGACTTAGTTAAAAGCAGGTGCTACAGAAAATTATTTTAGTGGATTACTATCCCCCATTTTCCACTTAGATTCAAATAATATAGGATGAAAGAAATGCAGCTTTCAGTTCACCTCATGAAATGCCTATACCACAAAGAGGGTTCATTTGTCCTTTGAGCTGGAGGTTGAAATCCAGGTTCCACTCTTCCCCTGCAGTTCTGAATGAGCTTTAACAAACCACTTGAACTTTTCTGTCTGTACCGACCAAAACCCTGGGGTTAGTGGACACCTACAGAAGCATTACAGTCCAGGAAGAGTTGTGTCATATACATAATAAAAGATTCTGAGTTCTCTGTTGTTGTTGTTGTTGTTATTACTATCATCTGCATCTTTTCCATGGGATTAGCTAGGACAAGGAGCAGCCCCAGTCTTATGGGAGAGACTGTGTAGCTGTAACCACTGCTGTTCATACTACGTGTCCACAGCATGTGTGTGTTCCCTGCAGTCAAGGCCGAGGTCAGATCCTCTGTCTCACGTTCAACATGGGAACCTCACCTTTCACACAGGGGTGAGAGCTGCGAGGATTAACTTTCACTCTTTCATACAGGCCATCGCTTCGAACGATACAGCCAGGATTTGCAAAACCTTTCAAGGCGTATTTAAAAGGGGAATTATCTGCATTTAGCTAGCTGGAAAGTACCAGTCACTGGAATTCCTCCAAGAATTCTTTTTACAAAGTAAAATATTTGGAAAGTACATTTGCAATCAATTTAAAGGAAAGGCACATTTTATATTAAAACCCTCATACTCCAGTTAAAACACTCACTTTGACCATTATTTTCTAAAATGGAGTGTTACAAGATCCAAGCACAATATACTGTGGCTCGCAGAGCAGAGTTAATAAACAGGATAAAGTTTCACCAATGCAAGTTGAGATTCTGCTTCTCTTTGATTACTCCCCTTTTCATCCTGACCCGTGCCACTACGAAGCAAAAAGAGTATGCATCACAGTAAATTTTGAAGATGAAAGTTAGGGTCATAGTTACGAAAAACAGAAACTGAGACTGATTTTCCCCAAAGCAGGTCTAGATTCCTAAAAAGAGGGAGATGGTTTCCAAAGCTGCTTATCAGACTAGTATTGGAGAACCACTGGGCACGTAGCCTTTCAGAAATTTCTGACTTTCTAGGGGGTTAATGACTATCTAAACCTCACAAGTCATTTAGGAGGACACATTCCACAGAAAAACTAGTGAAAAACTCCTCCCCTAAATCACGTAATTACTTTAAAAATGTACCACTCTTTAGACTTCTTGGCCTAGATCAACTCAGTGGCAGGTTTCCATGAAAAAGCACCGGCTAATGGCGATGCCTGACCCACGTACCTCTTTCAGTGATGCCTCTTAAGCAGGGCTGAGAGTTTCAAATGAAGCCATAACTTTACTCCTTATGACAGAAGGCAGAAACTGTTACTGCTACAGTTATAAATCCAGAAAAGTCTTTAAATATTTTTAAAAGCAAGTAAAACGAATCTGATTGTTTATTTTAACCTTTCTTGCTTTACATATGCTGTATTGGGTCTATCTGAAACATAAGAGAAGAAAATAAACCATGCCAGGCTTTGGCAGTGTTAAGCCTAGTGTGTTATGGTTTTCTAAAGTTAAGTGTGCTATATTAAATGTGCTAAGTGAAGGGAAGACGTAGCATTGTTATTGTAGAGGGCATTTTGATTCTTTGAAATGGCAAAGGGTAGATGAAAATAATAAGACTGCCTTCCATTACATCTCACTTACATCTTGGAGGATCTTAGTGCACTTTAAAAATTACACTTAAGAGGATGACCTCACCCAGCACTGGTACATGCTGATCCAACGGGTGCTAACACAGCCCTTATTAACTGCATCACTGTGTTCGTAAAGAGTGGAGTAAGAAATAACATATCCAGTTGAAAATGCAGTGGGAATTTAGGCAAAGGCACCAGGGAATCCAGCCAGAACACAGGGACTAACACCCAAATTCTTGCAAAATGTGCTTGTGGGGTCTTTTAATGACCACAAGCAGTTGTAGCAGAACAGTAGTTGTATATTGAGCACAGCCAGAAACACAGCACCATCCAATTATTAGTTGAGTCATGACTCAAAAAAATAGCCTGTTCACAGGGTATCCACTCACAGAAAACACTGGGTTTGCTGCACAGCCAGCCCCTGAGCTTTTACCTTGTGTACTGAGAACATTTCGGTCCGCTTAATCTCTGTACCCCTTCACCTACTGATGTACTTGCAAGACTGCCAGCAAGACTGAAAATTAGTTCCAGTGTCTGTGGCAAGGTACCAGACATATTTTACATAGCATGGGCTTAAGTCTTCCAGACTTAGTGGTGACTGAAGTATGTCTAGGTGAGTGGCACACCTAACAGCCAGGGTAACCTCCCTTCTGGCTTGTTTGGCTTCCAAACTTGTGGCTGAGACAGACACTACCTGCTACAGCCCATTGCTTCTCAGGACAAGTCCATTCGCAGAAAAAACCTCTGCTGTTTGCCACCATCTGCACCAAGGCTTTAAAGTCAATGCATTTTTCAAAAGAGCTTTCCAAAGTGAAATATTAAAAGGTGTGAAAAGTACAGTTTGGCTTGGCAGCACCTGGTACCATCTTGCAGTGCCACAAAGCCTGCAGTGTCCTGGTCCAGCATGTATGATGCTTCATATTAATTCTCTGCTTTGTTCTTTTATTGGCTATACCAGAACATTCACATTGAAATCCATGCAGAGGGGTGGGAAATCATTGGTGACATGCGAGAGGAGAGCCAAACACCTTGGGTCTGCTTGTTCCTCTCTCAATGCCTGTAGGTACTCTACCAGCCTTTAGAAAGATATGCTTGCTCTCGGCAAAGTCAACAGGGCAAATATGTATAGACCTTTCCTGGAACAAAAGCAATCAGTCCTGGGAAGACTTAGAAAAAGTAGGAGCTATTTGTCCTGCCTTTTCCAGTATATCTTGCTCAATTCCTTCTAAAAATATCCAGCATGAGCTCTTTTATCATGAGAATTGCTGCTAAGGGGTATGGTCCCTTTTAGAGATAAGGAATAGGAATAACTTGAGTAGAGATGTGAGGGATAAAGGAGACTAACTTGTAAGTTCCATAGAGCTAAACAATCAAACCTGATCATGGGTTTTCTACAGAGATAAATGGGGATTTGGGGAGCAAGAAAACTTGGTAGAAAGACCCTACATGTGGAGGACACACAGAGAGGACAGCTGTCCATTATTTTGAGGTACATCACGCTATGAACACTGGGAGGTCTCATGTGAGCAGATCTTGTTTTGTCCAGAAGATGAATCTCTTCTTTCCATGTCGCCATGCTCTGACAGAGAGCTTTCCCTTGGGAGACTGACGGGAAGACGAGTTCATTTTGTGGCCTGAGCCTGCAGCCCCCTCCCACTGAACACCTAAAATTTCCCGACCACTGAAGCTGGTGGTTCCAGGTAGACCATCAGCTTAGATTCCTGCAATCAAGAAATAAGGCCCCAAAAATTTTGTCTGTATGGTAGGGCTGCTGTAGGGCTGGGGGTTAATCCCACCTGAAGGCAGAGACCCAGATGAAACTGTCTCTAGCATTCCCACAGCCACAGCTTTCAGCAGCCATCGCAGTGGTGCTGGGCCATGCCACAGGCAGCACTTACTGCTGAAGGGTGCTGAAGCCCAGCCAGGAGCAGTCAGACCTCCGTGCACAGGCAGACAGCCCCCAGGCCAGCCACAGAAGCCCCAGCTAACAGCAGTATGTGGCTCCCCAAACCCAAGGCAAGCAGAAGTCAGCTTCTGGCGCATGTAATGTGATCCAGACCCTACCTTGTCTAGGATAAGGAACAAGCAGAGGCAGAGCCTCAAAGAACCAAGCTGGCTTCAAGCCTGGAAAGATGAAGCTGCCTGCCAAGAACCCAGCAAATCCTGTGCTCCCAAAACATCCACCATGCTCCCCAGCCTTAGATTCCCGTAAAGAGAATAAATATGGCAATGCATATTCAAACAACCTGCAGATAAGATCATGGTAAAATTTACGTGAAATCTGCACCATTAGCGTTACCAGGCATGCGGGCAGAGTTTGAGAAGACACGTGATAAAACCTTAAGTTGTGAAGAACCTGAGAGTAAACTCAAATAACTTCTGTGTTGTCAGTACTGGCAGATGCAGTATATGATATCAGGAACTTTGTAGCAGTATTTACGATCGCCTTGATTATTAAAACCAATGGAGTTGCACTAAGGATCAGCCAGGACGGTTTTGCCCCTAAAAACAGCATAAGTGGCTTCCAGGCTAGAGGAATTGGAGAAATGAAAATCTGAGCTCAAGTTTGATCTTTAACACTAAGTCTCTGTGGTGTCTCACTCACCACATTTCTTGCACCCTCACACAATAAGATGTGAAACTCCAGAAGTCACTATAGTGAGATGAGATTGTAAATGAAAATAGCGTATATGCGTATTCGACGTGTATATATTCCCACATGTCTACCTCTGAAACTCCATATTGATATCCAAGCTCTTCATTAATGAAGAAATTGTTTAAGGATACCTTCTTCCTCCCTCTCTGGCATTAACAATGTTTTTCTCAGATAACATGCAGAAAAGTACACCTTGCCTTTAAAATGGCAAAGCCCCCAAGATGTCAAAGCTTCCAATCCCCCAGAATATTAGTGAGCACTGAGGACAAATAGAACCTGCAGGACTTGCTTAGCAATTAACCTAAGGGCAAAAAGCCACTGCATAAACCTGAACACAGACCCCAGCTTGTATTCAGGGACCCTGCCAGCCCAGGCTGATGCTCACATTTGCAGTGAGCACTGAACCTAAGCTAAGTCTGACCTGGTTCAGGGTTCACTGCGAATGTCTCACACAGCCACATAAATGACCCAATACAGGCAGAACCTTGGATTCAGTTTAAAAAGTCTGTGGAGCTCCAATAAAAGCAATTTATGCTTGGCCAACTGCGTCTTAAATGGAACTAAAAATTGTCGAGGTTTGAAATTATTTTATTTCCCTGAAACATAGAGTTAGTGCAGCAGTGGAGATTCAAACACCCTAACAGCACAGCAGTTAAAAACAACAGCTATGAAATAGTCACTGGAATTTAAATCATCAGCTAATAATACCAGGTTTGTAACATGTTGCCTTTTTATAAAATCAGAATATTCAGTAGTGTCTTGATGTTTTAAGGAAAGTTTTGGATACATTTCATCTTCCTTTTACAAATGCCCCCAGCCATCAGAAATGTATGACTGTTTACTTTTTAATGTTTTTTGGGGTTTTTGTCAAACTGTCAAAACAATTACCTCATTGGAAGCCACATCTTGGCATAGAGACAGTGGAATGAAGAGTGATTCTCCTCTGTGGACAACAAAGTGAACCGTTCAAGCTGGCTACCCTTGGAGAGCAGCTTGCTCCAAGATAACGTGGGAGATAAATGATTGCACTGACTCTTTTTCATGTTACAAAACAGGTCGATGCTTGTGAAGGGATCAACCTGCTTTTCTGAATTAGACACAACAGAAGGAAGACAGTAACTTCTGGGAATAATAATGAACTGGGAAAACACATTTCTGCAAGGTTTTGATTTCCTCCCACGGGTGTCCTTGAAACAGAGAAAAGTGAATTTTAACACCCATGACAAAATACATGATTTTATAAGAGGCACATGTTACCTCGGAGTGCATGAGGTATGAGTCCAAGCTCATTTCAGCGTGAACAAGGCAACAGACTGATTTGCTGAAGAGTGCTCTTGAGCATGTACCTCCCTTTTATACCATTACTGTGGGATCTTTTTGTTTTCCAATCTTGTGGAAGTATTGTACAAGGGGCTCATAGGTGAATTAACCCTTTGCTGAAATTGAAAAGGTTGCAACCTCTCTCTTCCTCTCCTTACAGGAGGAAGTAAAGCAATTGCTTTACCATACTTAATTGCTGCAAAACTATCAGACTGGTAAAATGTCAAGGTTACGCAAGAATAATGCACAAGAATAATTCTGCAGGCCAGAGACACAGCAACTGTCCCAGCCTCCATCTATACTGTGTGTGATCCAAGCAATGAGCACTGCCATTAGCCCAGTACAGCCTCCTGACTCACCGCAGTTATGTCCAAATTAGGATGTAGGCAGATGTATGTCTCAGCTGGGAGATGGAAAACACTGGAGTCATGTCTTGGTTTAATTGATAGATCTCTGACAGACAAGATCCCTGACAGCTGCTTAAGGCTTCTCCTAAATTCTGCTCCAACCTATAGTCAAGCAGGCAGGTGTAAAGCCACACACAGTTTAAGTTAACCCGTTACACATTGAGCTGGAATGGAGAAATGCCCGTAAAATCAGCACTAGTCTCCACCTGAATGCGATCTCTGATAGCACAACTGCAACCAGTGTCTTCCTGTGCAAGCACTTTTTCACCACCCCTCTCTCCCCTGTTGGGGTTAAGCTGTCCCATCTTCCCTCCTGCTGGTGGGGAAGATGTAGCAGAAGTAGAGGTAGGTGCTGGTCTCTACCAATACCTTTACTAGTAGTTGCTTTCCTGCCCACATCTGTTTGAATGCTTTTCTTCCTCTGAGGCAGTTCAAAGATGTGTACACCAGGGTGATAGCTAATGGGACAAAAGATTACAAGATATGAGCTATAGGTCTACATAAATATTTCATCTAAGCTTGGACTGCAGTGAGCTGTCGCTGAATACCTGTGTTGAGATACATCAGATGGAAAACATCTTTTAGAGGTCTTATTTAAGCGGACTTCAGTATTTGCCTTGAGGGAAGTGGCTCTTCAGGATATTTACATAAGACCAAATCCTGTCACAGAGCCATTCGCCTCTTGGCACAAATGTCACCAAAGTTATGTTTTAAGGCAATGCAACAGTAAAAAGGAAAGCTTGAACAGTATGACTCAGCAACATTAAAGTGTCCCCATGAAAGAAGAGCTTGCAGACCCTAATTAATGGACTGGAAATTATTTTGAAACAACACTAGATGAAGCAGAATGGTTTTAGATGTATTTTACATGATTGCATGGTAGGTAACTCAAGTGTGCCCACAAAGGTCAACAAAAACATTTCCACTGACCTCCAAGAGGCAGCATCTGATGGCAAATAGACCAGGAGTCCCAAAGAAACACATGCTGGAAACAACATTTCATGCATACGTTTTTGAACTTCCCAGCCACAGTTCTTCATGATCTATATTCAGTACAAGTGTTTCATCTTCGGAAGTGCCAGGCCCTGAGGAAGTGTGCTGATCCCTCACAGGATCTACTGAGCTGCGCTCCTGGCACCTTAGGTTGAAAATGTTGGTCTTAATCATTTAAATACATGCATAAATAGCCTTCATCAGAGCAAATGTCTGCTCATCTGTACACAAATACAGGTGAATTAGACAAACTACATAAAGAGATCATGTAACAGAAAGGTGAGCAGTCATTTTTTCCAGTGGTTACAAGACCTCAATTCTGTCCATCCTTAATAAATCCATCTTTCTGGGTTTTTTTAGCAAGTTTCCAGAAAAAGCAACATTAATGTTCCTTTTTTCATATTGGCTTGTTCCATATTCTTTTTACAGAATGAAATAAATGTGGACTTGGCCTTAGAAAACTGCATTACTAGCACTGTTTACCAATAAACTTTATTATTGAAGTGCCTTTAGAAAAGAGAGAATGCCAGGCAGGCTCACTCGTCACTTTTAATGTTTGTCTTGGATTTCTCATATCCTAAAGCCAAGCATTCCGGGACGTTGGAAGTAAACACCTATCAAAGTCAACACCATCAAATGCACCTATAAATCTAAGAGTTGAGTTCAGCCCTCAAAAAGGTAAATCATTGCTATTCTTTCATGTCCCTTGAGATACTCAGAAAAAAAAAAAAAAATAACTTAAGAAGATGAGTGAAGAGTCTGCCAATGAGTGCTGCATCTCCTCGTGACCAAGGGCTGCTCTGGGTGTGGGCAGCAGTAGTGACCTGGTGCTCAGAGAAAAAATACACGGCAAGGGCACTGTCACTGTTCACAGTATCCGGGAAGGACCTTTACAGCTACAGCTGATGCCTCTATTACAGTCACCACCTGGGAAGGTTTTCAAAGTGCTTTCCAACTCAGGAAAATCTTGGGCAGTCTCAAGTTTGAGGTTCCTTATGAATTGTTGTGTCTCCCACTATCAGCCCTCAGGATCTTGATCACCACCTTGTCCACAGGACACAAAAAAGCATGTGGCTCAGCACAGGCCAGTGTGTTCAAACACCAGAGCTCAGCACCAAGCAGAAATAACCTGGATCTCAAAGCAGTATATGTGTATCAAACCCACATTTTACCAAGCTCAGCTGAGTTATACAATTCTGAAGATTTTAGTCTTCCTGGGTTTGGATATGTGCAGTAGCTAGTGAACAAAGACCTGTTCTTACAGTAGATGTAAGATACTATTAAAATATAAATTTTAATATTTATATTAAAAAATATTTTCAGAAATTAAATGTTAAATTTCTTCTTTTTCTTTTCCAAGTGATCCAAAGACCAACAGTAAAACTATTTGGAATTACTGAAGATAAAATAGAAACCTTCTTTACAAGCAGAAGCTGTTAAAAATTGTATAAAAATTAATCTTTATCTGCAAAAAGCTGTATTTCCACAGTTCTCACAGTACTTTTTTCTAGTTCAAATGCAAAGCATGTGTCTGTAAATACGGCATTTCAGTTGCGTGTGTTGCTAAAAAGTAAATCAGCCTGAAAAGATGACACCGAAACACAGTAGAGGATACACAGTGACCATAATGTCCTATGGTTGGAACAAATGCAAAATACAATAGATAATTTTTAACCTAAAGTACAGAACTGTCCAATTAGGAACATCCCATAAATCAGGCATCAGCAATTATTCTGAATATTATAGAACATCAGTCTCTCTGACTAGAACTGTAACTACTATCCTCTAATTGGGGCGGGGGGAAGAAATTTTTGTTAAAGCTTTCTTCATTAAATGCAGCATCTGGCAAGGAAGTTATTTACATAGACTGAATTTCACAGCAAAATATTTCTGTCAATAATTCTTTGTGCCTTCTTCAGCTCCAGAACTGTCCTTCCCCATCATGCCACATACCATCAGTTTTTTCCTTCCTGTCTCTGTATACTAGATATTTTTGGCTATGTAATTGGAGGATTTTGGCATTTTGCTTTGCCTTTTTTTTTTTTTTTTTTTTTTTTTTTTTAACATACAGACACTAATTGGATTCAGAACCCAGCAAAGACCCTCAGGAACCTAGGGTCATTTCGTAAAAAAATCATCCTTTATAGTTTCAGCTCTCTTTTATATCTTCTTTATTATCTAAATTCCCTTCATGTTTTATATAGCAAATTACTATAGATTAGGGCAATTGCTGTTTTATATTAAACCTAGCCTGTCAGAGAAGTGAAATCTTCCTAAAAGATTTCCTGAAGATGGATTAAAGGCCTCTCTAAAAAGACACAGGCTCTCAGCTTGTGTTATCATTGTATCTTAGACCCTTAGATCACCATGTAGTTGGTCAGGATAGCTGGTCAATTTTTAGACAGGAAGTCGTGACGTGAAGGGAAATTGGGTTAGCGATTCAGTAGGAGGCACTCTAAACTCTGAAGCAGCATTGATCTAGTGCCCTGGTAATGTATCGCTAAAAGGAAGCGTGCTGTTGGAAAATTTGACTGTTGGCTGGGGTGGAAAACCTCATGACCACTTGTGGTGATTAATGGAAATGGAATGGAAAAATTAAAGATCTTATTCCACTTTTCACAAGAGCAGGGCTGTTAAGCTGAGTCCTGTGGCCAAATTCCAGGTAGCTACATTCAGCCTACCTAAATACTCCTAAAAGTTATATTTGAATATACTGTATTATTCTTAACTTCCTACCCTCCACTGGTATGTAGCATTTCTACATGCAGCTGAACAACAGCTTCATTGTACCTTTGAGCAGCACTGTGACTACATGGGGTGAAGACTTTTTGGTGTATTTAAAGTGCTCTGAGATTCTTGACGGTGAAAGACTGTATACACGTAGGATATTTTATTCTTAGTTTTAACTGACATGGTGAAGTCAGCCCACACTTAGCTAAAATTAAACACACAGTATTATTTGCACACAGTTTTCTCCCCCTTTCCTGAATGTAACAGGGGAAAAATATCCTCCACCTAGCCTACTTTTATGATTTTAATCTTAATGAAAGAATAGAGGTGTTTTTTAAAAATTAGTCCAGTGAATTAAACTGTTGTAAATGTAGCAGCAATATCCTACCTAGGAATATATTTCTGAGCTCTCTATGTATTTACATTTGGTTTTATATATCTAAGATGAAGAATGTAGTGGTATTCTTAGACATATGTTTTCAGTCTCTCATTCAGTGCAGCTAAAGGTAGGACTTCCTTTGTTTAACTTCCACAAAACACAGAGGACAGTACCTCGAACAATGACCCAAAGAAACGCGTTGATAGTTAAAGATGCCCAGAGGGCAAGATAAGCTGCTGGTCTTTAAATTAAATTTGAGCCAAAGAAATCTGTATTTTGACCCAATTCTAAATTTTGCCATTTATAATATACAGATTATATATTATTATATATTACCTATCATAATTACCTATAATAATTACCTATTATATATTATTATATAACCTAGTCTATGTTATAATCCAATACATTTATAATACAGATTATATATTATTATATATTACCTATCATAATTACCTATAATAATTACCTATTATATATTATTATATAACCTAGTCTATGTTATAATCCAATATGGGGAAAACTCAATGTACACATAATTTCTGATTCTCGATCTACTTCCAGAGCTCAGAGTAGTCTTGGAACCGACGTTATGTTTTTAAGATAACTTCATTTCAAAGCATGCAAAAACTAAACAGTGGCTAGAAAGGTTAAAAAATAGGACTAAATGTATTGATTAATTCTTGGGAACATACAATGTGTCTCTCTGAGCCTCCCACAGCTTTCAGTCTCCACCTCTCTCTTGGCCTCCCACAAATTTTTGTCCTCCCACACCTTTTTGACCTCCACCTCTGTCAGGGCCTCCTACACCTTTTGGGCCTCCACCTCTGTCTGTGCCTCCCATTCTCTTCCGGCTTCCCACACCTTTTTGGCCTCTATCTCTGTCTGGGTCTCCCACATGTTTTCAGCTTCCACCTCTGTCTGGGCCTCCCACACTGTTTCGGCCCTTACCTCTGTCTGTGCCTCCCACGCCTTTTTGTCTGGAGGTGGGGACTCCCCACATCTATATGGCCTCCAGCTCCTTCTGGGCTTTCACCTCCGTCTGGGCCTCCCACACCTTTTGGTCTTCCACCACTGTCTGGGCATCCCACACTTTTTTGGCCTTTCATACCTTTTTGGCCTCCACCTTTGTCTTGGCCTTCCACACCTTTTTGGCCTCCACTTCTACCTGGGCCTCCCACAACTTTTCAGCCTCTACCTCTGTTTGGACCTCCCACAAATTTTTGGCCTCCACCTCTGCCTGGGCCTCCCACATCTTTTTAACCTCTACCTCTCTCAGGGCCTCCCACACCTTTCGTGCCTCCCACACCTTCTCGGCATCCACCTCTGTCTGGGCCTCCCACATCTTTTGGCCTCCACCTCTGTCTCAGCCTCCCATACCTTTTAGGCTTCCCAACTCTGTCTTGGCCTCCCTGTTTGTCCCTTTCGTCGGAGACACTGGAATGCCTTTGTAATTCTACAGCTCTGAGCTCAGATGGTTTGTATCAACTTCTGAGATCCTTCTTAAATTTGTAATGACACCATACCGCAGAAAATTAGCAGATTTGGCCCAAGGCTAGGCCATACTAATTCTCCTTTTGTGTTTTTAAAAACTATCGGATTTTAACACAGCTACTGCCACTTCTGTTTATTGGTTTTGGCAAAATCTTCTATTGAATCCTGTTTGTTCCTCATTTGCAAAGGACCACACGGACATTTTGTTTCTTTGGAGGAGAGGGGAACAAAGAGAATCAAATAAGAGTGATTAGAGGATAAAAAGAAAGTATGTTTGGAATGAGTCCACGCTTGTTTGTGTCAGGCTTGTCTCTATCTCCTACTTCTTGAGGTACTGTTTGTAAAGTACCTTATCTCTCCGGGGCTTCAGGTTTTGTTATCTGACATAAAGGCAACACTGAAACCAGGCATCATTTTCACTACTAATGTACTCTTCCTGAGCACACAGAGCCACTGTGAATAGGTCCAACTAGTCCAAAACGAAGAACACATGAGAATGCTGGCCATTATCAAGAGGACATGGATGCCAGAACAAGTTTTATCTGGCAGTTGTGCTCCTTTTGAAATGCGACTTTGTAACACACATCAACGGAACAGAAAAATGCAGGATGTGGACTAAGGAGACCGAATGTCAAACCCTTTGGGATTTCTACAACCTGCCCTTTTATGCACTACATTATTAAGTGAAATTAAACACACTGCCTCGTTACCGTAAAGAAGGTAATTTTCTTGTGAAATTTAACTTGTGCTTAACCATTTTGTTAATATTTTATTACATTTCTAATGTGTATATGATATTAAAATTGTATTTACTCTCCTGATCACGTTTCTTTTCATGCACAAAATATTAAGATGTGCCAAGCATTTTAAGACTCCATTTTAATGGAGTCTAATCGTTTTGGTAAAAAAATATTTCTTCATGCCAAGTACAATTTAGACAGTGGCTGTCCAAAACCATAACCATTATTTTTTCCAGTCAGATACTGGAACATTTACTTGGATGCTGCATTTGATCTTGTTAGCTCCTTATGCTAACTTCAATATTGCCAATCAAAGCAGCTATGGGGACAACGAGTGTTTCCTACAACTATCAGTCCAGTGCACAGTATATCAATCGTTTGTTCCAGCTGCACAGTAATGCTTTCATTTACTTTAATCATTTCATTGTGTTCACATTTACCATATTTCTTCCTTGTTCGTCCCCCCCCCCCCCCCCCAGCAGCTCATGCTCTCTGTTTTTCAGGAAACTTTTATCAGCACCCCTAGAAAACAATCAATCTAAAATTTGGTAATATAATTAATATTTTTTTCTTGATCTTTCATGCTTTCTACATCCATGAGGTTTAGAACTGTCCTTAAAATAATGGTAACCTCAAAATCAGGCAGGTTCTAAAGGAAGGTACCCCCAAGGTTTCTATGCTATGAAACTTATAATCAAATTTTTCACATTTTAATTAAACCCATGCGGTCTGATAGAAAGAAATGAAAAGGGTTCTATTTGTCACAGGAAATTTTAAAAAACTAACAAAGGGATTTTCAATGGCAAGCAGCCAGCAAGGAAACTTGATCTCGGTCAGTTTTATTAAAGTAACTTTACACTTTTGACATTTGCCTTTTCCCAGTAAAACTTCTTGAACACTTGCAAGAATAAGGAAGTTAATATACATAAGCACAAGGGCAGATGGGCAAAAGCCTTGCTCATTAGTCAAATATCAACCTTGATTCAAAATAGAGAAAACGTACCTTAGCTGCATCAGGCAAGTAATAAATTACAACACACTTGAAGTTCATAGGCAAAGTCTGGACTTGAAGTCCTAACTTCTGTGACACAGCCTGACAAATCAGGTCTCCCTTTACAATATGGAAACCTGACCCACTACATAATATTATGATCGCTCTAATGGCTAAGCCTGGTCAGAGATTACCTCCTAGAGTTTTATAAATTATTTAGATGTACTAAAACTGACAGGCTGTACATAAAAATTCTTTCACAAAAGCTTTCTCTCCAGCAGAAACTAGGAGAACCGTGTGTGTAATGACTGCAGTCCAAACTTTCTCAAGTCTTTTCTGAGTTTCCTAGAAATCACATGCATGTTGCTGCATGCTGTGCTTTTCCATTTCTGAAAACATATGTCGTGCAGTGGAACTAATTCTGGAATCCTGTATAGCTTGTGCCTAATTCTGTCCAGCTTAGCAGCAGAGCACTTTGTTTGCAGCATATAAAAAAGGCAATCAGTGGAACCTTATTAAACAAAGTATTTCAGATGGTCAGAATATGATTTCATGAAACATTTAGAGGCATGTTAGTAAAAATCTGCACAGTTTAACAGGTAATTAAAAAAGTATTAAGCAGCTTTCAATTTAAAGCTGGCTCCTGCTGTTTCAGATAACAAACAAGTGTCAAAATGTAAAATAATTTCAGTTACTGTTTAGAACCTTTTAGAAATCTCACTGGCCTTTTTTTACCTTTGGCCTCTATGTTGCCCTTTGAAGTAACTGCTGCTTACAGTATTATTCTTCAACAATAAAAACTGGTTTTATTCATAAGGTATTTATAATAAAGGGATTATAACTGAGACTCTTTGATACTATAATTATTAAACACTGCTATCACAATAAATATAGTAATAACATTGCCAGTAGCACTTGGGAGTGTAGCAGTAAATTCTGTTGCACGGTCTGGAAATGAAATGCGAGGCCATGAAAATAGAGTATAAGAGAGCTAATTTTTTTTTTAATGAATTTTTCTAGTAGCTGTTTGAAGCCCTACCATTACAAAGAAGCTATGATTGAAAAGATTTTTGTGTCATAGTAAGAAATAAGAAGAAAACCTAGGCCCAGGAACTACTTAGGGAAAGAATAACCATGGTACCACGCTTGTGGCTGTCAACTGACAGGCTGGTTTCTCAGATAAATTATGCCTCTCATTATTTGTGGATATCCACTGAAATGTTCTGCTTTTACATATGGACTTTCAAACAACCAAATGCATTCTTTTTTCAGTTAACTGCAGTCCTGCTTTCCCTCCATCAGTTTTCACTTAACTCTCTCCGTTAGGATCATCATAATTCAAAAAAGGTCAGCCCTGGTAGCCCTCATCCGTTTTACATCCAGCCCAAGTTCAAAGTATTCCTCTATCTTCTGTCTAATGGGACTTATCTCACAGAAAGCTCTGCTTCCCCATCACTGCCCTCCTTCTGAGCAATTCAGTTTAACTGCAAATTCTCGCTTCTTGTACCTTTTGATTGGCTCTTTTTCCAGTTTCTAAACGTTATTTTCCCGGCTTCATTCATCCCTTGGCAGGAGGAGAAAGGTAGGAGCAATCCTCTTGGAAAACAGAGCTGCACAATACGTCAATGTGTTTGAGATCATTTCTGCATTTTGCACCTAAAAGTGAACACACCACTAACGACTTTCTTAGCGTGCATCAGAAACAGAGGGGGAAAGGAAATTGTAGCTGGCAGTCCTGTGAGACTGAAGACGAGTGAAATCTGGTCAAAACTTGGAAAAGCTTTTTTGTTCAAAAATTTGGAAGTTGTTTTCCCTGTGCAGGACTCTAGAAAAATTCATCTTGAGGTTGGAGGGCAGAGAAGGAGGAAGAGAAGAGAGAAATAATGTTCATTTACTTATTGCTTTTGTTGATTTTTTCTTTATTTTCCCTTTTTACCTCTAGCTATAAAGAATAAAAGTTTCATTTTTAAAATAACTAAATATTAGTAAAGGAGGTGAATATCTGATGTACAGCTTTGTTTTGAAAACAAGGCACCATGAAAAAGGGTCTTATTTGAAAATGTTGAGAAAATCTAAAAGTTCATTTTGATATGTTTGCAGGATTAATAGAATGATGCACATGAATTTCTTCCCAGAAATATTAGAATACAGGGTGGGTTTTTTTTAATGTTAGAGAAGTGTGAAACTGAGGCTAATGACTGACTGAGGAATTTTTCCTATATTTTCCCCTTATTATCACACTGGGAATTGCATATTTGTAATTGAGAGAGGAACTGGATTCAGCATAAGTAGTGTTAGTTAAAATAATATGTCCTGTTATTAGGTTTTTAGAATCTATTACTTCTTTTTTGTGTGTGTATGTAATATAATCCCTACTATAATGAATGTTCAACCAATAAAGGTGGAACAAGTTACTAAATACTGTTACTTTTTCCATGTCTGGATTTGTAACTTTCCACAATAAAAGAGTGAAAAATTGAGGAATATGTAGTTACACAAACCTCAAAAATGCAGAGTCAGGAAAAAAAACTAGCTTTGTTCTTTGCTAAATGGTGATTGCTACACAGTCAAAAAAGGAAATCACTTTCGCAGCAGAAGGTAGCAGTCAGGAAAAAACTTATACAAAATGACATAAGCATTAATTTCTCTCCAACTCCCAACAACATTCGTCGCTCAAATTTTTCTGAATATAGTTAGGTTTATTTTCACAAATGCTATTTTGCATGAGAGTTCGTAAACTGATCGGTTGGCTGGGTTTTAGCAGAATAGATTTCCTGCTTGTTGGAGCTATTCAGGGTTGTTCTTGAATTAAGGCCTAGAGCTCCATCAGTGTTAAAATTAGAATGTATGACAGCCTCAGAGACAGCTATATATCACAAAGGCAGCGCAGCTCTGCAGTAGACAGCCTTTGAACTCTGAGGGGAAAAAAAAACTACATGGAATGAGAGCAGATGGAAATTTGTCAAAAGCTTATAAATCACCACTCCTCATTTCTGAAGCTTCAGTACAGGAGAAACTTATATGAACCCAGATTTGACTCCATACCAACTCCAGAGTGGATTCCTCTTGCTTCTGCTGTCCCCATCCCTATGCCGGTTAATACAATTGATCTAACATGAAATCATAAGACGACTTTTTTTGTACAGACATTGGTATCTGACAGAAAGAGAAGGAAAGGTGTCCCAGGAACAAAACAGCCATCCATACCATTCATCTCAAACAGTGCCTGCACAGAACCTGACAAGTTTGCCTGAACAGTGGTGCTGTCAAAAATTATGTTTAAATAATGCTGTTTGATATGTATAAAAAATAAATTATTACAAAGCAATGACAAAGCTCACGTTGATAGCCATGCTGCCAGGGAGGAGCAAAATGGAGGAGTTTATATGACAAGGTTTCAAAAATATTGCATTGTAAGTTTTTAAATATAATTGAATTGACTTCTTGAAAGAAGAGGTAAATGTAAGCAAGGCCATTCAAGGTCCTACTTTAGTCATCAGAGAAGTCTATTTTTAAAAAGTATGAAAGCATTCAGCTTGCAGTCTCACAAATGCTGAGCAGCAAGAAGTCGGGTCGCTACATACAAGACGACCAAAAAATCGTAGACAAATAGGAAAAGTCTGTCCTTGAAACTTCACAGGCAACTACAGAAACCCCAAAGATATCCTTTGATACTTCCTTTGCATCCTATGGCTGTTTCCATAAAATAAAAAAATAAATAAGAGGCTGAAAACAGAGCATGAATAGCTCTAAAGCATCGTTCTGTTAAGGCAAGTGCTGTCTAGAGCATGGCCTCGGGTTTAGCACTAGGCAAAAGGAAATCCTGCACACCTCTTTCTTTTGGGGAAGTAACTTACAGACGTACCTGTAGAGGTTCCTATTGGTTGGGAAATAGAGAAACACAAGCTGCTGGATAGAGACTTTCAGGAGGGATAAATTCTCATGATCAGCTTTCCTGGGACACTTTGGACCCTCTGGGGCACCACAGTTTTGTAAGATCTTTTGCTTTGACAGCCAGAAGGACGAGCAAATAGTAAGCCCATAAAGTGACTGCCAGCACTTATTTGCATTCCCCTTTCCTCCTTCCTTCTCTTCCTGCGTGTTTACTGCAGGAAGGAAATGTTCAGTCCCCAGCTTTAAAATAAACTCTGGGCCACACCAGCAGTATTCTGCTTGCCCACTCTATTTGTAATGCTCTACTTCCATTCCTGGATCACACCTATAGCTCTCCTCACCTCTATGCCTTAATATTTCAATCATTCACTGTCATTCTGAAGCACTTATTATGTTTCTCCTATATCGTGTACAATAACAAGTCCAAGATATGGGTCATTACTATTGTTAGCAACAACTGTGTTTCTGAAAGTGTTAACTGCTCCTGGCTTCCTCTCCTGATGGTTAGCAGACTAGCAGGTCATTAACTGCTAGAAGTGACCGGTTTTTTAGGGATTAGGTTTTAACCTTTTGAATTCACACAGTCCACACAGGAGTCATTCTGATGAGCATTTTGCTTTTCTCCCTCATCACTTACAGGCCTCTCTCACAGTGTTCTAGCTTTTTGTATATTATGGTGAAGGTTGGGTTTTTTTGTTCGCTTTTGGTGAAGACCTATTTGGTCAGTGGAAGGGGTGGGTGGGTAGCACAGACCAAAGGGAAGAATGCGTACATGGATGTTCAGTTAATTCTTTTCATCTTAGTGTTGCCCTGTGGACATTTCTAAGAGATGCCAAACTTTTGGAGATGGCTTTTTTTGTGCGTTGTAGTGGAAAGTAACTTTATTTGTCTGTTTTTAGAGACAGAGAGATAATCAGGACTTTGTTTCAACCATTGTTAAAAGTGGAAATCACCTTTCTGGCCCCAGGTCTGGAGTGGGGCTCCCTTCCCCCAGAACCTCGGTCAGTGTGTTAGCTTCTGGATAGGGAGGAGACACATCTTTGCTGCCTGCCTGCTTTTCCCCAGCCAGCCGAGAGAGGTGGGGAAAAAGCACCATCCTCCTGGCCCACTACTAGCTGAAAGACAGAGAGGGAATAAAAGGTAGGTTAAGGATCCCTGACCCTCTCCTCCCCTTTTCGTGCATATCTGAGAAGGAGGAGGAACAGCCTCAGCTTTGCTCCTCACTTGGTTCCTTCTAAATTGGGAAAAGACGACACAAAAATGCTGAGTCCAGAGAAAGTATTCTCTGCCGATCACATCACCATTCAGCAGATACCGTCCATTATCCACCACTGCCCACCACAGCTCTTGTGATACTTGCAGGTTTCTGCAATCAAGAGATTGCCTGAATAATAACTCAGGCAATTTCCATTTATAACTTTCATTATAAAAGTAAGCCTTGACACTAGTCACTGGCAGGAAACTCAACAATGTGAAACATATGCGACAAGTTCAGAAAATGAGGCAAAGTAAGAGAGCCCAACATATATAATTTTAAAAAAATCTCAAAAGTTTTAAATTGCTCATGATTTTTTCAGGCCTAATTCAGGATTTTTGAATGCTTGAGGGTGACAAGACTGAGATACATTGGGATTTTATGACACTACTGAATTGTCACATCATACGTAGTGTACTATAATCACATCTGATGACCTTTCCATGCAATTTGCTTTCTTCTTATCACTTACAACAATAGTGTTTAATGGTGTGGAACAGGAAGAAGTCAGTAAAATGGATACGGTACCTCAAAGGCAGAGGATGTATTGTGACATTGAACATATATGTGAGATTAACAAATTTATAAAGGTTTTAGTTAAATATGAGCTAAAATGAGTAACATTAAGCGGACAGATGAATTTCTAGCAGAGAAATTATGTGTCTGAACCTTCCAGAAAGTTACTACAAATCTGTGGATTGATTTGGACTTTGGACATCTCCAAAATGGGACTCACCACTAAATTTACACAGAATCTACACGGAATAAAGGCTCTTAAATCCAAACCTATAATCCTGTAATCAATTGATCTTGGGGGAATATGAACTCCGGAAGTGCCTTCCTTTTTCAATGCAGTGTTTGCTAGGAGGTGTTTCTGGGCATGCCCTGCACTGCGTTTTGCATTAAATTGAGACTGAACAGAATACAGAAACATTTCTTGGCCTATCTAAGCTCAAAACTGGGCACAGTTTCACTTAAAACTGTAGTGAATTTCAGTGAGCTTTCCAATAAATTTGTGATTATATTAATATTCATAACAAGACCCCATTGGACATTCGCATGCCTTTCTGCTCAGCAGCATTTGGGATAACTGGCAGAGTGATCCCAGAGAATGCTGCATAAAGCTGGTACATCATCAGAGGAACAGAAAACTAGATGCAAACCTTGACCCAGACTAGACACAGAAAGCTGAAAACATACACAAACATACCAGCTTTCCAACAGAGCCAGCTCACTTTGGACAACTTCCAGAACCACAATTTAGGCACGTCCATTACTTTTTTCCAGTCCAATACACCTAATAAATATTTTTGTGATATTAGAGTGCTTAGTAACTGCTTGTGAATTCATTTTCACCTCATGCCTCCTCCACACTGATCCTTGATTTATTCACATACAGCTCTGCTAAATGATTTGTGGAGTAACATCTCACTCTTATTGCAAGCTGATTAAGGCAGAAACCCTCACATTGCTCCATACTTGCTTTGAAGAATAGGCTGAAGGACTGTTCTAAAAATATTTGCTTTTCTGATATCCAAAGACAGCTTTCCTTTGATTAGACAGGCAGTCTGGCTCTATCTGCTGTATAACTTTTTCTGGGTGGATGGGGGGTAAACACACATATCGCCATTAGAAGTATTTCAAATATCCTTCAGCACATTATTGATCTACAGTTTTCATAATTAAAGCCAATTACGCAACATGGAGCTGGATTTCCTTCTCTGCTTAAGTGTTTCTGTTTAGTTTTCTTCCTTCTCCTCACAGAGGGAGAACTGCTTGGCGAAAGGGAAGGGGAAAGCTTTTCTACAGAGCTAATCAAGACATCAGCCACCACATAATGTTCTGACGCTTGGGAGTACCACATAATGGTACTCTCAAAATACTCTTATACATCACTGTTCCTCCTGCAGCCCTTTCAAACCAACACATCACTGATGACAAAAGAAACATGCTGCAGACAGGGCTATTTTATGTGCCAGCAAAACACCAAGGGGTCTATCTGATCCATCCTGCCACGCTTTGCCTGACAGCAGATCACAAAGTCTGTCTGCTCCTCTGCATACGCTCCCCACTTCAAAAAAAAAAAAAGGAATATTAATAACAAAGTCAGAGTCCATTACATGTAAGCAAATTCTCTTCACAGTCTTAAAGTTTGTCTTCACAACATAAAAAAACCCACCACTGCTGCCCAGCAAGGAGATGGTTGGGAAACAGCTCAGTACTGAAGGACTGTGCTATGTTGTGTATCCGCAGCAGAAGTGTAAGGTTTAAGAAGATTGGGCAGGACTGTGGAGTCACCTGGAGATGCTGTGCTGGCAATTACTGGAGAATTCATGGGACTGAAATAGATTTTAAGAGAGAAAGTACACACAGACACAGAAGAATTAAATGACAAGGGGTGGCGGTTTTTTTCAGAACTTAGACGTCAAAAAGACCTGAATCAATATCAAAAGGCTGCCTTAGTGTCCATGACATATATAATTCCTTTTCTCTAACTAGGTCCAGCGGTGCAGTCCTTTCGTTGCCCACAACCATTTCCATGGATATAAGGTGGGGATTTACCTCCATTCAGCAAAACTAGATGTTCAAAGCCATGCTGCAAGCCCGTATGTCCACATGCCCAAGCTTGGGCCTCTCTCCCCTTTACTTCTGAATAGTAAGAGAGATAGAGCTGTACAGCACACTGAAGTACTTAAAATGAGACTCACTCTTAAGCTTACCAAAAATAAAATCAAGAGTAGTTTGATTACAGTGTACATTTATACAAGAAAGAGAAAAATATTGTTTTGGGAAAGAAAAATACAATGAAAGAAAAAGACGATGAAGCTAAACAAAGGCAAAATGGCAGAAAATAACATATTTAAAACACTGAGGATAACTAACAGTTGGAGCATGTTAGTGAAGAAAGCCTTCAAATCTTCAAATCAAGATCAAATAGCCTTCTCATAGATGTTCTTTAGCCAAAGATTAATTTATTGGCTTGTGGGGAAATCTTACAAATCTGTCCTGTACAGAAGGTCAGACTATACATACTAATACTTCCTTCTGGCTTTAAACATCATTGATCAAATGCTGAAGTACTTGTTTAAATTGTATTGATTTTAATGGGGCTGAGGTATGGCTTTAAAGTGAATAGGCAAATGTTTTTATGAATCAGAATGGGCGGTGTCTTTACTGCACAGGAAAAAAGCTGTGAATTTTTAAAGTTAGCAAATCAATATGATAGTAAACAGTGTGAAGTTGCATAACTCTAAACAGTCCTACAGGTTTCTGTTTTAAAAGGCCCAAAGCAGGAAACATTTTTATGTGAGCAATTTTCTATTTACTTGCATATTCCTTAAAAATATTATCTCTTCTCCTCTGTACCTGTTTAATTTAACTGATATTTTCAAGGTATCAATGACTAGGACTTAGCAAAGATAGAAAATTCTCCAATCAAAGCTAAGTAAGTAACTCTCAAAAAAAGCCAATTTTGGTACATGATATAATGTAGTCATCTCTTATCTCAAAGTTGTTTTTTCAAGTACTATAACTAAGGCATTAAGTGTGAACATCAACCCCGACACAGTCAGCAATTTGTAGCTCTTACACTGTCCAGATTATTTTTTTAATGATAACACTGAATTGAATGATAAGAATTTCTTTTGATTTATTTACTGTATTTCTGTAGCATTTTCAAAAAGACAATAAAGAGTTTTCTTAGGTTGCATGGGAGACCAGTTATTGCACAATTATTTTTATGGCTGCAGAAGAAACTAGCACTATGCATGGGATATGCTATGCAATGGAATAGGTAAAAACTTAACGTGATCTACAGTTGTAGGCTCTTTGCTTTAGAAATTAACTTCTAACTGCAAGACTAAGTTTCTGAGGCAGAGCCGTGCTAGTGACTGGTTGATTTTGCCATTTTAGCAGAATATAGGTTGAAGGGATGGATGGGAAGCTTATGGTTTTGAAAGATGCAGAGCCTCAAAACATGCAAATGAAATCTGAACATGAAAGTATTATTTGATACAAGTCCAAAAATGCTTGGACTTTGTCAGTGTCTACCACCACGTAACCACTTTAATTAAACCAGGGAGAAAAAAGAAAAAAAGTCATTTATTTTTAACGGTAAAGGCTACCATGACAGAATGTTTCCACTACTTTTACAATAACTGACAGACTTTCTACACAGCCTGCTGGTCACTGAGCATGCTGCTGTTGACTTCAAGGGGCTCGTATGCACAAAGCTCTGAACAGCTTTGAGGAGGCAACATGACACAGAGAACTTTTTGCGCTGCCCCAGTGGTCTGACTCTTCTCATGATGAAGCACCTCCCTTGCCCAACTCCATCAGGCCAAAACTGCTTTGAGCTGGATATACTTTCTAGCTTCTGACTGAAACAGTGGGACATAGTTCTTCATATCACATCTGAAGAACAGCTACTTGGATTTGATGAACAGCTTGGTTTGCAGCAGGCAGCAACTTCAGCATATCTAAGACTTGCTGATACCTCTAAGACACCTTCAGTTTCCCACAATTCAGTGCCCTCCATGTCCCAAGAAGGGCAAGATTAATTCAAAGTCCAGTCGATCAATGTTCTTACATGTCAAGAAAAGTACTATTGCTGTGAACAGCATATACAAGTCTGAGGTAAAGCAATCACATCTGCATTTGGCCTACAAAGGCTTTTGTTTGACAGCACATCAGTTTACAGTAGCTATCAAAAAGCAATGCTTTTGTATTGCAATTCAAGGGCCTTTTTGTTTTCTTTTATAAAAATGTTCATAGCAAATGGAAAACCTGGTTTTCCAATAGCTGTCCCCAAGTTACAAGTTGATCTATCATCCATCATCTATGCAACAAATGACCTAGCATATTTCTGTATGTTTGTAAGAGGTAGCCAGGAGGTGTGAAGACCCAGAGATGCATCATCTTAGAGCTGTCTTATGTGGCTGAGGTTCTGAGCACTGCATGTACCTGCCGCCTGGTTACCCTGAATGCATGACATAGTAACCTCTGCAGATGCACGGGTCAGCTTTGTGCCATGCACACAGCAAGGCAAGTGACCCTTGACTTCAATCGCCTTTAACACAACCAGGAAATTTCCTTTAAATTGCTGTTCCTGGGATTTTTCTTTAGGAAGAGTAGTTATTTGGGGAGGGGCTTTCAAAGCAATTTGTATGTATGTTTTGCAGGGCAGAGTTAATGCTGTGTCTTTAAGATGAGGAACACAGACTTACAGTTTATTAGGAATAGGGATAAGGGTCTATGACCTTGCCTCCCAGTTCCCCACTGCCCCGTTACAGTTTCAAAACCACCCAGGATCGTCTGATTCATTAAACTTCTCTGAGATCCCCCAAGGAACATTTGCCAACAAGACCACAGCCACAACAGCCAGGTAAGTGCATTCTACTGTGTGTCCTATACTAGTAGTTCCCTGACTGCCAGTGGGCTAAAGCAGCTATATCTATAGTGTCTATAAACTTTGTTGCCTTCCAAATGTGGCTGGAGTAACATGCAGCCAGGACCTGCCCAGAGTAAACAGTGATGACCCAGGATGGATCATGCTCCTGCCCAGCAATGAAGACACGAACACGCGCTTGCACCCTGTACCCATGCTTGCAAAGGGGTCCTTTGCCGTAGTCTGCCAACAGCACCTGCACTGCAGAAACCCTGTGCAGGCCAGGGAAAAGGCAGTCCTAGGTCATGGACGCTCCCATCCAAGTCTCTCACCTTCTCTAAAAGAGCCTGTTTAAAAAGGGACGAGAAAAGGTCTGTGTGGTATAATTATACCCACACAAAAGTAATAAGAGAGACAACAGAGGGAGACAGAAAGATATTAGCTGGTGGTCTAAGACCACACAATAAATCAATAGAAAATGCTCGACTAGGAATCCAGAGGCTGACTCAATCACTCATTGAGTCACAATCCGTTGCTTTAACTACTAGATAGGCCTCAACCCAGAACAGCATTTTTTTGTGTACAATATGCCAAAAATACAGTCTTGATCTATGAAAAACAAGGAAAATGATACAAAATAGGTTGCCTAGTAAAATGAGATTTAACCCAATGCCCTTCATCTGTGCTTTAAGGAGTCTCTTGGGAGCCACAAATCGGAGCTGTGAGATTATGTGAAGGGGAACTGCATCACAAGTATAACTCTGATGTATCATAAAAATAATAGAAAAGCCCCTTGGGAATGAAAACTTTTGACAGAATCCAATTGAACCCTTTCAAATCAGGAGCTGCTGTAAGCAGTATGGCCAAGCTACCACACACTGCCCTGTCAGTATCCTTGTGGGAATTTGAGAAGACAGGAAAACAGGCACTTTCTAATTATTTGAAGGGGGAGCGAAGAAAACTTGAAGGTTAAATTCACGTTTATACACTTTTAAATTCTTTCTTTAAACTTAGCTCTGCTGGGATGGCTAGGTATTACTCCTGTTGAACTTTGATTAGGAGAATAACTGGCCCAAGCATCTGCTTTTCTGTTAAATTCTGTATGTTACAGCATTAATTCATCTACCAGCTTTCTCTGCACTGCTTACCTCTTTCATCCACCTGTTTGACTTTACCTGACACCTAGATTATGAGCTTTCAGAGACCTGGAGAGCATTTCTATTTTAAGCATCTCTACTATGCCTTGCCCATGCAGCCTAGGATTTCACTAAGATTCCTCAGTGCTCCTGTAAAATTATATCATCACGGCTTTCAAACTCTGCGCTTTCTTAATCTTTATGCTGCACTTATATTCTGGCCCCATACACGTGAAAAGCTCTATTGGCCAGATTCTGCTCTCCTTTATGTATGTAACACAGAAACATTTAAACTCCACTTTATGTTTTTAACTTCAGCATCCGTATTCTTGTGTAACAAAATAAATAACCACATCACTGCCACTCTAATAAAATATCTAACTCTTTTTCATATGGAAAAAAAGAAAGACGACACAGTATATTGCTGCCTCTAGCCAAATTCAGCAAAAATGTTCTTCTCCATCTAGAGACTTGGATAATAAAATAGCTTATTTATTGGCAGTGGGTGATGTGTGGATGATTACAGTCTGGTAGGTATTTAAGGGTAAAGACCAAAATTGCAGAATAAAAGCTGTTTTCTATTCACATTTGGCTCAAAATACCTCAAATGAAATGGACCACCCACAATCTGACACTTCAAGCTGCAGAGCACTGAATCTGCTGAGAGCCAGTTGCAAAAAGTGATACAGTAAGATTATACTAGACACAAAAGGAAAAAACAACCCAAGGAGTATATTAAAAGAATAAGTACATTGAACTAACAAGAATATGTGCACATTAGAATTGGACCTTTTGGCCAAACTTATTCACAATGAAAGGACAAATAAAGGCCTTTGTCATTTCAAGGATAAAGTCTACTCCAGGCAGGAAGAGCACCGTGAAGAAGCTTGTATTATGATAGGTCAAGGCTGGTGATAAAGCAAACACCCCGCCACTCCCACTACCTTAATTATTAACCTAAGTGTTAAATTTGGGCATCCTGACACATTTTACTGTATTGCATTTACAACAAAACTCTAATTCCCACCAGGGCGAGATCACTATTTAGCATAAGTTACTCTTTCTCCTGGTGTTCAAGGCAAGACTGCTAAACAAAAACTGCACTGGAAGAGTACGGAGGTAAAGCAATATGCTTTCCATCATAACACAAAGTTGTTTTGGAAGACCGTGAATACAGTTTGAAAGTGTTATAAAAAAAAACAAGCAACGAAGCTAAAATTCATCAGTTATCACCAGCCCTAACAAGCTAGAGCGTATTTCTCAGGGAGCAATTGATAGCATAGTTGCTGCTTCCAAATTTTTTTTCTTTTTACTGTGTGTGTAATCACACATGTGATTAGTCTTATTAGCTTATTCTTGCCTGCTGTTGAATGTCTTGATGTGTGCTTACCTTTGGCAAGAAAACCACTTATGAGCTTGAAGTTGAGCCTGTGCTGAGTTGTACCGTTAGATTAAGACTCACAGTCAAAATTTCTACACATACAGCTCATTTGCCTTTCAAATCTCCTCCAACTGTTGTTGCCCAAAAATAAAAAAATATGAGAGTAAATAACTCTCCTTCACTATAAACCCAGTCCTGAAAATTGCCATATGCTAGTCTTACACACATGTGCTACAGCAAAATGAGTTTCTTATACCCCAGTTGTAGTGAAATCTATGAAGTTTTCTCCTGCTTCTCTGAGAGATTTCCAAGAAGTTGCCAGGAAGCCACTGATGCGCAAACAGCTGTTGGGCATGTGCACAGCTCAGCGTATGGGACCTGGGGAGAGACTTCCTGGATGTTCCAGATTTACCGTGCATGAACTATAGAGCGCATATATGCTAATGCACTTGGCACATCCAGATTTCCAGATGTCCAGCAACCCTGTCAGAGCAGTAGGGCTACTAGATATCTGAGTATCTTTGATGAATGCACAAAACCCACACTGAAAGAAAAATGTCTAAGCAAAAAGGAGGGCTGGCTAAGAGAATTATGGACCTGTAGTTGCTCTCAGTCTATTTACCATATAAATCCTCTAGAAATATTGACTAGTATCTTTCATCATACTAGAGTGAAACCATGGAGTCATCTATTTCCCTTGCACGGCCATTAAAAATCATTCGTCTTATCAAAATGAAAAAAGGGTAGGAAAAAGAAAGTATTCAAGCCTCCTAGCTTGAGATACCAAAGTCATTCACTTTTTACTCTCCATGGATGTGTACGCATTTGGCTGTGTTCTCCTGATACAGACCCTTTTCCAATACTTTCAAAGTCTTCTGCTGTTCTTTATTAAAAGCATTGCATCACTCTGTCATGTCTGAATTTTCCTCTAATATTCATTTTTGCAAACAGAAACACAAAATTAAGCCAACAGCTGCAAGTAGACATCACCTTCAGTCACATGAAACCTGTCCGAAAATTTAGCCATCTGGACAATTCCCGTGAACTGTTGGTTTTATGATCCTGAAATAGTTGGACTCCTCTCAGAGTCTATATACTGCTCTGAGTCCTTTAGCAACACAGCCCAGAAGGAAACCTATCTAGCCCTTCTTCTTTGGAGGGACCAACCAGTTAGGCTGGTGGGTCCCTGTCATATCTCTTAATCCTTTCCCCCAACTCCAGCTATTGGGATACTTCTTTTGAACAGAATAGACTTTTATGGGAGTCTAAAATACTATCGCACTTTATGTGTCAACACAAAAGATACACAACAAACAAAGATAATAGGCCCTACGTGCACTTCCTGAATGCTTTAGACTTTTACACATGACTTTTAGGGTAGTCCACAATCCAACTCCAGCTCAAGTAATTTCTTTCTATCTTTCTACCGTAGAGCAATATGCTTAGCCTGGAGTGAAACTAGACCCTATACTCATCATCTCCCATGTGTATATGAGGGTACATATAAAGCACATGAGAGTCACCAGCCTTTTCCCACCCCAAATGTCCATCACATGGGTGCTTTTAAAAACCATGGTTTGTCATCTTTGTCCTTGTTGGGCTTTCTGCTTCCCCTTAAAGAAAGAAAGATGGGACAGAAGTGGCCTGTCTAGCAACCCACCATAGCAATTCCTGTTATACAACAGAGTTGAAGGTTCCTTGGTGTCCCCAGTCTGCTGGACATATAGCAAACGTTGTCAGCAAATGAAGCATTCCACATACCTTCAGCAAGTCCAGACTTTGAACATTTTTAGCAACTACTTACACATATGAAGCAGAACAAATAAATTACAACAGACAGATTCCCTAAATAACCGCCCCATTCCCTATGTGTTATTCTTACTCCTATCAAGAGCTTAAGACGCTCCCTTACACTGCTGCTACACAGAGAAAACATGCTGAATTTGGCATGTATGTGAAAACCGTTTCCTCGGGCAAGTGATTATGGTCTCTGTTGCTTCTCTTGAGTGGTAATGGAGTCCCTAATTGCTCTCCTGACTGATTATGCTGTTCCTGGCGTTTCATTTTCAAAGTACTTAAAGTTCAGGTAAATCATACTTACCACATGACCTCTCCTATTTTATAACTTTTTTTGCCATGGAAAGGCAAAGTCATACATGTTTGCTTTGTGCTATTTTTTTTTACATTAGCTACAGATTTCTAAGTGGAAAAGCACAAGAAATTATTATTGTGAAGCTATTATATTATTGTTAAATTAATCTTTTGTACAAGTACTTTGCTGGTTAGCGACATTCATAAGCATGTGTTTACAGTTAAGCCTATGCCTAAAAGCTTTGTGAAAATGAAGGCCTAATGTTTGTCAGCCTTCAGATATTAATTCGACTTGCTAAAATTACTTACAGTATTCTGGTGAAATCTTGATTTCCTTCTGGGTTTCTTCTTCCTGCTCTGGAAAATGTATGTCTGTTTACAGCATCTGTTGCTATAACCTCTCTGGTAAACAACCTGGCAAAGTATTGGTATACACACAAAGCCCTGGTGCTCTCTCTCAAAAGCATAGGTATACTTTCTCAAATAACAGATACAAATCCTAGTGAGTGTTTGTTGCTTCAGATAAGATTTTGGCAGATGTACAGAGAGGCAGTTTATTCAACTGTTCTTCCTGCTCAGAAAAATCCTAAGGCCTTTAATAAATAAATACCAAAATTTTAATAATTTTGCATGGCCCTGCAAGAGGAAATGTTATCCTAGTGCATGGTTCTAAACTTCTACTGAAAATATGATCCCTCTCTGATAAACCCTGGGGGCTTAGAGAGCAATTTGCATACAACCCTATTAAATATCTGTATAGTCTTCTTGATTTAATGTATGCTATATTTATTAAGAATTTTCCATTTGAGCTCGGACTGCATGCAAATCTGGAGCATGCCATTTGGGCTAATACGGACGTTACAACATCTCAGCCCTCCCTCTCCGGAAACATTTGTTTCACTTCTAAAACATTGCAGACGTTCCTGTATTAAGTTCACTGGAGAGCTCTCCACTTGTAGCGGTACAGGTTGCAGGGGATCTGGCTCTGGTTGCAGCCATGTACGAATCCTTCCCCAGCCAGAGCTTTGCAGTGGGCTCTGCTGTGTAGGTGATGCAAGAAGTGAGAGCAGCCCGCTCCAGTGGTGCCACCAGTCTTGGGTGCATGCTGGTGGTTACCACCCAGGTGTGGGTGCTCATCACCCCTTCTTGCACATCATTTATCAGCAGACTTGGACAATTCTACAGATTTTTGCCCAGGGGAGGACTGCCCTGAAAGCCCGATGAGGCACAGAAGTATTGCAACAGCCCCAGAGTCCAAATTTTCCTTCCTGACTGACTTCTAACACAAAGACCCCACGTAAGGATTGGACGGAGCAGGAGGAATTTGTGAAGGGGCAGAAGCAGGACAGGGCAGCTGTGTGCTCCTGGCTTTGCAGTGCTGCGGCAGAGCTGAGGTTAAAGGTCTACCACAACTGTCTCCTGACACAGGTGAGAAGCCTGAAGGACACAATCACCCCTCTGTGTAGAAGATAATCTCTTTGGGGCACAGCCATCCCCTGGCTATGTTTATTCAGCATCTGGCACAATGAGGCTGAGACACTAATATAAACCGGTAAATATAAAATAAATAAGAGCTTTAAAGTAGCAGCAGGCATTGCTACAGGAGTTAAAATTTTCTTTTTTTTCAGTTGCAATTTTTCAACAACTTCTAACCATTATTGCAACATGGTATCTTTATTGGAATAAAAAAGGTATACACTTAATACTGGAGGTAAGTGACTAAATTCAGAGTCCAGGGATTTTTTAAATCCTAAAGAAAGACCTGGTGAAATTTATTTCGAGTTGAGCATGTAGATGTCTTTAAAAATCCTTTTGAACTTTTTAATCATTACCCCATTTTACAGCTGGGAAACCTGAGACAGTGATTTTCACATGAGGTAACACAATAATTTCCCTGTTCAATCTTTGC
Organism: Aptenodytes forsteri; assembly: GCF_000699145.1. NCBI lineage: Eukaryota > Metazoa > Chordata > Aves > Sphenisciformes > Spheniscidae > Aptenodytes > Aptenodytes forsteri. The sequence goes on from NW_008795129.1 coordinate 21,906,137, forward strand.
AGCTGGTCTTAAAAATTCTTGTATATTTATTCATTATTCAAAATAACAACAATTTTTCTCAAGTCTGTAGACCATCTGAAATCTCTTCTTTGTCACTATCTGAAGGGATTAAAATGACATCCACATTGCATTGTTTAATTAAACTGTTTGTCTACCTTTTTTTTGGGTCCCCGATTGGAAACAACAATACACATTTTAAATTATATATTTATCAAAACTTAAAATTTTCAGTAATTTTTTAGTTCATGTTATGAACTGTGGTTGATTTCACCCAACTCCTGTGCTGACAACATTTGCAAAAAGAATAGAACTGTATCTTACACTTTAACAAAAACTCCGGAAAAAAGGTCACATCAACATGGAAGCATGAGAAAATAAAGGATTTGCTGCAGAACTGTTGTGACTTCGTGCAGAATTTTAATCTTACTTAGCAACAAATTTCCCTGAAAGAAATGTACGAGAAAAAGAAAGATTAATGCTCTGTTACTTGCTTTAAAGCACATCCAAGTTGTCGCAGTCCAAACAGAAATAGCATGCCTTAGAAACTTAATGACCCATTCACTTATTTTTCTGTAAGCAACAAAAGAGCAGCGCACATGCAGTGTCAGTTCTGTCACTGAGTCATCAGCAACTTTTGCTTCAGCAAAAGAGGTTTGACTACCGTTTATACAGAAGCTAGAGAGTAGCTGCTGGCTAATATGAAGAAATTCTCTGAACTTTAACATGGATTCGTAGTGGGGTTTTAGTGATACACAACACAAAAGCTGACGTTTTCATGTACATTTGGTACATATGGCATTCATTTATTCTGAGACGATACATTTCCTTATCATTACAAGAAACAATAAAAAGAGCAGCCAAAGACAAAATGACAGGGAACTTGGTACTCTCAAATGAACAGATACCATATGCGTATTATATACACCAAACTGAATTTAGTTCTGAAACACAACTCATTTTTTCATAAACCCACATTCCAGCTGTATGTAAATTTTTGCTTCTACACAACATTTCTATTCTTAACCACCTGGCATCACTGTACTACTGAAATTAAAGGGTAAAAGCACAGTAGAAGCCTGTTTTTCAATGTGTTATCAAATTTCTCAAATCTAACATGTACGCAGCACTATCCCACCTACTCTTACACTAACATTAGTGCTGTACAGGCCGTGACCAAAGGTCTGATCCTATTCCTCTTTATTCACATGAAGCAGTATATTTTCCAGTGGCTCTACAACAAGAAGTTAACTATGCATCAAAATTTTATCTAACAAGTCCAATGTTTTTAAAAGAACAGGTTCTTGATATGTAGACAGTCTGGTGAGGTCTACAGATTCACTGAAGCATGAAGACTTTGCTTGGACCAACTCCAGATGTGAACCTCAGCCCAGAATTACATAGAAGGGCTCAAACCCAGCATGGTGACCAACCTTACTCTAATCAGATAGGGTTCAGTTTATTGCACAGTGTGCCAAAACTGCACTGCCCATCTGAGATCAAGGACGTAGATTGAGAAGTACATTTGTGCCTCCATTATTTTCAAGACCCCAAGGTCTTTATTCACAGCCCAGCAGCAATTTCTACGGTTGTTTTGTACATTTTTTTTAACTTGTGCTGTTGTGAATATGTTACAGAAGAAAAGAAAATGCTTTCAGGAAAAAGGAAAGTTTCAAACACAGAATGGCACCGCAAACATGTCGTGTCACATTAGCTACAACACAAACACCTCTCGGTACCAGTATAGCCTAAGTTTGTTTTAACTCTGGCTCCATTTTGATGACTTTCTCTGTAACCTGTGGATATCACCGATATCTATCCTGTTTAAACTTGACTACAATGTCACTCTTTCTATCCCCTAGTCAGAACAAAGGGTAAATAAGTAAATGTTTCCTACTTATTATTTTGAAAGAAAGAAAAAATATCTCTGCAGAGAGTAACAAAAATATCAATAAAAGGCAGGGTAATGTTTCTGCAGCAACAAGTTTTCCATCCTGGTGAGTAGTCAGGCATCAGCACTTACACTTCTTTAAATATAAAAACTGTCTAACTTTCAGCAGCGAAACTCAGAGTTAATGTGTAGAGTGACCCGTAAGATTTCTGCAGCCAGTGGGTAGCACCCTTACAGAGCAATGAACAAAAGTAGGACTCGGAGGATATAAAAAGCTAGAAATTAAAAATCCTTGGGTGTTCAGGGTAAATCACAGCATGGTTTAACAGCACAGACACCGCTTGGCTCCGCACCCACTGCAGAGAGTGGAAGCGTCGCTGTTGACTTGGTACAGGATCAGATCCTGCAGCAGGAGGGAAGGACATCCTGGTTCCACCTTCCTGTGTGCAGCACCTCGCTGAACACAGAGGGGGACACAAGACACATCCTTTGCAGGCTGTCAGAGCTCGGGTCCCCAGGGGACCAGGGGCTCCTTCCTCGGACTAGGAATGTGTCTGGAAACCACCATACATGTCCAAGCATCTCTTTCCTCCCCCAGTGATGCTCTCTCTAACCTGTCTACTAGGTCATGGTATTTTCAACTGCTAGGACTATGGCAATTTATTACCAAGGCTAACCTTGTTGAGGTATGCACAAATATTAAGGGCTTAAAATGCACAGTAATTGTGCATTTACACTCTGTAATTGCATTTCATTCCTATTTTTCCATCTCTACAGGAAGGTTTGAAAAGTTATAGCAGTTCAGAAATGTGTCATGAATTTAAGTTGAAATGACAGCATAGGTTACCTGGGCCAATAAGACAAATGGCTGAGATTTTTTTAGGAGAATCTGCAAGATTTCTGAATTAATTGACAGCATAGTAAGACTAGGTCAAAAAAATGAAGAGAAAGAAGTTTCAGTTAAATAATTTTTAATGAGGTGCTACAGTGATTCACCTATATGTAAAGACCAGAGTTTATCAAGGACCTATAGCACAGCTGGATAGCAAAATTACAGGGAAATGCAGGGTCTCAATTACATATCCCAGTAGACACTCGCTGTCCAGAGATGCTATTCTGATCACAAAAACATGCTTTTTATATATATAATTTAAGCTATTTGTTTTCATAATAGAGCATTTTCATTTGAGGATATTTTCTCCCAAACTGGAATAAAACAAGGATTGAAATATCAGAACACAAAAGCTCTGTTTTACTCTCAGCTCTGCCTCAAAAAGTGCTCAGCACTGTTGAAAATCTTTCCACTCCCTTAAGCGTTGGTCTAATACCCAATAGCAGCTAAATATTAAGAAATAAGAAGCTCTGACTAAGGCAAACCCAGTCTTTAATTACCAATTAACTGTCTACCAAATTATATCACAGTCAAAGTCACGGCTTTCCCCTTTAATTTCTGCTTTATTTAATGGCCTCTTTTTAGGATGTAAGAAACAAAAGTCTCATGCAGACAAAGCCAGAACTTCTATTTAAATGAACTAAGAATGTTTATACAAACCATGCACACTCAAACAAATGTGTAGCACATCTATAATATGCTCATTGTTCCTAAACATAGGATTTGTCATTGTACTTTGACAGATCAGATTGTTCTCTTTTTTAATGCTCCACTTAATCTGTTCACACTTTCTATTCCTAAATAATTCTATTGTCAGTTTGTGATGCTGTAATTTAAAGGCCATGTTATAATTGTTCCAACGAGGGCATGCTGAAAAGGGAAAGAAGTAGCAGAGTTGTAGAGGAAATCCCTCTCCAATGCCAGGGGAGAAGCAGCCAGGATACAACAGTCTGCAACCCTCTGCGGGTTGGGGAGAGGCATCCAGGAGGCTGGCAGGGCTGACCTCCTGAGGGGTTGCTGGTGAAAGAACTGGGACCCTGGCCAAGCCAGCCTTTGCCATCCAACAGAGCTTGCCCCCATTTGAAGTGATTTTCTGTTCTAGTAACTCCTTGAACTCTGATTTGATTTTCTATTTCAATAAGGCACCTACGAGTAGAGCGGTCTTCCAACCTTCAAATAAATTGATCGGTGAATAGCGGCAGACAAAAAAATGCTCATTTATCTTTCCCCTAAAAGAAATATGGGATTTTAATGAACTGTGCTTGCTTTTCTCAATTTTTTCTGATTTCTAGTTGGAAGATTCCATTATGAATTAAACACATTTTTAGGGTTTGTTTGTTTGCTTGCTTTTTTTAGCTGACATCTCAGCTTAAAGCCAATTTCCTTTTTTTCTTTTCTTTTTTTTTTAAATTGAATTATTTCACTGAAGCTCTGCCTAACTATTTTCCCTCTTTTGTCCACATTTCTTTCAGGGGGAGAAAAATTACTTTTGCTCAACTTTCTCTTTGAAACTTTGATTTAAATGCAAACATGAGTGATCTACCGCGACCACCAGAACCATACCACTGCAACTCTAAGGTGGCTAAAAAAATTCTAGAGGACAACCCCAATTCCCACCCATTCATTTGGTCTTTATTTTCTGTAATAGCAAATGTTTAAACTAGATCAGGAAAAAAGGAAGGATTACTGATATTCAACAAACCAATGTAGATACAAAACATCTAAAGCAACACTGTAACTGAGAGTCTTGATAAGCCACATATATTAATCTTCACTGACAACATAAAACTTCATATCTCAGCAAAGATAGAACATTATTATGGAAAGCAGAGAGCGCAGATATATCAAGAGGCTAAAATTTCTACATACACAAAGAATTTCCTCAAGAAAAGTTTCAGACAAGTATTTATCACTCCAAGAAATTATCATACAGACAATATTACATCTTTAAGGGACTAAAGGAAAGCTACTTGGTCATGGCACATGTTCTTTTTTCAGTACAAGATAATTTCCCAGCAACGTCTTTTCCTAGGAACAATTTACATGAATTGCACAGTATTCTCCTTTCACAATGAGGGCACATCTACAGATCATTTGCATGAGAAAGTTAATTCCTAATAAAGTGGGTGTGACTTTACAGCACAGCAGCTGTCCCAGATGGACAACTCAGGGTGTGAGTCCCCAGGAGGCATCCAGCCTACACTCATGATCATACTTTCAGTGAATTCTTTTCACTGATTTCACTGATTATCAATCTTTTCTTGATTCTTTTCAGTGAATCAAGAATGACTGATAATTGCAGAGAACAACTCCCAATACCTTTTTGACACCAAGTTTAGCAGGGAACGAGTTGCCTCCTGGAGACACTTATCTCTACTGAACGCACAAAGGGCACTGGGCAGCTGGGAGCTTTTAGGCAATCAAACCTGGATGAGATGGAAAACTCAGCAGTGGTAGTGCATGCAGGTTTATTCAGTGAGAGCTCTGTGAGGACGTCAGGTTGTGCCCTGCTGAGACAGGACAAGAAGAGCTTAGACACCAGTGTTTTCTTAGGCATTTTGGTTCTTACACCACTTTCTTACAGATCAAGTAGTCCTGCAAGAATTTCCTATGGTGCCGTAAAACTACTTTTCTGCAGTCACATTTGTCCTTTTGTGCCAGGGACTCACTTGGCACAAGGCACCCGGTTCCTCTGCCCATCTGATTAGATCAAATTACATGCTTTTACTACTCCTATAAGCTAATGCAGCAGACCTACAATTAAGCATGGGATTGTTCAGGGTCTAGATGGAACTAATGTCTGGCCCTAGCAAATGCCCCAGGTTCTATATTTTTTTCTTTAAATTGATATTTTTTTTAGGCTGTTTTCCAAAAATTAAGCCCCTGAAACAAGTCAGAACAGTGAACCCACTCACCCTGTTCACAATTATTGTTGCTCCCAAGCCATTTTTAGTATCTCTGACAAATTACTCACCATACAATATTACCCTTGTAAGGGAAGAATGAAGTGGAAGCAGCAACGTGATGTCATTCAACCTCGTATAACATCATCATTTAGAGGAAAGACATTTGTTGGTGTGATCATGGGCATAGGCTAAACACTGCAGCCTTATTTTTCTCCACCTTGAGAATGGAATACAAGAAAAAATTACATGGGAAGAAAAAAAAAACCCCAACCAATCCTAGAAGCTCCTCCTTCCCTGGCAGGAAAGCAAGAAATACCAGAGGTGTTAGAATCCCTCTGGCAGTGCAATTCCTGAAATTATGACAGAGCCTTCGAATTTGTTCTGGCTAGTTAGTCTGAAAACTTCCTAGAGGGAAAGAGATAAATGGATAACAACATGATTATTGCCCACAGGCCCCATATGGAAAAGGAGTGTAATTTCAGTACATTGATATGATTATATTTCATTTGCTTGCTATAGGTTGCAGCATGCCGTGTGCCGAGGAAGACAATCAGATAACCCTCTGAACAGTGCTCATGGAATTTGGAGCTTTTGGCACCAGCGCTGAAATAAGATTAATGGCAATGTGCTCCACTTTGCCTTGAAGTAGGTTTGCATCTTGTTTCACTAGATATTGTTGTTCCCAACATCATTATTAAAAAAAAAAAAAAAAAAGAGAGGATCCAGAAACCTGGCAATATGAGGAACTGAGGTCTCATTTGCATACATCTTCCTCCATGATAACTTAATTTTATTAACTGAGCACTCCATTTTCTTCAGTTCAGCTTTTAACAAAGCAAGAGAAAAACCTTCTATAACCTGCTCTGGGACCCTCAAATTTAGCAACAATTTAGCCCATTCATTGAACCTTCCAGGCAAATGAACAGCTGAATTTTCTCATTTGGAATAAGTTCCCAAATAACCTGATTCACACTGTGCTCACTTCCCTTTCCTTTGCTCCCTCTGCTCAAAGCTTTATACGCCACACTTGATAACCAGCTTAAAAGAGCTACCCAAATCAAGGTACTTTTTTTAAGTTTGTGGTACTGGGAAGTTTGATTTTTCCAAAAACGTCATGTTTTAATTCCTTCTGCTATCCATTAAACACCCCTATCTCCTGTATAATAATAAAATAAATATGTGTCATTTCTTGTACACAGTATAAAAGTGCCTACAAATACTGTTCAATTAAATAACAATTGATTGATTGTTGAAACCATGAAGAGTTAATGTAAGCCCTTGTCTCTCCCTCTCTCTCTCTTTCTTTGCCCTGGAGACCTGTCAGTGTGTAATTATTTTCCACACCAATGAGTTTAAATTGTTGGATCTTTTCCAGCTATGTTCAACCTTCAGATTACATTCTCCTACTTATTCATTTGTGACAGACAGAGCCCCTTGGGTAACCAGTCAGCCCAGTCTTTTCCAGTCCTGCTTTTTGGGAACTCCACCCTCGGTAAGATTTGTACCCCTGAGCTATTCCACTCGACAGGAAAACATTTTTTTATTGTGTAACGCGCCTTCTCGCACATTGCAAAGGACTTGAAGCTTTCCTAAGGTCTAGTCTTGTCCCATGTCTTTCAGACACAGCACACAGAAACCAGCAACAAACTTTCCCTCAGCTTCCAATGCGCTATATTGAGCCATGAAGGCCTGTCTTCCCTGCCCTTTTCTTGCAAACTTTTATAGTGGAATAAGCTCAAGTACCCACAAGGAGTTGAGGTTATTTTTATTAAATGTGTCGTTTCTCTGGACATGTAGGATACTCTCAGAGTAAGGAAAAACAAATGTATCTGGTATAAGCTTATTTTTTTAAGCTAAAATGGGATATTAGTCTTTATTTACTTTTCATTCATTCATGGCGTATATGATGTTTCACTTCCATTTCCAGACCATACAACTTCAGCTACAAAAATGTGGTGGTCTGATGGAAGACATTGGAAATTAAATGTGGTTGGATTTTCCAGAAAAATATTACCATGGCATTTCCCACTAATTCTGATTGTGTGCAAGACAGGCTGGATCTCTGAGAGACCTTCACTATTTGAATGCAGAATTCTTTTTTCTCTTTTCTTTGAAGGGTTTATTTTTTAACTATGTGCTATTGAAGGCATGCAAGACATAAGCAATTCAGCATTAATTCAGGGCACTCTCTTTCCTTTTTGCATTCCTTCTTGCTAGTAAAATTTGGATGCCTACAATCTTATTCCTATATATTTTTTGTAGTCCTAAACTCTTTAGGCCTCTCCTACAAGCCATTTTCAGTGAGGGAAAAATGAACAACGGACAAACCTCTGGTCTGACACTATTTGACCATTTTGACAGTTTTGTACAGGTTTTCTGAATTGTATCTTCATGGAATGCACTCCACAGAGCAAGTTTACATTTTCAACAAACTCCATTCAGATTTTCACAAAATTCAGAGAATGTACAGTTCTGTACACCTCAAAATTAACATTACATGGCCAAAATTATTCAGCCTTCTCCTTCACCCCATAGAGCATATCACTCATTCTTTGGGGAAAGCAACGCTGTTACCTCTGTCCAAATAAATGATCACTAGAAAAATAAACCTGAACTGTAAACAGATTGTTGGACAGAGGTGTACACGTGGGACCCGAAAGCCATCTGTTGAAGTCTGGTCTTTGTTTGATTTCTCCTGGTCTATTAATACACAGTTGATTACAATAGCAGAATAATTCCAAAAATCTTAAGAGATAGGCCGTTTAACTGAAGAAATCATCTCAACTAAAGGCTACTGAAACAGCCAATTTGAGTTCCTTTTTATTTTTCTTTTAACAATATAATGATGATGTAGGTATACTTTAACATAGTTTTTAATATACTGTTAGCTCACCATTAAAATAATAGACGGTAAAGCACAAATCAGCAAAAAAAATTAGGGAAAATGTTAATTAGGAAAATATTAAGGTTTGGTGTGTTGGAACCATTGCAGAAAACAAAACAGGAGGAACAAGGACAACATCACCCACAACAGAAAGTCACTTCTGATACCAGAGACATGTTGCTACCCATAAGGAATCACACTGTACAGTGCTGTGGTGTCTTAGTGCCCTATCAGTCTGTCGGTGTCACCACTGTCTGGTCTTGGCCAATATTTTGCTGCCACTTCTCTCTCTTCCTGATGAATACCAAAACTCTTAAAATTCTCCCACTGGGGTGTGGGAGGAACAAGGTCAAAGCCCAACCACAACTTTAGGTGACCATGGGGAGGGCTTGCTGGCTGCAAGGGCAGAAGTGAATAGAGCAGCATGAAGTCTCACGTCCTACCACATCACTGTATCACTCTGCTCCGACTGCCCAGCACAAAGGGGTCCCTGCTACAGAGGAAGAAGCAAGAAGGAAGGAAGGGGATCACCATAACAGATAATTTGGGCTAATTAAGTGAACGCAAATTGAAAAGAAAGACAGAGTGTCCCTTCCCCTAGGCAGGGTGAAATATGGAAGATCTGAAGTAAAGATATCTTCTCTGTTTTGATTTATAAAGCAGACAGAAAATTCCAGATAACTGTGTTTTGTACAGCTAGTGATGTCATATGCCAGCAGTAATTGTCAAAAGAGGTTTAGTTTTATTCATATTTCTGGTGTGTTTTCTTTCCTTGACACAGTGGTGTTGGTGATGTGATTTGGTTCCTTTCAAATCTTTCTGGATTTCAAATCCTCTTGCTCAGAAAAATATCCTCTATGAATACCAGAATTTATTCAGACTCTTGCACACCTACATCTGCCACAAAAAAAATATAGCCTATCTTGTTCTTCATTTATCATTATATTTGATTATCCTTACAAGAAAAGACACAATGTACATTCAAAGAGAGACAGTTTGAGACATTATCATTTGTTCTGTTTTATTTTCTTTGGCACCAGTGTGTCTGTGTTTAGTGGGATGTCCTCCTGCCAGATCGGGGACGTTTGGAGTGATAACATTAACATCACAGGAGACAGAGCAGAATATATTGGCAAGGATAGTCATATGACATTTTTGTATATCATATAAAATTAAAGTAGTAGTAAAGAGAAAGAAAGAGAGGTTTGCAGAGCTGCTGAAAAAAAAGAATCACTACTAAAATGAGTGCAATCGTCTGAAAATTTTGTGATGGCCTAAGAAGCAGCATAGAGTCTGGCTGCCGTGTCTGCCATCAATGCCATGTAAGCAAGCAATTCATCTAACAACCTAACTAACAAAAACATTGTCATTTGTTTACTCTTAAGGAAACAGACAATTTAGGAGTAAGTTCCACCATTTATCTGAGCAACAGTAATCTGGCTGGTCAGAAATTTTCTAGGAAGTGTGTGTATATATGATTTTTGCCAAATTAACATTTTTGGCTCTTAAAATGCAGATTATTTTGATATTTTTTTCAATTTCTTATTCACATAACTGGATTATTTCTTTCTGGGTAAACTCAACCAAAATCAAAATATTTCTCTTTGTGAACTGCATGATAAATTTTTTCGAGACAGCTCATTAGCAAACTGTATCTGCCATGCTGCTCCATGGAACATGCAGTTCAGGTGATTTATGGTCTCTCTCTAGATGGAGATCCTGTCTTGGGTAGACCGTGATACACTGGCAGAGCCATATGATGGAGCAGATGAGTCATATTATTACCTCATTGAAGCCGTGGTCTAGCTCACAGGGACATCTTGCATGAGGTACTCTAACATCTACTGTGCTGGGAAGACTGATTCTTTGTAGACCATCACAAGAGATTATTTGGGGTTGGGGGGAATATATTCCTAAGTCCCCTGCTAGTGAACTTTGCTGTTTCCCAGGTGGTCTTTTTTCCTTCTGTTCCAGAGCAGTCTACATCGCAGAATTTCACTAAACCCTTAGTAAGGGAAAATCTGGCAGTCCACATAATCCCTCAGCTTTCCCATATAGAAACTGCAACAGCATTCATCAAACCATTTGTGACCCATCCAGTGTTCACCAATGCATTTCCATTAAGAGTTTCCAAGCCTATTTTCTTAGGCTTTATAGTGCCATTGTCCAAGATTAATAAAATTAACACCAAAATTAATAAATAAATGTTTATCTCTGAGCAGTGAGAAGTAATTTAAAAGTCTCTGAATTTTAGAAAGCTATTCAGTTGTGGTAGTCAAAGGTGTTACTTGGTAAAGAGCATGGATGGGACATTCACAAACATAGGAAATAACACAAACAAACAGGTTCACCTTATATTTCCTGTTTGTCGCCAAAAGGCTAACTTCCTTGGATAGTACCTTTTGGTTTTTCCTTTCTGCTTTATTCTTTCCCTGATTGCAATGTGGGGATAATAATTATCACTCTACTTTGTAAGAGAAGAATGCCTTGAAAGAGCTAATGCCTCCATCCCTGAATTTTTTTTTTTTTTTTTTTTTTTTTTTACACACAAATATCTCCACATATAATTCCATATAATCCAGACCTTAAATTTTACTATTATTCATGCAATCATAGGTATGTGGGCTGGAAGGGACTGATGAAGGTCTTTAGTCCAGTTTTCCCACTTGAAGCAGAGCTGTCACCAGCACTAGCTCAGGTTGTAGGTGGCTACTCTGACTCCAGACTGCACAAGTAACCAGGGCTCACAGGATTAAGACATACTTATATGCACACTAACACAAGACCTGCCTGCTCACTTTCTTTTTCCCTTTTAAACAGGTGGTGCTTTCCTCATGCTGTCCCTTTAAAAGCAATTTGGTGCCAAATATCAGAAAAAGGATGCTGGCAACACTTTTTAATAAAAGGCAAATTCAACTTACCACTTTTGATATTCATTTTAGTAACATTAATCATGATTAATTCATTCAGCATGTCGCATGACTACTGTGTGTAATTTCTTAGGAATTCCATTTTCATTTAACATTAATTAAAGAGCACTTATTATAGTGTTACCAAAATTAATTCCCGGTCTGCAGCCCTGTCTGCCAAGTTTCAACCTTCAGCAAATTATTATGGGTGAGTTATAGACCCTGGGAAAATGAGGTCTATAACGGAATATTAACTATACTGATGCATTCACCACTATATTAGAATAAGGGCAATGTTCAGGGAGATGGTGATCTTCCAAAATAATGCACTCCATGATCCTGCTTCTGTCTAGCCCTTTAAGACAGTTATTGGAACCCACAGAAATTACAGATAGTTAGCAAGCTTGTTTAATCCAATATGGCTTGTGAGACACTCTATCCTTCTTGCTTAGAGTCTGTTTGATTATGATACACTGATCAGACTCAGGATATTACCTCTTTGGCAATTCAGCTTCCTGCTGCTGAAGCTGCACAGACACCATGGCAATATTTTTGATACAGCCCAGCAGAGCTAAGTGTCGTTCATTAACAGAAGATTTATTCACATGCATCTGTCTTGAATCTGTCACATTCTCCCTAAAGGGACTCAGGCATTTAATACGTCTTCCCCCCGCCCCCCCCATCTATGCCATTCACCATGGAGTATATCATCTTAGTTTTCCCATATTTTCAGCACCAAAATAGGAGTTTTGTATATCTTAAAGGATTTTGCTATATCCTGTTTTTGCAAGAAACCCTAGTGAGACCATGAATTATATAACAGACTTCCAGGAGGAGAGAAGTTTGGGCATTACTTTTCTTCTTGTTTTATACAAGTTCACACACCGTTAGTTGGTCCCTTGTTCTGGCATCTTTCCTATAAAATTCTGAACAGCTCCAAAGCCTTCCTGCTGAAAAAAAAATAAAAAAA
>NW_008795129.1:21918664-21921615 GCF_000699145.1 Aptenodytes forsteri
GAGAAAATAATAAAAAAAAAATCAAGGGAAACAGAGTGATTTTTTCTGAGATTGGGATAACTTTTTTTTTTTTTAAACATACAAGGGACCAGCGTGAGAAGACTCTGCGTACCTTTCTTTCCAGTCACTTATTTAATATTTGTATTTGGGAAAGTTATTCCCCAAAGTGGCACCTACAGAATTCCATTCCCTGAAACAATGTTGAACTTTTCAAGTATTTGAAACCCAAGGAGACCTAAGGTATGTCTATACTGACAAGTGACAGAGAAGAGGCTTGTGCTCTTGGTCAGATGGGCCCATTATAACCCAGTTGAGAAGGTGTATGGCTGGGACTAAGGCATCTGCCTTGCTTCTGGTCCAGAGTTGCCTCACATCCCAAGGGCTCTGGGCAATGTCAGAAGAGATCTGATTGTCTGGGCACAACTGAGAAGGCAGATCCCATGGTTCCCATCAATAAACTCATATAGCTACCTACATATCTGTTCCCAGACATGAAAAAAAAAACCAAAACCCAATATCACAACAAACCTTGGCTTTTGTCTCATATATCAGCTTCCTGGGACTCAAAACTGGATGAGCCCTCATCTACTGCATTGGTGAGGGATCCTCACAGCTCATCACCCCATTTCCTAACAAGACCGGAGGAACACCTACCATTTAGCTACTGGCCAACAGACTTAATGAGCAGCTGGTTTCAGATCCTTTTTTTGCCTGAGGGTATTTGATCCTGCATCTTCTTCAACCCAAGACCTGGTGCCCTGTCCAGAGGGGAGACCAAGGATGTAGGGAGCCCAGGCTCCTAACTTGTTGTATATATCAGGAAGTTATCATTACATTAGTACTTCAATGCCAAACCTAAACCAGTCTTTTGGTCCTAAACCTTAGGGTTTCAACATTTAAGACCCTTATTCATTATATATGTATGTCTCTCACACACAATTAAACTCAATTATGAAACCACAGCTCTGTGTTTACTTGGTAAAAAGGATGGTCTTGAGGCTATAGTGGCAGACTGGTATAACCTTTGGTTTATAATAACTACATGAAAAAGCACCTCTCCCAAGCACTGAGCTCTCTTTCCAAACTTCAAAAATAATTCACCACACACAACTCTGCAAAGCTTCTAATGAAAGCTTCCCTGGGATCATGGGCACTCTTCTGCAAAGCCACCCAGCCAGGGAACAGCAATATTACATCAGTAACTCCTTACTCCTGCATGATCACAGTCAGAGATTTTAAATTTATGAAGATTAGTCTGGCCATGTCTGCAGAGCCGGAGCGAGGGGTGTCAGTGTTGGGAAGACCCTTTTTAGTGCCACTGCCCTGGGTGTTTCAACATTTACACTCAAAAGAAGATGACTCGGCTCTGACACAGATGTAAGCCCTCTCCTCCTCGCTCATACAGCTCACAGGGGAGAGAGAAGAGAGAATAAGGTAGTGCTTCCCCTCTGCATCCAGGGTGAACGAAATCCAGGTAGGTACCCACACACACAGCATGAGACCACCCTGACCACCGATTCAGCAAGGGCGAGCTGCTGTCTTTGGGACTACGACACAAGGTTTATTCCGAGGGAGTGGCAGCAATATACCTAATATGAAACAGTGGTCTCCACTGATGAGATTTTGGCAGATCTTGTTCACTTCAGTACTCCTCCCAAGCATCCCTCAGAGTACCTGAGCTGCCCTTCCCACTGCTTGGCTCCTGTATATCACACACTGGCACACTTCTTGTACTGAGCCAGGAACTTATGCTTGGCAAAAGCACAATCTCCTGAAAGTAACGTCATCCTGAAAACAACCTATTGTCTAAAAATCATTCCTTGAAACCTTCCAGCAATAGCTTACAAAGAAACAAAAGATCTTAACCACTACAAGAGAAGCAGCTATCCCTGTGACAGGAACTGCTCAAAACTACAAGCTCTACTTGCATGCAATGGTATACATAAAGAAGGTTAAGGGTTGAGACTGTGATTATCAGACTGAATGTACTAAGAACTGCCATGACCTTAGTCAGAAATCAATGATTAACTACTGACCTATTAGGTCCTTGATACACGTTTGCTTTTACCGCTTAAAAAAATTGAAGAGAAAGTTTAAGGAAGACACAAAGAAATAGCTCCTCAGATAAAAGCCCAGCTTCTCTCAAACCTTAATGCTGCTAAGTGTTGAGTCACATGGGTGCTACCATTTAACATTCTGCCAGAATACATAAGAACAACATACATTAAGGGATTTTTGTCTTTTCTTACAAGGTGACATCCATCACATTCGAGCAGCAACTTGCAACAGTTTGCTCTAAAATACATTTTCTGAGTAAGCGCTGCAGGTGAAGTTCAAAGCGCACATCAGTGGGTTCTGGGTCATGCACAGGCACACATCTGAGAGAAGGGAGAGGTCTCTCTGACATTTTCAGGTAAGAGTTTCTTATATACTTTTCACAGACTTCCTCTAAACCCTGTCAAACTCTGCCAACACATGCCTTTGGTATGAATAAAAGACTCAACTAAGAAAATGTATCTATCACTAGCAGGAAATGTGCTATTACCTAGTGACTCATTCAAATAATATTTTCAGCAAGGATGTGAGTTTCACCTAATTGATGACAATAATTCTGTGAACATATTTCATTCCACTATTCAATTTTAGTCCACTTTAGCCTTCTGAGCAGTTGGACAAGCACCTAATAAAGGTTATTACTAATCACCCCCTCTAAACAGATGCCTGGTTGTTCACAGTATCACAAAAAAAAACCCCAAACAACTTTCACAGCAAGGTTACTGAAACATGAAGAATAAAGTAAAATGCTATAACAGAATCATAGAATCATTTAGGTTGGAAAAGCCCTCTAAGATCATCGAGTCAAGCCGTTAACCTAGCACTGCCAAGTCCACCACTAGACCATGTCCCTACACACCACATCTACACATCTTTTAAATACTTCCAGGGATGGG
>NW_008795129.1:21923618-21960537 GCF_000699145.1 Aptenodytes forsteri
TCACCCACAAGTCCTTCTCTGTTTGCAAACAACAGGTCCAGCGGGGCCACCTTCCCTAGTTGGCTCCCTCACCAGCTGTGTCAGGAAGTTGTCTTCCATGCACTGCAGGAACCTCCTAGACTGTTTCCTCTCTGCTGTATTGTATTTCCAGCAGTCATCTGATAGGTTGAAGTCCCCCACAAGACCATGATTTCTCATGGTACTAAAACACATATATAACAAAGAGGCAAAGGGTCACCAAAAAAAAAAATCTATGGGGAAATAAGCAAGAGAGAAGCCAAAGTATCCATCTTACCTCTGTTGCATGCAATGTTTTCCAATCTCATCATGAACTCCTTTAATTTTATTATTTGCATGGTAAAGAAAAAAAATCAAAGACCAGAGTGGTATTATGCAAAACTTCAAACCTGATCCCAAGAGCTGAGGTCAAACAGGCAAAGGGCCTAGATTTCCCTTAGGATTACACACAGAGTGCCTGGAGTTTCCTACCACCTCTGTAGCTTACAGTTAGTGAATAAGCAGCACTAAATTCAAGTGGAATTATTCTTACTAAACTCAAACTCAGTCCTGCAGACTGCTTGCACAAAGCAAAAAATATTTCATCAGACATTTTTTCCTTTGGTTGAGCTTTTTTTGTTTGTTTGGTTTAGTTTTTTTTTTTACTTTGTTGGGAAGGAGGCTAGGTTATCATCAGCCACTGCAGCAAAAGGCAAGAAAGTAGATGTGCCTGCACTGATACATTTTCCACATTAACTTTTGCCTGGTCGTAAAACTGCATTTTAAAAGATTGTTTTGGGTTAGTTTCCCAGGCTTTGGAAAGAGAGACTTGGCTTAGTAGGTCATTCTGTCCACACCCAGCTAATTCTGCAGATGATATTGACCTCCTACAAGAAATTACTAAAGAGATATCACTACAGCTTCTGATTTTCCTCCCTTTTCCCAGCTCCCTAGTGAAATGAGGCTTAATCTCAGTTCTGACAGTCAATAGTGCCTTTTGATCTGTACTTCAGTAGGCTTTACTCAAATCCAACAGGCCTCACACCCAAGCTGTGCAAAGTCTTTACAAGGCTTTTTGTGACCATCTAAGCTTCACCCAGTCCTTCTAGAGTTGTTACTGCAGGGAGTGCAACACTGACGCATGTGAGTAGATTGACTTTATAATACATTCATCTCGAACAGTGTCTACACGCCCCTTAAGACATGCATCAGTTTTTTCCTTTTCAGAAATCATCTTCATTTGAAGAAAGGATATAAGGACATGTTAACATTATTCATTTAAGTCTTCATTGCATATAGCTCTCCAGAAAATCTCACTGTCAAAACACAGTTCTATTTCTAAGACAAGTGCCAGAATAGTTGAAGCTTATAACATTTAAGACCTAGCTACTAAAATGTCATATTACCTTGAGGTTGCAACTTAGTAAAAGCAATTGCCTTGTTGCTCAATTTTATATGAAATATTCAGAAATAATTATCTGTAATTACTTGGGAATTTTGTCATTTTATAGGGTTTTAGACCACTGAATATTTCAATGATCTCAGTAGGTGTATCAGGCAACAGCTGTTTAAGAGGTTAAACTCCCATTTAACTCACCAAAAGAAGGAAACACAAATGAATAAACTGACAATTGGTTGTAAATCACACCAACACAGATGTTACTGTGTAGTGAAGAACAGTAAATTTAGCTCTTTTTATTCTTTAAAGCTGAGAGCTTTTCCACAGGAGCTGAAGAAAATTTAGTGTCTAATGAACACTGAATTTCCATTTCTCTGACATTTCACTATAAGCATTAACTTTTTGTGGAGACATTTCTTAATTTCCTTTGAAAATCCTGGTTCCTGAGTCTATACAGAGTCAAAAGTCTACCTTTTGGCTGAAGATCAGAACAGTTTAAAGCAGCGTATCTCCCCTGGGTTGCCTAGAAGACACACTTTTTGTTAGTTCAGATTTGGTGCCAAACCAAAACCTTCCGAGCTGGGTTCTCCAGTCTGTGTAAGCTCTTCAGAGACCAGGCTCCTTCCTCCCCAGGGGGCTGGTGAGGACTGGTTGAACTGGGAGAAGGATGCCAGTGCATTGTTAGAAATGAGTCAAAATTGCCAGTGAGGTGACAAAACAGAAGTACTGAAGGCTGGGAGTTGCAAAACAATTTTTTTTTTTCTACCCATACTTCAGAACTGCTTTTGCAAGCTGTACATGTCTAAGCTTCAACTTGCAGATAGAGTCCTTCAGTTTTGCAAGCTCTGACTGATGTCTACTGACCTGTCCACTTTACAATTACGCAGGAGCTGCTATAAATTCCAGTGATATAGAAACCTTTTCTTTCTTCTCATAGCCTCAGACATAACAACTGCTGAATGCATAAAGGAAGGACCTTGTAGGTAATGGGCTTTCCAAAATAGGGCTGGACAAATCTATGTGATGCAGATTTTGTCAGACAGAACATTTTTATGAGGAAAGTTGGTTTTCACAAAACTACCATTATGAAGCTTTCTTTGGTCTGAGATGGGTTTTCCAGTCCAAACTCGGAAGAAAGAATCCACTCTAAAAGTCTCATTAGAACATGTTCCTCTCTGAACATACCTATAGATCTAAAGTCCATTTCAATCCATCTTTGGAAAAAATGTGAAGATTACAGAAGGGTTATCTACTTCCCATTTAGGATTTTGGCCTCTATTGCTCTCCACATATTGGAGGTGGCTCTGCAACAAGGTTACTTTTTCCAACAGACATCCTCAGGCATTGATCTTCCATTCAATATCAAAAGAAAAGAAGGGAATCCTCTGGGCCAGTGCATTGAATTGGCTCTATGAGGTATCACAGAGGACTGGGATGCTCTGACTTACAACCTCTCCCTTCAGCTGTGAGGAATGGGAGCTATTTTCTTGCATGGAGTCAAGCCTAAGTGAATAAGAAGATGTAATATTTGCAAAGTTGCTCTGACTGGTGTAGTTGGCAGCACAGTGGTAGTTTTCCAAAGGTAAACATCACTGTCTTTTAACCAATTGCTAATTTGTTGTGGTAAAACTGTTTATCTTCAACAAAAGTTCTACAGCCATTTCTGTTTCTCAGGATTCCCCAAAACAACATTTTTTCAGAATTTCAATTGCATGTATACAAACACTTTTCTTCTGCCTGCCTTGGCATTCACTGTAAGGTTTATAGTTCCCACCTTTTCCCATGTGGCCCCCTTAAAATACATTTTGTGTATTACGAAGGAGAAGAGACAACTTGGGAATTGTGGTTGTTTGAAAATTGTCCGTCTCAGCTGTACCACACTATTTGCTGACACAGCACTGGGCAGTGACACATCACTGATTTCACCCCTCCATCATTTGTTAGCTTGGTTTTCATTTCCCTTTAAAATACAGAGTTTGTTGCAGTAAAAGATGAAAACAAGGAGCTTGCTTCCATAACAAACTTTTTTAAAAACTTGAGTATTGTGAAGCGTCACTCAGCTGAATTTCTGCTAAGATATCCCAAATTACTACTTTTCCTTGCATTAATCTTTCAAAAGGGTGTTCAGCATCTACCAAAATTCCTTCTATAAACAGTATTAACTTTTTTTATTTAATTTTTTTTACCATTTCAGGTAATGATACTTGACTTGCTCTGTAACATGCGGGGAAGTCTGGTGAATGTTACGGTTGTTTGGCAGAGAGGAAGTGACCGCATCATTAACACTATCCAGAAGTGAGTGGTGATAAACCCTGGCACGGCAACAAAAAGAATAGCCAGGCAGAGTGACACGAGAACTTGTGGAGTACATTCTGCAGTTGAAGGCAGAAACCCACGTGAACTCAAAACATACCCAGTTCAAATAAACCTTGTCCCTTGCAAGCTATAAACAGAGTAATTCAAGAGTGAACGTATTGGGTATGGCATGGAAGTGAAGTGAGATAAGATGTTTTCTTCTAATACTTCTTTTAATAAAAAATTAAGTATATTTCAACTTGACTATGTTTCATAATATAATTATAATTGTAATCAGTTCAGAGAAGTCCAATTGTAGCTACCATCTTGAATTTATCTTTCAAGAATTTCCTGCTGTTATTATCTTACAGCTCTGCCAGTTTAATTGAGACTGAATGGCAGCTCACTCTGTTAACAAAGTACGATATCAGACTTACAGTTTGGAAAGAAACACAAATGCACCAGATATTTCCTCGGATTCTGATACGCTGCTCATGTTTTAACTTTAAGCTCCATAAGCTACATGACTTTCTACATGGTGTTCACGCTCCTATATGCTGCTTATGCTGAATTATTGCTGTCATTCCCCTTTTAGCATGAAATATGAGCCAGTTAATGGATTTACCTTATTTCCATTCAAGACAGAAACTCAGAAAGGAATGAAAGAAAAAAAATTTACCTATACGCGATGAAATATCAAATAAAATATTTGTATCTAAGAATGTGTTCATAAATTAAGCCATTTTTGAGCTTTCAGTAAGGAAGTATTAAGTTCCAATAGATACTGACCTGCTTTATGCATTAATTCCATCCATCCTAATCTATCCATCTATTCCATTCTGGAGTAATAGCTCGCATCCCATCACATCTAAAATAAACTCTTGCTAATGAGTTCAAGGGAATCAGAATATTTGCTTTGGCATCCTGGATATTTATATTTCACAGACTTAGCCCATTCTGACATAATCATCAGCAGGAGAACACATTAACCTTTCCTCAGTGTTCCTAACTCAGCAAGTTTGATAGCCAAGCACAAAGTCAGGTAGTCCAGATAATTATTTAGGAAAACAAGAATCAAAGTCTTGAGAGAATAATATGAGATTCTAACCTATGCAGAGAAAGGTTAAATACAGATAATATTTGAACTAGAAATGCACTGGCATAGGTTGAATTCTTTCTTCTATCTCAATAGTTATCGTATTTGTTTGTCCAGGCAATGGCTGATTAAGTTCTCATGCCAGTGCATTAAAACATAAAATCAGAATGGGAAAGACTAACTAGATTGATAGCAAATATATGACTCAGGCACTGATGGTACCAATAATGCAGAAGAGTTTGTGTGTCAGCTTACAGTATACACCTACTTCATATTTTGGAAGCTCAAACACAGCTTTCTAGCAGCTGTTGATGACTGGAAGAAAGAATGAGCTAAGTGAAAAGCCTTAATCTTTTAGCATTAAATTATCAGAAACATCTGACTTAGGTGGCTCAGCTCCTCAGAAGTATCTTAATTGCCAACGAATTGGATCTTGGGTCTCCTTAGGTCTATAGGCATACAACATGGTAGTGCAATCCACCTATCAAGTCCTTAAATGAAGCTTATTAAGCATCTCATTAAGGGTACTAAATCTTACTACCACAGTGCAGTCTCAGTACAGCTATACCCTTTTCTGTTCTTTTGCACATTCACCTGGAGACAGCTCAAAGTTATCTGCACCTTGTTGCCCTGGGATCTGTGGACATCCTCTTGGGTGTCCATGATTTACTAAAGCACCCAGACACCTGCCATCCTTATGTACTTTCGTAAATCCCACCCTTTGCATTCAGCATCTTTTCATGATGTAACTACACATATCACTTTTCTTCAGTTCTTTGTTGTTTATTTTCTTTCCCTGTGTGAAATCAGTGAGATGTACCTAGGCATGCCTAAGAAAGATGCAAGAGTTTTGGGTTTGGAAAGATAGGATATTTGGGGGTTTGGCTGCTTTTGGAACTAGATTGGGGTCCCACACAGAACTATGCACACAACTGATTGCTTTGAGTTATTGAAAAACCCAAAACAAAACAGTCCACCATTATGCTTTTCTAATGAATCAAAAGTGTAAGAAGAAAACTGGTTGTGGTCAAATGCAAAGATTCATTTCACCTCAGATGAAACATGAACTCAGGTTTCAAATAGAATTTCATGTTTTTCATTTTGGACACACGTAATATTAAAACTGGTTAAAGTACAAGTGTATAAAGTTTAGTAGTGGCTGAAATTAACATTTCCAAAGCAATCAAGGCTCTAGTACCCAATGGTATTTTAGCACTGTACTCCAACTGGATCTCAAAAATCTGTTGCAGAACTTGGCATTACTAGTTTCCAAGCTAACACTGTGTTCAGATGAAGAATTTCTAGTAATATAAATAATTCTGATGACACTGTTAAGCAGAAGAAATCTTATAAGTCATTCTGTCATTGCAGGGACATAACCTGAAATGTGATCTTAATAATCAGTCTTTTCGTTCTCTCTGTTTTACAAGCTAAAGATGACCATGCCCACCCCACCGGTGAGCTAATCCTCTGTACTTGCATTCAGTTCTGAAAAAGTTAAATGGACAGCGTGTTCATGCTCAACAATGACCAAGCTGATAAAAACATAGGCTATCATAGTGAGTTGGAGTATATGTGGAATATATGTATAGAGATATCTAGTCACAGACAAATGGGTGGCAACAGTGTGTTGACCTCTTTGCTGGCTTATGAACCACTAATACTCAGGAGCACACAAGCACCTGTGAAACTGCGTAATAAAAGCCAGGAAAAATTCTTGCTCACAGGAGCTAATATCACTGCCAAGCCCAGCTGGGTACCTCATCCCACACAGACCAATTCAAGATAAATCCCTCAAGTCTCCCCAGTCAGTGAGACATAGTCCAAGCCTCACAATGAAATAAACACAGACACTCAAACGTGGCTCCATCTTTCTTGCCAGGGCCCATGGATGTGTCGACTATCCCTCATGTGTCAAAGGCAGCTGGCAGATCTACACGGTGCAACACCTCTTCTCCATCCACTGCAAAGAGTACTTCACTAACCCAACTACTAAGAGGTCTGTGTTATAACACAGCCCCGAAAACAAATTGCTTGGTGTTGAGGAGATCTAAGTAAGTCTTACCAGAGTTGCTCGATACAGCTTTAACCTTTGCCATAAAAAGTAGATTCACCACAGGTTTATAATTGTAGTGTTTGTCAACCTGAATATCTTCTTTTCTTGAACAAGCATCTGACAGCTTTGTTTTTCCAGGTAGTCTGCTGCTCTCACTGATCAATTCTCAAACGAGCCCAACGTACTCTTGCTGTACTGCTACCCAGAAGAACCATGAGCTCATAGGCTGCTGTTAACAACTGTCGCCGTACCCTCAGGGTGTACATCTAGACTGCAGTAGATGGATATTTATTGTGGTGAGAGCACATATTCAAGGCAACTTTTGGCTAACTAGTTTCTCTCCAGAATACTGCTATTAGTCTAACCATTGCAGCACAGGACTCGCCAAGGACATGCTCAATCCTCACAAGAAATTGAACAAATATTTGAGCTTTTGCTGGTGCCATGCTCTAAAACTTTTTTGACTATATTCCTAGAAGCAGCTTCACCGGCTCCTTTAAAGCTGTCTAACTGAAATATGCCTGACAGTCAAGTGAAAATTCTCTTCCTGATTATGGCTCTTTTCCAGAAAAAAATCTGAAAGTTCAGTCCATGACTTAGCACAGCAGTCAGTTACCTAAAGGTAAGCACCCTGTGCTATTTAAGATGTTCCAGAACATCTGAGACACCTTCATAGGAACTGTAAATAAGACATAAGACCTCTGGGAGACAAGGGTCTTTAGGGTATTCTGGTTTTGAGCTGTATCTCAAAGGGCAGAATACATCTGTGTTAAGCAACTGAATCTCCACTCAATCTGACAGAATACCAAGATGGAAACATTTCCTAAAATTTTTATTTTTTAATAGCTATTGGTCAAATGACCTTTATAAACATCAAGGACAGCATCACTGGATCTAATACCACCTTTGGTAGCTCCTGATATAGTATTTCTTTTTTGTGGCACATCCTTTCTCTTTTTGTCTTGTTTCAACTTTTCAAAGACTACCAAAGAAACACCTGTCACACATGGAAATACTATATTTGTGTCTCTTTGAAATCTCTTCTTCTTTGTACAGTCCTCATCCAGGGTTTGTCTAAAATTGAAAAAAGTATTTCACACTCAAATCTCTGTTGTAGCTTTAAATATGTATAAAATAACAAGTATATAAAGCATCAAGACAGCTCCCTTAGATCATCAAAAGAAATTATTCCACAAAGAGGCCAGTGTTAGTCTAAGCTGAGATATGGTCTTCAGCTATTCCTCCTTTACTTTTGTGTGAATTAGTCTTGGGGATTTTTTTTTTTACTGCTGGTTTTCATTGCGGGTTTTCTGCAGCTATTTTCAGCAGTTGGTTGTCAAAACTTTTTCTGGAAAGCATTGTCGATATAAACAATCTACTGATCTAATCTTGTAGTAGCCCTGTGTTTAATTAAACTTATAGTGTGTCTTCACATTAAGGAATTTTTTTAGCCCTTGAAATCTACATATAAAGCCAAACTCTTGGTTTGTTGGAAATGCTTTTTTTGGAAAAAGGAGATGATTCAAAATGCCATATTTCAAAGAGTTGCCACACAAGTAAATACAAAGCTTACCTCCTCTGGGAAATGCCATATAATGGATTTAAAAGATGAACAAAATCCCAGTGTTTATTCAGTCTAATGGATAAAAAGGACAAACTCACTGCCTTATCACAATGGTCAATTGTACAAGAAGCTGAAACAGACCATTTCTGACAGCAAGAGAAAAAT
This sequence comes from Aptenodytes forsteri, assembly GCF_000699145.1. Taxonomy (NCBI): domain Eukaryota; kingdom Metazoa; phylum Chordata; class Aves; order Sphenisciformes; family Spheniscidae; genus Aptenodytes; species Aptenodytes forsteri. The sequence goes on from NW_008795129.1 coordinate 21,932,191, forward strand.
AACATTTGTGCCCATAAAATACCCCCCCCATGTTGTATTTCATACGGAAAAGCCAATAGAAGTCCCCAGCCAAGCTTTTTTATCACTAAACTATCTTGATTTATACTTTGTTTGAAGTTTTTAAAATGAAACTTTCAGTCTCTTGCTCGCTAAAAATAAACTTGCCGTAGCTGTTTAGGAGGCAGCTGACGCAGGCAATGTTTGAGCATTCAGCCCTTATGAGAAGAACAATTGAGGGATTACTCTTTCATTCCGTAGAAAGCAAGCATGACTTTATGTATTTTAGATTCAAGTCTGCAAATTCTTAGTACTAAATAGTCCAGCTGAAGCCGATTTGTGAAATGGATTCGCAGAACCTGCCCGTTTTCTTAGAAAACTCAACATTATTAATGGAAAAATGTACACTCTCTACACACAGTTCAGTTCATATATCACTAGTTACCTATTAATAGTTGAAGCAGTGATAGATGCTGGACATCCCTTACAATAAAACATCCCCTATAAACATTTCTTCTTTAGATTTAAATTGTAAGTTGTGCGAAAGCTCAATAAAGCGTGGCTTCATTGCATAGTTTACTTGGGTTATTACTTCACTGTCATTCATATACAGACACCTCCTGCCTGTAGGGAAGGGCAGTACTTGCCAGTTAAACCAGATGATCTATCCCCTATTAACCAAAATAATGTTTTAATTGGTAATCTGTTAGCAGGATAGCTGCAGGCTACATTATTTGACTGTTGCTAGTCAGCCAATGCCTTTCCACTTTTCTCACCTACACTTGTCCCAAAGGATAGGCAAGACCCATCACAACTTACTGGGAAGCACAAATAGGGGCTGTCATATCTATGCAGGAGGAATACTGTATGGGTTGTGAAGTCAGACTCCAGCCTGAACAGGAGAGAATATTAAATATCCCTTTTCCCCACCCTCCCTTTTTTTAGTACGGACATTCTTAGACCTACAAAAAAAAAAAAAAAAAAAAAAAAAAAAAAATTAAGTCTCAGAACTGGGATAAGTGACATTTATGCTACATTGCAAACTGCTTCAGAAAAGGTGGAAGTTGTCTTGCTTTGAATGTATTCTAAATTAAAAAAACATAAAGAAAATATTATGCTTGCATTCTGTAGAACAAAGTACATGTTATAGAGTATATTCCTCAATAATTCAGACTTTAAAAGGTATAGCATTTCAAGCCTTAAAATAACAAAGCTACACTCCTGCAGAGGTTATACCACATGGGGGTGTTCATTTCCCTTTGTCTTAGTTGCATAAACTCAAAATCAACCCTATACAGTAAATGATGTCTGCCCTATTGTCTTATATAAACACCCTTTTGTTTTTCTTCAGTGAAAAGCTGTGTTTAAAGAACGCTCTGTACGAATTCCAATAAAGAAACTAGTGTAAGAAAACTGGATTCATAAAATGAATTAGAACAGCTCTACTGTTAGATCGACTGGTGCTGGAAAGCCAGCAAAGTCAGATAATATTTTATTTGGAGCTGAAATGAACTGTTGTGAACTCTGACAAACCAGCACTTCAAAGCATTCTGAACTTACTGCCACTAGCATAAGGAAATCTATCGTGACTAAGAGCCTGACTCTGACCCTATTTACACCGTTTTTACTCTGCTGACTTCAGCTGAATGGAAGATCAGAATTAAGTCATTCATGGCTATCTGTTCTCTGTGATTTACAGAAATATATATAAAAAAAAAAGGTAATCATACTTGATACACCTATTCTACTCCCATCAAAAAGCAGCTCAGAAAAACCTCAGACAACATTCTGCACAACATTTGGGCAACTTCATGGGTGGCCCATGCAGGAATCAAGAGAACTGATGAAAAGATGTCAGATTTGGTAATATTGCTGAATCTTTAGAAATTCATACTTCCTGGGAATGGGATACAGCCCACTGTTACATTATTTTTTTGAACCTTAGAAGTACATCAATGTGGCTAAATTAAAATATAAACCACAGTAAAAGTATTTTAAGACTTTAAGAAAAGATACATATTTTTTTTACAACCTCAATCCTATTATGGATTTCATGGAGACTAGCATGTAGCAACTTGACATTATTATGATGATAATTTATTAATGATTTGTATATTTCAGGACCCCTCTGGTTCTCCTGAGACAACATCAAGACTTATTTGTGTTATGCATTTCACAGACATAAAGAATGGACTTTTTTGTCCTCATAAATCAACAGAATAATGCAATTGCTGATTGCACATAAAAGCCAGAACACAAGAGGACTGTTATACAGCAGGGTATAAATTGTATTGCTAGTTATCCCTAAATGTTCCCTTTTTGGATCTTTACAGGTTTTTTAATCTATCCTGTGCATAGATGTCCTCAGACATGGAAAACAGTTGAAAACTTGTTGAATTCCTCGATCGTATATAAGCGAGTTATTAGTAAATATAGCATAGCCACCAAGAATTCAAAGGGCTTTGAATCTTTAGATCTGATGTGTAATTCAGCTGACACATGGCACGTGAAACTTAACAAAAAATAACGCAAATTTGTTACAGAAATGCAGTTCAGAAGTAAAAAGTGAAAGGAGAAAAAACACAGAGAGGCTTAATAACACTGGACACCCAATAAAACAATCCTAGAAATTGGCCCACTGCCAGTACAGTACAAATATACACGTCCATGAAGCTGATAGAACAAAAATCCCACCAACACCCCACAGGGGAGCCGTTTTAACCTTAGCCATAGCTATGATGTCATCAAAAGCTATTATTTCATTCCCATTTTTTCCTCCAAAAAAAATGAGCACAGCCAAGACAAATCGCACAATGAGATTGCTTTCTCTACACTAACATATGCCAATTATGTGGTGGCTGGAACGCACATTTAGGTGAAAACAGGATGCAATTTTTAGGAATTTATCAACATTGTGGACCTTTCAACAGCATCACCCGTTGTAGCTTCTGGGTGACCTGTCAAGACGAGAGGGACCATCTTTATGATGTATTATCACATATCATCCCTGTACAGAGGACCACCGCAAAGCCTATGTACCATTTACATATTTTGATGTATTTGATCTAGCCAGTGTTACCTTTCCAGCCCACAAACTGGCAGGATTAGAGAAACGTGTGAAATTTTGTCTCTACAAATAGTAAATTGCTGGAGTTATTCATTCATTTAAAATACCTTTTTTAAATGTCCCTTGAGATTTTTTTGTACTTTTTTTTATTATTTCCGAGTCCCTTCAGATTCCACCAGATAGCATGTCTCTAATGGGATTTCATTAAATACTATTTTCTCTCTGCCATTTTTTTAACTTTCTTAGACAAAACACTTTTTCATTTCTTGTTGTCCCACTATCTCTAAACATTCAGAAACACAGACTGCAATGCCAAGACCAGCAAAGAATCTTACATTTATACAGGCAGGATGAGATAAGCGATTAACCCTGCCCCTTTGCAATATGACATTGCCTTGATAGTTTAAAAGTTCCTTTCATTGACCACTGTAACGTACTTTTGCAAATCTCTTGATGAATCCCAGGTTAGTTGAACTGTTCAATTATAGCTTTATCCTAATCCTACTAGCTAAGCATTAATGCTAGCAACCTCCCACATCCTAATCCTGTCCTACTTGACACTGACCCACACTCAGTCCCAAATGATGTGTGTGTTAGCATAAAGCCATGCAAACAACATATTCATCAGGAGTGCAACAAGAAAGTGAAAGTTATATAACAGAGCAGTGGCGAGTGTTTCAGCAAAAAGACACTGCTCTCTCCAGACATAGGCTTGGCACATACAGATTTAAATACATCTAAAAAAATAACAAATACACACACAAATGTGTTGAATTGTTACAAATCTTGTAACTAAGCTATTAGAAGGTGTCTTGAGCATGATTTAAAACACGAGGGAAATGCAGTCTGAGGTCAGATTGAAACTATTAGAATTAGACACAGACTTAGAAAATGGAAGGACTTTTATGTGTGATAGACTCCCATCCTCTATAATTCACTGCAGATTGGGAAAATGATTCCTTCAGATCTGCTGTTGACAGCTTAATATTCCCAATGATAATGTTGTCTGGTGATAACACAGAGCCAGCCCATACGCTTTGATCTGAATGGAAAGTTTGCATTGATTGCAACATGTGGAGAGAGATTCTGCTTGGAGGGAAAAAAAAAAATCTCAGCTAAGCTGAAACATTACCTGAAGAACATTTAATTGTGGTCAAGATAGAAGTGCATCGACTTCAAAAAGGTCCAAGTTGCCTTCCCTGAACAAATCCTGAATAGTGACTGAAATTCTTTCTCCAAAAATATTACCGAGGCAGCCAAAGGCACACAAGAACAACCCTAAAGAACCTTGTATCCAGTTTTTAAAGTGAGTGCTATTGTCAAATGTATTCTCTCAAATTTCAGGAACATGAGTATATGGCTTGTACAAACTCTTGATTTAAATGTTTCTCCACATCTTTCCTTAGCTAACCACAAGACCAACGAAATTCCTCTAGGTTTCTACATCCATACAGCTAAATATGCTTTCAATTATTTTCCTGGCATGGTTAAAGAAGAATTTTGATAGTCTAAGGCCTTTATGTCAGGATAGTAAAACTGTGTCTTTTAGAATGATATCGATACTGTTCTGTTAGTGTCTGATACAGTAATCACAATAGTGAAAGGCTGGATTGTCCCTGTGGGTACTTAACGAGGAGGGAAGAGCTGAGCAGCATTCCCCACCATACATAGAGATTAAGGACAATTGTTCCCTGTCCACAGGCAAATGGTAGAAAAATGAGACAGAGAAGAGTAAAGTGATGCAGGAGTATGATTTTTCTTCTCAACTGCATATCAACCTCTGGAAAAGGTAGGAGTACAGATGTGGGGAAACCTGCAACATGGTTAGTAGGAAAGATACAATTTCTCCATCTTCCAGGGAACTCTAAATTTTAGAAGGAAAGGCCAAATAGGAATGGCCAAGTTTTGCACTGAACTCAAGACCAGTCAATTCGCATGTTCAGAAGTTCTCTTGCCGTGAAGAAAAGCCTTGAAGGCTTTCAGTCCAGTGAAGATCATTTAATCTGAAACAGCAGGCAGAACTGTTGGCTAACAGAAAAGTAAGAAACAAAGATGGAGTGTTTCTTGTCTCCTTCTAGCAGCCAATGGTTGATGTAGTTTCTGTGTGGACGCCGCTACCAAACATCATGTTTAACAGACACCAATGCACCTGTCTGGAGAGACATAGTGTTTTTAAAATCCTGGATGCTTTTGGCTTCACAATATCCTGTATGTATGAAGTTGTCATGTTTGTTGTAAACCTGCTAGGCAGCAATTTACTTAGGTACCTCCAACTTCTCTTAGTGTAAGATACAGCAAATAATGCTTCCCTAATCATCTCCTCTGCACCACATGTGGATCTACAAACAGATCTCTGTCATATCCCAGTCTTATGCTACGTATGAATATATGCCATAATTGATCTGTCATATCCCTGTTTTCCACGTCATGTTTCTATTTCCAGTGTAAGGTGCATTCTGACAGCTTGCTCAGAAAATTATGATCTTGTTACTACAACACACATAAATATCACATGCTGAAACTGAGGGATTTGAGGTGGTAAGCAATGTGGCACTAATGGTTAAAAACCACCAACAAAAACTGGAAATTGGATTTGAAAAATAAGCTAACTCTTTTGGAGATTACTATACATTAGAACTCAGGGAATAATGTGAAAATTGCTTTCAGGTATTATGTTTACTAAAATTGCTTTCCTACCTTGACTGAACTGCAGAGTTATTATCACCTACCACACGTAACAGATAAGCTGTAGCATTTGTAACTTGAGTATTATTCATATCATAAGGGTTTCATTAAGAGCTTCCATACGATACTCTGGTGTTTATATGTGCACACACGTGCTCTGTTGGCCTGTATGCGCATCATCAAATTACTTTCCTTTTAATTGCAAAATTAAGGTTGGCTTTGTGCTTAATACAGGCATTCTGGAGCTATTGCTGCTGTGGGGATAAAGAACAGCATAAGAATAAGAGTAACTAGACCTCCTGAAATTCAAAGTACTACTGTCAGTGACTGTTAAACACACTTAGCAGAGTGGTCAATTAACTGGGGGGGTGGGGGTGGCGGGGGTGGGAAAGCAAGCAGTCCCTTTAAAACACCCAAGCAAAAAAACCATTTAATAACAGGAATTTTAACTTCAGCAAGGAGAAAGAAGGCTGCAGCCACTTCAGTTATCAGGATCTGCTTTCCGAAGTATAACAGAAGTGACAGATCTTGGATCTATTTCTCATTAGGCTGTGAATTTTTAATTTTAACCCTAATACACAAAGTTATGTTTTGTATTGGAAATTTGGAGTTGAAAAAAAACATATTGTCAAAGAACTGCAGCATCATTCCTCCAAGTAGAAGGGGCAAAGTCTTGGTGCAGCCGAAGTCACGGTGTTATTTTCACACAGAGCAGGGTGGCACCAGAACCTTCTTCTCATTGACCTCATGGGATTCATTTCTAGGGGAGTTTCAGAATTAAACTAGCAGAGTTTTGTCTTCTCTTCCAATATATAATGTTTTAAAGTTTCTGACTTGGACATACTTTTATGGCAGCAGGATTCTCTCTGAAAGTGCAGAATACCAACAAGAGCAGAAACATGCAAGCTGTCAACAAGTCTCTGCAGACGCCATATTTGAAAGAGGCATTCAATCCCCCTCAGATTGCCACTGAAACTGCTGCTTACCTCTAGCTATTTTGCCTGGACTTATACTTGCTTTTATTTCTCGTCACCTATACAGGGGTTTTAAGTTTTGGAAACTACTATATTTTGACTGATTTGACCTGACAATGTCCTAAAGGTGGTTGACTACATATTATCATCAGCCTGTTGGGGAGTACCATATAAAAGGCTACAAAGATAGAGCTATCAAATCCACATGAACTTGGCTAAAACATGTTTCTTTCATGTAGAGATGATAAAAGGCCTGTGGAGTAGGGGTAGGTCATGCATCACCAAATAGAACACATGAAAGTTGTCCCTTGCACAGTTCTCCCCTTTGGCAGTTCATTATTTATCATAAATACACCTTATGCCACTACCTATGTCACTACCACTAGCCTGTTTGTGTTAATAAAAAACAGACTGACAAAATACTGTTCTCGTATTCATGAAGAAAACATCCATTGATTTCAGAGTTGTCCAAGGCTACTAAAACACTGTGTTTGGCTTAAATATTTACATATGCACATGCTGTGCTGCTCCAGGTTTTCTAGAAGCTTTTTAAAGGAATTTTTCCACGTGGTCTTCTCTTCAGTTTTCTGGTGTACAATGAACTTTTCCAAACTCATATTAAAATGCCATCTAACTCACCAAATAAGATGGTATCTATGCCTTCTGAGCACTAAGAAATGTCATTCTCTGATACTGGGTTCTAGAAGTGCAGTAAAAAAAAAAAAAAAAAAACACCACACCAATAAACCACTCTAGACAGTGAGGAAAAAAGTTCTCCTGCCTTCCCCCACCCCCATTTACGACCCTTGTTTTGTCTTATGGATGATATATTGCTAAAAACACACAGAGAAGGTATGTGTTTCTATTTGTGCAGGTACATAACATATATACATATGTTAAATGAATGATAAAAATGGTGGAGAAGATTAACTTTTACATTGTTCCAATCAGTATATTTAAATACCTGTATTTTTGTTTCCTGGTTTCAAAAATTGCGTAAAAAAAAAAAAAAAAAACACCACACCAATAAACCACTCTAGACAGTGAGGAAAAAAGTTCTCCTGCCTTCCCCCACCCCCATTTACGACCCTTGTTTTGTCTTATGGATGATATATTGCTAAAAACACACAGAGAAGGTATGTGTTTCTATTTGTGCAGGTACATAACATATATACATATGTTAAATGAATGATAAAAATGGTGGAAGATTAACTATTTTACATTGTTCCAATCAGTATATTTAAATACCTGTATTTAGTGTTGTTTATTAATTTGTTTATTCCTCTTACTTCTATAGTTCTATTATTCACATTAGCATTACTGGGTGAGCCAGTGAGTGGCTACTGTTGCTCAATATGCTTTAAAACTGCAATATCTGTAATCCCACGGTTAAAAAAAAATACATAAATACACACGTTATGTATGTATGCCCACATCTCATGCACATACTACTCATGCACTCTTATAGATTAAATAGGAAAACATAACATACTTCTGAAGATCTTTCCAATTTCAAGCAAGCTGGACTACTTCTTAGTTCACCCGGGTAAGAATGAGAAATGTGGGGAGGAAAATTATTATTCCCAAATTAATTTTGGAATCTCTTCTATAATGTAACTCTGACAACTCCTCCTGTCACTTTTTCATTTTTTCTTTAAACTTTCAAACCTATGGTTTGCCTTCTTTCCCTCAAGATTTATCCACAGGGTTTTGGAAATGTTTTTGTTCCTGCCAGGGCTGCCAATATCTGGTGGCAACTTCTGGATGGGCAGAAGTTCCCTGCAGAGAAATGGCAATGTTTCTCTTTTCCCAGAATATTTTGTACCCTTACTGTTCCGCTCAGTGTGCGGTTCCTGGCCAGAACAGTGTTTTGTCCTATGTGTCATATGCTTGAGCCCTCCCGTCTTCCTGCTTATGATTATAAGATTACTGTTAACAATAATAATGTCAACATTCTGAATTTACAAAACAAAAGGCACAGAGATTAAATCCTTTAACTAATCCATTGAAGGGATAATCCAGACATTGCTACCAGATACCGATTTTTACTGTGGAAAAAACCCCAACTTTATTTAAATTAATTTCCAGAATATTGCAAATGACTAAAAACTGAGTGGCAACAAAAGCCCACAGTGCTCTTCAGCAGACACATTGGGGTATTCAGAAGCATCAACCGCTCAGAGCTACCCCAAAGCCACTTTATCAGCTCAGGTCGTGCTGTTCCGTCCTGATGTAGGGAGATGGACTGTATCACCACAAAAAATAAATGGGGGCTGTCACAGATATGATAAGCACCCTCCCAAATGCAGAAGGAGAAGGCATGTTATCCAAGATGATTCAAGCAGTGGGGATGTTTCACAGTACAATCCCAATTAGTTGCAATCTTGAACGAGCTCAGTGCTCTCTGTGGCTATAGACATGTTAGCACAGTGCAGTACCAGCGAACGCTCCCGCTCAGGTGATGCTGCTCAGTGTTTCCTTAGAAGGCACAAACCAGCTTTCTCTATAGTGGGCAGAAGTCTTTCTCCTGTCCTTTAATGAGGGCTGAACTGGATCTTTTTTCACACAGCTCGATGACTTGCTATGAGTAAGAACATTACATCTTCTTTTAAGAGTATTTAGTCACTGTTGACTTTTCCAGTATTGGTGCCAGCATTTCTCATCTTGTTGGGAAAAAACCCACAGTGAAGACCCTGGCAGTGCTAGAATGGAGGTTTCATGGTTGTAGAAATCCTAAAATTATCGTGTATTCTTCTAACACATGTGTTTGGGAGTGTTAAAACACTGATTTCACCCACAAGTAGTTCAGCATTTTACAAAGTTCCACTTCCCTGCCCTCAAGAGCTTTCTATCTTAAATGGCAAAAGCAAAAGAAGTAAAAAGAACGGAGCAGAACTGAAAAATATTTTTAAAAGGGACTCTGGTCCTTCGTTTCATCATTTTTGTCAGTGACTGTAAACAACATCTATTGTGACAGTAAATTAACTAGTATGTCTGTGAAAGAGTACTGAAGAACTATATATAATAATCTCATTTAGCACCTACATTGTTTTACTTTTCAGTACTTAAGCCTTTCTTCTGACCTTCAACAAATGCTGAAAATGCCTAGGAATTGCTTTATGGCCTCATACAGCAGCCACTCCAACTTTCATTAACTCCAGTGGGAGGTGGTTCAGACCCATGGTTTTATCCTGTGAAACAAATGGAATCACTTCCCAGAAAGATGGCAGCCTCCAGCCTTTGATTCAGGAAGACTAATTGCAGAATTAAATATGAACATAAGCATGTTTAAAGTCATACCTTGATAAGGCTGGGAAGCACTTCTCACCCTATAGCTGTAGTGCATTATTACACTGAAAAAGCTTTTATTCTTATTCTGTCAATAAATGTTAACACTACCCCTGATCCTACTAATATTAAGAAAAACATCTTGCTAAACGAAATGTATGGAAATATTCAAGACCTGGCATTTATTCATTAAAATAAGTACATTTCGGAGCGTCAGTATTAAGGTAAGAAATGTATTATTGTTACTGATGTACCAGGAATAGCAGTTCTGCTTAGAGAGCAACGTCAACAAGTTTGAAAAGAAATAATCCAAAAGTTATGAAGACATTCCTAGGTCAGCAATAGAAAGCACAGAACCTATGAAAACCTCAGTTCCTGAGAGGAGGAGGCAATTCAGACAGCTAAACTAGTATCAGGGAGAACTGAGAATGAATAAATATAAATACTGCAGTGCACCAGGCAGGGGACTCGGGGTGTTTTTTGCTCTCCAACTCAGAACAGTAGGATTTGAAAGCATTTTTCAAATTAAAAAAAATACACAAAATGACAACAGTGAGGCCCAGCTTCCAAGTCTACATATAAACATCAGTGCTTGGTTTTGAAACTTGTGGTCCTTAAAACCTTATATTTTATTTTCAAACAGCATACCCCCTGCCAAGAAGTTACATTTTTTCCCCTCTTTAAATAAGCAGCTAGGCTAATAGCACGATGAACAAATTTCATTTCTTTCTGTTCAGTTTTTTCCATCTTTAATACAGCCTCCAGCAGGCCAGATGGCACCAATGCAATTGCTAGTAAGTCAATACATCTGGCTGCATTCCTGAAATGACAAATCTGATGGATAGAGCCCCAGCTCCTATACAAAGCCTCTTTTCAGAACGCTCTCCCTGGTACTTGTCTGCTTTAAGCAAAACCTAATGTGTGAAAACAAAATAAAATTGAGCTCTTTCACCACCCTGCACTAACGTTTCATTTGCAGTGTTTTTATTAACGCTGCTCTCTCGCTGCCCTGCTTCTGTACCTCAACCCCAATCTGCTGAGCGCTCTCTTTTTGGCACAAGACAGGCTCTGTTCGAAGACCTCCCTCCTCTGGAGCTGCTAACAGTTCAAAGCAGGTTACAATAAACACTTTGGGCTTTTCCCATTAAAAGCAGCAAGATTGTTTAGGAAATTGTCCTCAAAGAGAGAACAATCTGAGAAAAGCAGAAAAGAAGCAATTGCTTCTTTCAACCTCAGTAGTCTCTCATCGGGCAAATTAGGAGTTAGAAATACGTGTGATCTCTCGCCATCATCAGAACAGCAATCTGTCAGCAGGGCGCTGCGCTAATGCTGATGCTGCAATGCCATCCATATAAGGTGCGAGGGACTCTACAGCCTTGCACAGTATCCCTGGATTATTTACAAATCCACAAATAAATATCTGGAGGCGGCTGGTCGGATCAACAGAAGGGTGTGCAGCAGAAAACTATGGACAACAGCACATCAGGTGTTAACCATCTCTTTGACAACATTAGCCTTCGTCTTTTTTTTTTTTATATATATAATTTGGGAAAGGAACTAGCACCAGATAAAATGCAAAAGCACAAAAAGGTGCCACTCCACCAAACAAGAACTGCTCTATCCCCATAGATATTTTGCAAAATAAAGGACTACGTGAGGTGCGGTGCTCCTAATTTGTGTTGTGCCATGTTTATTCATCCCTGACAGACTCATGACAAAGAAGTTATTTCTGTGTTAACTGAAGTGACTGCCATGATAAATATCAAACAACTGACAGTTTTGAGTCACAAAACCCAAGTTATTAAAACAAGAAGTGGTTGCAACTCCGTTTCAGTCCATGAAACTTTTACCCTTAAAAATTAGTACTTTGCCTCCTGAGTAAAACCTGCTGAAGTAATTGAGATAGCTCAGAGTAACAAACGTATAAAGAAATCAAAATATAAAATCAAGCAGCTAATATTTATAAACATTAATCACAGCAATTAGCAACGAGTGAGAAATGTGCTATGTCCAAGCGGGTTAAAGCTGAAATCGTTCCATCCCAAATACAAGTCATGCTTATGAGTCTCAGCAACGCCATTGCGAGCATTTCTGTCTGCAACCTGAGCTGAATACAGTCTCGATCCAGAAAGTTAAGAGTGCAACACACAAAAATTTCTGATTTATTTGGTACAGGCTTTGGGCATAGGAACAAAAATGACGACAGTGAAGCTTTTCCAACCTTTCTACTATGCACCCAGGCTATGATTTCTTCAGAACTAGATTTTATTCTTAAAGGGGCAAAACAATTCAGGTTGAGCATTTCAAACACACCTACTGCAGCTCTGTGCTCATCTCTAGAGAAGTAGCATTGGGTGTTCAGGGGCAAATCCTCTTTAAATTCCACTGCCCTATTCTTCTTCAAGGCTTGCAGGATTCATTCTGTTTTAACTATATCCCACTTGGAGAGTTAAGTTACTTTCATAGGGCTTTTTGCATAGTTCAGTAATATCAAAGTTAAACCTGTGTTTAAGTTGATTTCATTGTGTTAACTTTTTAATGAATAATAAAAATGAAAATTATTAAAGCCACAGCTAGCACTCAGGATCAAGGATGTATAATACAGACACAGCACCCATCCATCCAATTCTCTGTCCACAGACCAGTAACGTGTATCACAGCATCTTTGGTCTCTTTCTCATATGTGATTGGGGAAGATGGGAGAGGATTTTTTTTTTTTTTTTTTAAATCTCTTACCAGATAATGGGGGAAGTCCTAATAGTTAGATTCATATTTTTTGCATTTTTTTCAGTGAGCAGTAAAAATAAAATCCTTGACCTTATCAGTAATTTATGTGTAAGCAATTTGAGGATCATTTTAAAAAACAGTAATGCAAAAGATACTTCAGACACCTCAAATATCAGCAACCAGCAATAAAAAGAACCATTTTTCTTTAACATATAAGCCAGAATATAAATATCTATACACAAAGATACACATGTAACCGCTCAGCCAATGGGCTGTTAAAGGTTATCATTAAATTTTATGATACAAAACCAGAAGTCTTCACAGACATATTTCACAGCATTGTTTCCAGTAGCGAAGATTTTCAGAGACTCGTGTGCATCTTTTCAGGCTCCATCCCCTGAATCTGATCTGAAAAGGTTCATGATTGGGTAACACCTCCATATCCTTGCACTAAGCTTTTAGCTCTTAAGTAGGACTAGGTAAAAGAAAATATTAGGATCTGCTGCTGTTTCTGAAATACCTAACATGGTGCAATCAATAACAAAGTCATGCCTGCATAACTGTCCCATCTTCTGAGGAATGAACATATATGTGCCTATACAATATAGTACTGAGCTGCTATTATTTCAAATATCACCAAGCATCAGATATCTATATGATTATTCTTTAAATATTTTAGCTTAAAAGTTTAAAATGAAAAAACAGCGATCGTTATAAGGAGAGCGTTTAGGAGAGGAGAATTTGGAATAGGAGAGCATCCAGTCAAGTGTAAGTGGCTCTAGGAATGGAAGAATGAATCCAGAGAGTGAAAGGGCCTTATTCTCCACAGCTTTGCATCATATTTCTCTCACTGTCTTACTGCTTGTGGTTCTCATTTCTTAATCATTATTTCACCTTGCAATCTACTGTAGCCATTAATTATTTGAATTGTGGACTCCTTTAATCTCCCCAGGTTGCTTCTCTAGTTGTCCTTTGAGAAGAAGATATTATACGTGGATAAATATTTTCTATTTCTCCATTCATTCTTATCAAATGACACATTTTAAATTGCCTCATTCTTCCATGCAATTTTTGCCTACCGATGTAATTGCTTCACGGACTTAAATCATGTAATATTAGAACATTCTAAAATAGCACTAATGATCTGTAAAACTAAAAATAGAGAACACTTTTGAACAAGCTTTCAGTTATGGAGAATCCAAATTATTCTGATTTGGAAATATATTTAAGTAAATTATGGATACGTTGTACAGTCAGTCTTAGTAATTTTTCACCACCTTCATTTTGCACAGACTAGCCACATTCCATTTTGATCTTCTGAATTCAAAACTTCACTGGCCCACTTAACTTAGTGAAAAAACACTGAGAAATTGCTCTGTTTTTGAATATTTATCTCTTGAGTCATGTATTGAAGCTTAAAGCATAATGACTGAGAGGGACTCTCAACAGATTAAGTCACCTTTCAGGATTTGGCACAGACCAGGGAGAAAGCGGTAGTACACTAGCTATATTTTGAAAGAGGTTGGAAAAAAAAAATAAAATGAAAGCAACCACCTTGAACGTGTTAATAGTAAGATGAGCATGTAAATCCATGCTTTATAGGCACTTAAATCCCATTAGAGCTTTTTTTTTTTAATCTACCCTTAGATATTAAGATGATAGGAACTCTGGAAAACAGATGGTATCCAGCCCCAGGGGTTCTAATTACTAGAAAATTAACACAGCTGAAAGTGACATAATCCAGGTGAGCAGCTATTGTACTTTAAAGTTTGAGCATTATTCAAAATAATAAACAATATATTGAAAAGGATTGTCTTCTGATTAAGTAACTAGACAGAGACTCTGGAGATCATTACTGCTCTTTCCAGATTTGATAGAGGCACCTTGTATCACTGGGCTTGCATAACTTTCCTGTACACTACCAAGAGTGGTGCAGCCCCAGTCTCAGCCAGAACATCTAGCCATTACTATAACATTACTGTTAATAAGAGAGAAATCAGTCCCAGCTATATTAGCAATGTAAACATAGCTGAACTTTGGCTAGTTGTATTAGGATCTGATGCCAGTGTGGAGAAAACCAGTAAACCTACTGTAATCTATTCATAAGAAATTTAATTAAGTAATTTGATGTGGGCGCTGTTACCTTATGATTAGCATATCACAGGAAATCAACATAATTAGCAAAGGTAATGACTGTTTATCTTGTCCCACAAAATCATCTATCAGCTCCGAGAGCTTCACTTCTCTCATTTTCTAGTCTGAGTTGAGTTAGGCAGGTATGAGAGAGGCTGTGTGATTTGGAAGATCACTCCTTAGAAAAATTTTGTAACTGTGCTCAATAAGCAGATGCACAGACATAACTGATGCAGATTTTACCTAAAGTCTGACCCACAAGGTTTTATTCAATAGAAGAAATGTTGCTGGAATCACAGTTTGGGTCTTTGCCCACTTGGATTGATTTTCTTAAAGCACCGGGTCCTAGATGCTTTTATCCCTGGATTTCGGCAAATAGCACATGGCAGATAATCAGTTTTGACTCACACAGGCTGACGTTTTAAGGGCTTCTGAGCTCTTTGTGCAGCAAAATATAGTGAGTATGAGAGTGCTCTCTCCCACTCTCACTGCACCTCCTCGGGTGCAGAATAAGTGTCCTGGATTCAGATGTCCTCCTTGATGAAAAGTGCTTCTTGGCACCTGATACCCTGGTGTATCTGTGTAATAGATACTGTGTTATCAGTACTGCTCAGCATAAAGTAGTCCATTGTTTTTGGCATAAAAAGTTATATATATATTAAACCATTCACCAAAGAAGGTGGTTCTGAGAAAAAAAAAAGTAGCATATATGAACATAATAACCAAGTATGTGTCCCACTATTTTGGATTTCATTTCAAGAGAAAACAGAAAACTAGAGATCATATCTAGACCAGAGTAACCTGCAGCCATTATAAATAAAGATGCTTTTCAAGGTCCATTAAGCACTAATCATACCTTAGATTAAGGGGAGAAGGGGGAACCACAGGCCTAAGATTGTTTAAAGGGTATACTTCATACTATTAAGAAATTTAAGACAGAGACAGGTCAGGCTGTGTTCTGTTTAATTTAAAAGATACTCACCTCAAGCATTGGTCAGAGGTCTCAGGATACTGGACATCTTTCTTATAAAAGCACACACAGGAAAGAGCGAGGAGAAAGAATTTCAGGAGAAGAAAGAGGAATATAGTCCTGATTCAGGCCTAGTTTCCTCCATTTCCCAAAAAAACACAGTTTAAGAGTCAATGCTAGTATTATTCTCACAAATTTGCAAGTTGCTAACGTAAAACACTTATTTAAGATATATTTATCCTCCCCTAATTTGTCAGTTGACTTGTATCAAAGTGCACTATATAACACCCTTCTGGGCAAGTTCTGCTGGTCTGCAGGAGTATTTTCTTACACTGCCTTCAGCATTTTCATAGCTCATCCAGGCAGTGACAGTCTGCACAGGTAATCGCACCCCTGCATGCATACATTACTGTGATCCGCTCCCCAAGGCATGCTCTGATATCGGATAAATTACTTCATTGTCGAATAGAAGCGTTGCCTCCTACGGGAAATAGTCTCTCCAACTACAGTACAGAGTTTGCAGTAATACAATTTGAAATATTGTACAACGATGATGTTCTTTGATCAAATTTTGTTGATCGAGATAAGCAATAACCATTTTAGCCGTAGCCTAATGGAGAGGATCTAATGATTTAGTGTAAAAGGCTAGCAGCCTTTTTGGAGAAACGGGTAGGTTATCCAAGAGCTACCAGTCACCCAAGCCAACTGGCACCCTTCTCCCTTCCAGTCTCAACACAAAGCAATCACTCAGTCAGTCACCTGATTTGGGTAACGGCCCTTGCCACCTCTCCTGGCAAAGCATTCAAGGGCCTGATCCAAACCCCAGTCAGACCCACAGGTCTCTCCCCAACTCCAACCCTGCCTGACCAGGCTTAGCTGGTGCATCCCTTACCGAATCCCCCGTTCTCTGCAAAGACCTAACCAACACGCACCAGCGCTGAGACAATTCCAGATCTCTGCTCCATTGGCTGGGTGAAGTCATCTCAAAACAAGGTCAGAGAGGAAAATGTCACCTTTCAAATGGAAGGAGGTTTCCGTAGCACATTATCATGTAATGTAAACAACAATGACACTGGAGATAGCAAAAGTTTGCAGCTGTATTATAAACTTTCTTCCATCCCCCCTGCCTAGGAATAAGTCATCCAAACAAGCCCTAGCAGTTTTGACTGCTCAAGAAACTTTATGGCTGAGAGCTGCACAGAAGATTTACTGTTAGGTCCCCTTTTTCCCCTCAAGCTTGCACTAAACTAGAAATTCACAATTGTTTAATGGAGGACAGCATACTCGCTTTTTTTTTTTAATTCCCCCTTCTCATGAGAAAACTTGTTTTATAGTTCTTGTGAAAGAATTTGTGATGTCTGATTACAACATGGAGCTATAAATCCAAGTCTTAAAAAAAAAAAACCCAAACCTAGCGTCTCTCCTTTTTTTTGTGCTCAGCAATAACACACTTGTTTTAATGAGCCAACCGTCTAGATATGAGAACACGACTGCTGAGAGAAAGAAGACAAGACAAAACACCCTGCTGCATCCCTGACATTGTCATGATGGATGCTGTTCTAACAAAGCATGTAGCTGATACTCAAAGCTGCTTATAAGCTTTAGGCCAGCTAGTTTCTGCTTATGAAACAGCCTGAAAAATGAAGCCAAAAGCAGGTCCTGATGCACTAAGGTACTTCAGAAGATATGTAATTTCAAGTGCACTGCCTTCATTGGTCAGAAATTTAATTATGGAAATATTACAAGAATCTCTTATTTATTAATTCCCTTACTCTATGAAAATAGTACAGGAGAAATAACTGTTTCTGTACTGACTTAAGTAGAAGACAACACCGTAGGAAATGCAACCACCACTTTTAGAGGAACAGGTGTAAAGGTAAATAAAATCTACGTGAGTAAACGGCTCTAACCCATCTGGTCTCACAACCCAGAACCTTTTAAACCTAATGATAGACTTACAACCATTGGGATGTTCCTGAAGTCGATCTATGCACAGTCCTTCATCTGAACAAGTCATCCCACAACTTACATCTCTCATGGTCTACTCACTCCTCAGGCTCTTCAGACTCCTTTCCCTTCTCCAGTTGCTAAGACTGCACAAGCTGCAAGCATGTGAGGCTGTTTATTAAATCTGCATTTTGCAGTGGCTGCAAATACAGGGCTAGTTTGACTGTCATTGACATCTCAAGGCAATCCAGTAACTCAAGAATATTTGCTTAAGATATAAGTTTGCTGTCTGTTGGATTGTTTTCAAGTATCACAATTTCCATTATATTCTGCCTCCCTAGTTGATGAGATATAGTGAGAATGTTACAGAAGGTATTTAACTACTGTTGAAATGCAAGTCTACAGTCTACAAGAAAACACCAGCAGGTACAGACCCTTCTGTCACAGGCAAACTTTTGTAGTCAGCACATTTTCACAGAGACCAACAAAAGCCAGTAAGTGACTAAGGGAATGGGACCAATATTTAAACACAACCCAGTATGCCCATCGTTTCTGTTTTGCTTTCCTAGACCAACACGCTTTTTTTCTAGTAGCCAAAATAAGACTTAGCAAGAATGGACTTGAAAAAAATAAATCCCTCCCTACTTTAAGTTATAAAAAAGAAACTCTGAAAAGTAAATATAAGTGCTGTAGCTAGGATGATGAAAGGACAAAAGGCAGGAGGCAACTTCTGCCAACTATATCACTTTAAAAAAAAAAAATCAACCAAGGAAATTTTCCAAACCCATAAAAACAAGAATACCACTTTCAAACCTTCTTTTTGAAAAATTTCTAGACATTAGTCCATCGAACTTCCCAGAAGCCCTGCACTGGAACATAGGTTGAGCTAACTGAGGGTGTATGTGATACTGCACACACAGGTGTGTCCTGCAGCCTTCCTCTTCCTCCCTGCAACATTGCCATTTTTGTTGAATGCTGATTTGTGAGAGTTATGGCTACTATTTTACAGCAAATTATTCTTCTGAAGATGTATGACCAAAGGATATAGATCAAAAAACTACGATGCAAAGACTTGCCACACCACATATTCCTACTAGTAGAATATTTTCTCTTTCTTCATTTTTTCCCCAAAGAAGTGCAGCAGGAATGTCAGAGGGAGATTTTGTCAAATGAATGTTCCATGTCTTGCAAAATATTTTTCTGTACTAGGAGAGAAAGAAAAGAAAAAAGTACTGCTGTACCCATAGCAGACAGGACTGCAAAAGGAAGAAGGTGGCCAATACCTACAGATCTGGTTTGGGTTCCCCCCCCCCCTTCATTTTTCACTGAATAAAATACTTCAATTTCAGTTCAAAATATTTCAGCTTGGCTTCTGAAAACTTTAAAACGTCAGTTTTCCTTTTTCCAGTGTCAGGATTTTTTTTTTTCCTCCTCTCTTCCATTATTACTTTCCCTCTCCAGAAAGGATGAAGTAGTACAAGATATTAGAAATACAAGGAAGTCCATCTTCTTTATTTCTGTGAGATTTTTTAGTTAAAAAAGTTAACAAATATTAAGATGGTGTAAAAAATGGGATTGAAGAGACCTGCTTTTAACACTTAATCTCTAATTTAGAGCACTTTTAAAAGTCAAGTACATTATATGTAGATACCTTTGAGGAAGATACATTCTCTCAAATAGCATCCACAGGATAACCAAAAAAAGTATTCAAACTGATTATTTTAGTCAATGAAGTTTTCATTCAGCTCTAAATAGCACAGAGGTCTTGGGGGAACAACTTGTTTATTTTTTCATTCATTGTGACAAATGCTTGACTACATCATGGTTTTCGCTGTTGATACTAATGATTTATGGTTCAGATTCATATACTACTGCTTTAGAAATAATGGGGCTGACCTTTTCAGTTAAGAAGTATCAACGAAATAGTGATGCTTATTTATTTAACAGAAAAACAGCCTTGTCTCAAAGTTGCTTTGCTCAAGATAGAACGAGATGTCAGCAATGGTTCACAAACTGCATTTAAATTAAAAACTCAGAGTTAAAATTTAAATCTAAACCAAGGCTTGAGTTTTATTCAGAGAAAGAATAAAACTCTAAATTGTTTGTAAGACACTTCTACTAAATCAGAGCTCTTCCAAGATCAGCTTTTAAATTGAGTTTTCAGCAGCCTCCGAATAGGACTCCAATGATATTTACCTGGGACTCTGAACCAAAATCACAAATAACTTTTCAATTTCACCATTCAAGATTGGATCCTTGTGAAATTTAAAGGAATTCCAAAATGAGGTCTTATATGTAGCGTCTGTATGCAATTTGGTCTTAGTTGTTTTTTTTTTTCTTTTTAAAAGCAGCAACAAGGGGACACAAAACATATGTATGATTTTATTTTGAATTCAAACATTTTTTGTCATGTTTTCTTTGATATCTTGGAACTACATTCAGAATGCAGCAGAAAATGAAGAGTCATATGCCAAAAACAAGTAGAGGCTGAGATTGCAGGTATGGATAATCCCACAGGGCTTTGAAGGGCAGCAAGATGTTCAGAACAGAGATTCAGCATTTTGAAAAAAGAGCAACTCTAGTAAGTAATATAGCAATAGGCTTCTATCTTCTCACAGATGAGCCGTTAGAGGAGGCATGCACATACATGTGAGAGTTCGGATCCACATCCAGATCAGGCTTTTTACCATTGCCCATACACAGGAGTGGCTAACGATACGCACAATGGTGCTGTGTCTCACACGTGCAAGATCAGAATCCTTAAGCATTGTATTTTGCTTTTACCTTCCCCACACACACCCTATATATACATACACATACACACTCTCACTAGATCTGGACTACCTAGGTAGCCTCCCAAGCCAGCCATGTATAAAGTTAACCTTTCTGTATTAATAGATTTAGCATTAGCTACAATAAAGTCTAGGACTTTTTAAGAAAATCCTAGTAGTTAAAGAAAAAGAGATTTGCAAAGAAATGAGAATTAATTATCCAAGGAGCCAGGGCTAATGTCACTTTTGGAAATGCTATAAAGAAAGAAGAAACATTGCAGACTGGGAAAAACCAGCATGCCTGTTAGGAAAGGAAACTGTTAAAGTAAACAAGATTCTCTCATTACAAAAGTATTTGAACAATGGTTAGTTTCAGTTTAGCTGCTGAACTTTTAAAAGACTGGATGTACTCATAACACAAGGTGTACCAGCCTTAAAAAGCCATCCATCAAGCAAGGCAAGCTCAATGTTTTCACATTTGCTAGTTGAGCTTTTTGATTTCGGCTGCACAACTTCGAATCAGAAAGTGTCATAAGTCTGGGTTTAGCCTGGATCTGCAGCCTTTAAAGTTGAGTATAACTTCCTGCATCCCACTACTACCATCCCCCGCACCTTTCATAATATACACTTCACTTTTACTTGCAACTGCTTAAATACACTGCAGCATACATTTCTGGCTCCCAAGGAAAACATTAGGGAGTGGGTGTGCTTCCTTAAGATTGTATTGTGCTTAAAGATAAGCCAAACAGAAAACAAAGAGCACATTATAAGCAACTGGAATAGCAGCTTCTGAGGTTTCCAACACTTACATAAGTTTAAAGTCAAGTGGATATTAATGGCAAACAGCCACTTTCTTGATTAACAACTGTACCATTGCTTTTTACTGGATGAATTGGGAGAGGACAGACCTTATTGATAACGATGCATTTGGCCAAGGCTATGCTTGTGATGTTAAGCAGTGAGGTGAAAGTCAGTAATACTGTAGTGCATGTCTACTGTAGGAAATACAACCTAGGATACAGATATACAGGTAAATTTACCAAGGTAAATGGGATACCAGATTTGTTACTTTCCAATGCATACCAAAGCTCCACAAAGCCTTCCAAGAAACTGGTCCATTGGAGTGGAACATTAGGTAGGTGAGATGTGTTAGGCAGGACACGCTCTAAATGGGAGCATATCATGTATTTACCTATGTTGCATAAAGTCTTCCATTGTAAAGGATTCTAACAATTCTAACATTCTCTGATGTTTGCAAAAAGCTTCTGACACTTGGCAAGCAGAGCATCTTTGAGTTAGAAAAAGACCTTTTCTTTGTCTCGTCAAATTCTTTTCGGTTCATGTTGATATGAAATTGTTAAAAATCTCAATTTCTTTCTCTAGCCTGCCAAAATAGCAATTAAATGCAAAAGGTGGCTGATTAAAGTCTCAAAGCAACACAAAGTTTGGCATGATTTTAACTTTAAGTGATAGACTCTGCAAGTTAAACCATTTGTTTTAAATTCCGTTATCTGGAACATACTACCTAAGAACAGCTTGTAACACACAGGGTAGATTAAAAGCAATGGTTTATAAGAGAAGAGAACTGTGCACCTAAGAAGACTACATTCAGATCTGTTTTCTTCTGAAAAAGGAAGAAGAAATTATAATAAAGTAGTTCTCAGAACCTTACTTTACTATGAGGATGTGTAGAATAACTTGCCATCAGCTGAATACTTGCTTGTAGAGACAGCATAGAAATTAAGGGTAGTATGGCTCTATGGGGCTATTTGGCAAGGAGTAAGTATACTAGCCCTAACAGAAAGGGTAGGATTTTACCACATTATTTTTTTCCCCAGTATAGAAGTTTGGACAATGCTAGAATTGCCACTCTGAGCTATCTACTAGCTAGTCAAGGTGAAAATAGCAGAACTGACCTCTGGAGAGATTCTGTCAAAGCTATCCCCAAGTCAATGTTAGCACTGCAAATGATGTAGCATTTGTCTAGTGACAGCAACAAATCAAGCAAGGATAGATGTAGGGACTTCTAGAATTACTACAAAAATACTTCCCCTGAAGCACTTATCTAGCAAGTAACACCTCCAGAGTTTTAGGGTCTCCGGATCCACACTTGAATTACACCTCTTCTGGGAGCTCAGAACTCATTTGTAAATTTAGATCCACACACCTCCATGGATCAGGAACAATAAGACCACGAACATCTCTTTGCATGAACCAGGTATAAGAAATTGCACAAAAGCCATGAAAGTCATTCATTAGCCTTTGCTTTAAAAAAATTCACATATATTAGCAGGGACAAGATATGAAAACCCCACAGTCATATGCTCCGGAGCAACTGTACTGCCCTGGGTTCAAATACAATGTGGCAAAAGATGAGAAGCAAAGCTAGCCCACAAACTGACTCTTATATTTATGTTATGTGCTATCTTAATCCAAACCAGAGCAGAGATAAATCTGGTCTGGGTCTTTTTTTTTTTTTTTTAGTAACAGTTCACAAATGCAGACCACAAAGAAGGACAAAGTGGGGAAGAATACAAAGGCAGTGGAATAATTTGGTTACATACCTTACGAGTGCTCAAAGTACATTTAGATCTTGTAATTCAGGTAATTAAGCATCAGATGATCCACATGGACTCTGCTTTGGCCATATTACAGGGATAATATTGTCACAAGAATGATTGAGAACAACTGGCACAGTGTAATACATTGCTCTTTGCAGCCTGCCAATACCCAAAAGTGGGGAAAAGACCCAAAAATGCACATTTAAAATAAATGGCATAGGAAATCTAAAAATGGCATGGATTTAACTGCATTAGAAGGAACAACATTTCTTATAACCTACGTTTCAAAGGTCTGCTAGACTGAGACAAAAACTGACTTTGAGAAGCAAGATATCACAGAGAATACAGGAAGGAAAGTACTAGGATTAGAAGCAAACCACTTTTTCCTAACTCTACAAAAACTGGTTTGTGTCCAAACATTTATCATGGGCAATCTAAGAAGAACCTTTCTTGCCACCATACACCAACTCTCCTACAAAGTCAAAATCATTGACACAATAAAGGATGTTGGATCTATCATTTTTAGCAGGAAATCCTAAAGAAAATACACCTATGTAAAGCTCAGCATTTAGATTTGGTTGGGTTTTGAACTTCTTATGACATAACTAACTTGGTTCTTTCACATCTGGAAATCTTTCTAATTTCACCCTTTTATATGACCTGCCATACTCCTAATTCTAAAAAGTGTTTGGTATTTTTTCTTAAAGCAGCAATGTTTAGAGTGATCATATGAGATCTTCAGGCTTAGAAGAAAAGGTTACTGCTCATTGTTACAAAAAGCCATGTAAACAAACTCTAAAGGTCCAAACCCCAGAAGTTTAATAAAAAAGATTTCAGATTTTAGCTGGTCTAGCACCTGGCTAAATATTAGAGATAGGGAGGACAGGCACGATGTTTTATATATTCAGGCTTAGCAATATCGAGCTGCAGACTTCATTTTTATTCTCAGAACAGATAACATTTTAGTTTTAACTTCGACACTGCACACTTTAGATCCTCATCAAGCCCTAATGTAGTGACCTTGCAAAATAAATAGTGCCCTTTCAATAAGTACTCCTACTGAAAATATATATGAATAAGAATTGAAATTATTATAAAGCAATTAAATATTTAAATCTAGTGTTCTGGGATTGTTTTGGCATTGGGCTTGTATCAGTTACAATTGCTCTGAGTTACTGAAAAATCTGGATTAGAGATGGGATGTGGAAGAAAATTCTGGTTTGCAAACAAAAGCCACACCAGGATGTGCCACAGCTTGAAACTACCTAAGAAAAAATGTCCAAAACTCACCTTGAAAGACAATGGAGATATGTCTGTCATAGAAAAAGGCTGAAAACCGTTGGTCAGCTTGCTAAATGCAGCTCATCCAACTCACTCTGCTTCCCTTTATATTTTCATGCACCACAAGCATCAGTCTAGACCCCACAAACACTATTCTGAGCCTTCCCAATTCCCCTGGAGGGATAGTCAGAGCCCCATCTACTCCAGGAGATACATGGACAAGTTCCAGTCAGTTCTCCTAACAAACCTGGTCAGATTTGGCAGAGATTTTTAAAGGCATGGCATATGTGCACATCTTCTGTGGAGAAAAGGTTCTCCATTCAAAGCTTGCTACCTCTTCTTCCTCTCTTCAATTATCTTCACATAGCTTTAACTTATGGTCTATGTGCTCTTTGCATATTTCCTCTGCTAAAAAAACCCCAACCAAACAAACAACAAAACACACCAAAAAAAACCCCACACCCAACAAAACCGCCACTTTTATGGCCATAAGCCAGGTCTTAAACTAATCATGAGACTTGTATTAAAAGCAGCAGTCTGGTACCTAGATTCCTGGTTTCTAGGGTCCTATGATGCATAGTATAGCCATAAGCTACATTTGGTTTGCAATATTGTCTTATTTCATAGGACGAAGACTGAATATACCTTCGTGTGTCTTGATACAGGGGTTTCATTTTGCTACGTATTTATTTCACTTCCCAGTGTAGCACAGAAGCAGTGAAAAGTAGATACAAAGATTAAACTCACAGTATGGAAGGGAAAGTTTGAAACAAGATCAACTCAGGAGAGACTTCCAGGAAGCAGAAAGCAATGATCAAAGTACATAACTTCCTCAAGACTTGGTTTGTTAATGTTATTACAGGTTGGTGAACACAAAGTATTAAAACCAAACAGATCCTTCAGGCATGTGAACGGATTCCAGGCAAAATGATCCAGCCTCTGCACATGGCAGGCTTCACAGCTCCACATTGCTGCTTCTCCCACGTGGACAACTCCAGTCTATCTTTGTACCCTCCTCCTTAATTGTCATTCCAAATGTTTTAAGGCTTTATGGGAGTAGGATGGCATCTCTTATTTTAACTTCCTCCACATCAAGGATCAGGCTTTTGGATACGGAAAATAGCAAGTTTTAGACTTTTGGGAAAAGCCACTGAGAATGGGGGGGGGGGGGGGGGGGGAACGGCAGGGGGGGGTTGTTTATAAGGGGGGGGGGGGGACAACAGCAGTGGTGATTTCTGTACATAAACCTGAGCAGCTTATGCTTGCTCTTCTCGGCTTCCCTCGCATGCATGCCTGCAGAAGTCCCCATCCCCATGCTTAGCTTTTCAAGGAGTGATGAGAAGGAAAGGAGAAACATTTACAATTGCAAATCCCCTTTGAGGAAGAATTTTAAGAATTTAGGCAAATATTCATTAGAAACAAGCCAGAGAGTTTAATTTGCCTCATCCATTGGGAAGAAGGGGAAGTGAGGTCTCAACAGTTACTGAACTTTCAAAGAAAAAAAAAAAAGAGACCTGAAAGACATGGGTTCAAAAATAGCTTGCATATTTTTCTATTTGCCTACAGTAAGTACAGACCACAGGGGCAAGTTGAAACCCTGCTTTTTATTTGCCCAATTATTAAAGTGAGGCAAAAATTCTCTCTCTCCAAGGTGAATAAACTTAAGCCATAAGTAAAGTTCTGCTTAAATATTGACACAGAACAGTATATTCTCTACTACCCACTGTTTTGTTAGCAATTAAAGTATTAGATAACAAGGCACATGTACACAGCTGGATGAAGAAACCTCAAATTTCTGAACAGGGTCCCAGTTTCAAGAGTCGGCATGGAGTCAAAATGACCTTTATCTTGCCAGTGTTAACAAATTTAGATTAAGTACACAGATACCAAATTCCTTGCATGATTTATCGACTATGTAATGTTAATTTTTGTACCCATACAATTTGTACAGTCTCATTTTACTAGGTACTGTATGGAGCAACATGTCAAGCATATGATAATATTGAAGATAAATAGGGTTGTTGGTTTTTTTCTTGGTTTGTTTCTCCCCAAAAATAACCTGTGAATGCCCTGGTAATTGGAAAAAGCACACGTTTCACCTTGCAGATCAAGTCAGCAGAGGACTCAACCAAGATGTTGCAGAGTAGACAAATTTGAGCTCTGGAGCAAGTGCACTGTTGTGAGTGGGACAGAGTGGGAGCCCACATGGGACCAAGGACCTGCCCGCCTGGTGCTGCCTGCAGGCTGAGGCCTCAGTCCATGGGCAATTTTAGGAGAGAGAAAGAGAGGTGACAGATGGGAACAGTAAGTTTCATTCTGTAAGTCAGAAAGGAATGAGAAAGCTAACATTGATCTGGCTTGCTTTATTTAAAGCAGTGCAAGGCACAAAGGAATAGGCACCAAGATGTATGTAAAAGCGAAACTCGGAATATTACTCTAACTTTCTTACGTTTAAACCTCTTGTTAGAAGTCCTGCCATACCATCAAATTTCAAAACAAATGTATCTATTTCCGGATGACCACTAGTAGTACTTCAATTATATGTGTGTTTGAGTATGTATATTTACATCTTTATATTCAATGTTCTGAAATAATTTTATTTTCATTAGTAGGTTTAGTCTGGCAATGAGGATGTAACATCAGTCTTCCTCCAAAAACAAAGCCATTTTAAAAGGTTTCTACTTTCACACCCTCCACACACACCTGTCATCTCTACATCGCTGTCCATTGCCCATCACTTGCACCAGTGCAGCAATTTGTGATGCTCTGCTAGAATTGTATTAGTGAAGTGATAAAGTTATAAAACTGAAAGCAAAAGCGTAGGTGCAACCATTGTACAGACCTATCCTTGTAGAAGATTCTCAAAGAGCCCTAGCGAGGAATTAGGTGATTGAACACCACTCAATGTAAAAGGAACTGTTTGTCAGCTGATCTGGTGCCTCACTACCGCATAAAACCCCCCAGTATTTCAGAATAATTCATTTGAGCCTCTCAGCTTTAAAGTATTTGAGAATCAACATCAGTATGTAGCAACGCACTGAAGCTCTATTTCATGGGATATTACTCTCAAAGAGCAGCAGCAAAGCTGTAGTTAAGAGTAACATTTAACCATACTTACAATGATAAGGAGAGGCAGTCATAAATAATGCTTATGTCCTGGTAAAAATAAGGTTCTTAAATAAGGTTCTTCCAGTAGTATCGTTAGCTTTTTTTACATGCTGGAGCATGCTGCGTCTCCAACTCCTTTCTATGAAAACTCAGAATAATTATTTTTGAAATTAATGAAACACAGGTTTCTATAAAATAAATCATTGAAGTATACAATTCCCTGAATACAGCTGTGCGGTCAGGAGGTCAGACACATGCTCCCTCTCACTTCCCCAGCTATATATTGATATATCATTAGCAAATTACACACTGAAAGGAACACATATGATGGCTTTATAATTGTCAGTTGAGCATTTCACCAGAATTGTTGGCTTTAATAGGTTTGCTCAAATCTAAGGATACAATGAGAAGCTCAGAGACTCTCTTAACATGCTTGTGGGGCACACATACCCCTAACCTGTGGAATGGGGTTTAGGCAACAGGATGACTTACTGCATGGGCTTTGATGCCTGCAGCAGAAATGCCCAGTCCTCCAGGGAACATAAATTTGCCATTCCTGTTTTCCTATCCATTTGTCACAGCAAAGAATGAATGCTCACTCCTCCCAGTGCAATTCAGTCACCTGGTCTGACTGGGGGGTGTTGGGGTAGCTACAATAAATTTGGAAGCATTCATTTAATTTTCTGAACACTTAAAAATATATAGTTTGTGAGAAAGATCCACCACAAAGCAGGCACTTACAGTTTACAGTCCTATTTAACAGCAAATTTTCCTTAATCTAGCCTGTGTTTCATGAGGCAGCAGAACACACACACACACCGGGGGGGGGGGGAGAAAA
>NW_008795129.1:21960567-21964262 GCF_000699145.1 Aptenodytes forsteri
CCCACCACCGGGGGGGGGGGAAGAAAAATCAGTAACCAAATGTAACATAGTGCAGGATCAAAACCAGGTTTGTTCAAGACATCACTAAATTTGGATTTCTAATGAGGAATGCACCTTGCAGCCAGGGAGGGCTGAGAGGGCATTTGAAAGGGGCACTAAAAATGCACGGTGCGTTACAGGACCAGAGACATGCTCTGCTTCTGCCTCCCCAGGAGTCCCGAGGCTCAGGGCAGCCTTTCTGAGGCTTGCTCACCCTTAATCTTTGTCAATACAGCAGCAATGTTTATTTCATTTAATTATGAACATCAAAGAGCTACAAGGGTAGGCAGAGAGGCTCTTTTAAGGCCCTATGTGAGCTCATTTTTGGAAAAGTGCCCCATTCTGGGATACAGGACTGAACGCTGTTTTGACCTCCCGTTAGCTCCTCACGTGGTAACGAGTCTGAAAACAACTTGTCTTCCCTTGTCACCAATGCAGGGGGACCTGCAAAGCAGCAGAGCTTTTCCATCACAGGCCACGTGCTGTGGCTAGCTGTTCCCAACTGTGGAGGCTCCAGCCTGGCTTAGACAAGTTTTCTTTACAATGAGTAAGCAGCCGTGCTCGGGAGGCAGCGGGAGATGGCTGCCAAGGAAGGGCTGACTCCCGCTCCAGCTCAGCCAGCCCTCCGACAGCTGCCGGCCCTGGTGCAGGGGCAGGCTCCTTAAGCACTTCGCAAAAGCACAGCCCACAAAGTTGTTTGCAGATATGTGCCATACCAGCACGTCCCAACCCTTCCTATCCCCGTGCTTCCTCCCTAGCCAGCACTGCACAGTATAGGAGCTGTAATGATCACCCAAAAGAACAAAATTAGAGAAAAATTCAGCTGCTTTCCAGCCCAGTATAAAGTGCTCTGCTCATACACAGTGCTGCGTGACCATGGCTGTAAAAAGCTGAGCTCAGCCTTTGCACTCTGTCCCAGCAGGGCTAGCCTCGAGCCAGCGCTGCAGCAAGCCGTGGCAATGCAGCAGCAGGGCCGGTTCATTGCACTGAATTTCCCCCCCAGATGCTGTGCAAATGGGAATATTCAATACAAAGGGTTTGACTCTGCTCTCACTCTTCCCAGTGTAAATCAATAGTAATTTCATTGGAATATAATGAGCCATTAAAGTCAGGATCAGGCTGGCAGGATATACGCAACAGAAATAAAACATAACACGACTCTTGAAATTAAATATTGGCTACCATTTATAATTGCATGACAGCTCATCTTTGGATGGCTTGTTGAGCTCTAGGCACACTAACCTGTGAAAACAAATATTTGTATGTATTCCTAGAAAGCAGGTCATGGCATTAGGTGTAAGCCTGTAACAAAATGCAGCCATAAATTAAAAAGAATGATAAAATCTGACTTAGCAAAGAAACAGGTCCAAACAATGCCTGATTAGCAGTAAATTCTGAATAGCTTGAATGATACATGTCTGGTGACACCAACATTTACAAACTTATGCCTTAGAAATAGATCAGATGAACTGTTCTCCAAGATAATTTGCTGCCTGTGCATCATGATTTCACAGAACAGCTTGGTGACTAAACTATAGCTATTGCTGTTGCAGATGTATACAAATTGCACAGAAGCCACAGTGGCCAGCCATCAGTGACTATCACAATTTAACATTCAATTCTTCTTCAGCAGATGTTAAAGGAATAAACTGATAGGACCTTAGAAACGTAATAGTATTGCTACATAAGAAGAAAAGACCACCTGTATTTCCACAGCTTTCTTAAGAAAATACATATGTTTACATAGCTTGCTTAAGTTTTCATTAAAGGGAAAGACACTGGAGGAGAGGGTTTTGTCACTTCACCAATACAAATACATAAAGTTATCAAACATTACGATTTTTACCATTCAAATCCCAGAGTACATATTTTCCAACTTTGGGCCTCAGTAACATCTCACACTTCACAGAAATAGACACTTTCCTGCAATGCTCCAAGGGTCCTTTCCAAAAAGGCTCCACGATGCCCAGCTACTTGGTACCCAGAACAAACCCTCGGCCAAGCACCTACTTAGTACTGACAAAGTGACGTGGGATGGAGGGGCATCACGGCGCTGGGCCAGCAGCCCAGTGGGAAGGACACCCCACACAAAGAGAGACAAACTCTGGAGATTCAAGACAACTTTCCTGAGGACACAGAGACACGCAGCACACTCACGCAAGGGTCTGGGGACCAGCAGGTGCACTCACCTTGGGAGAAGTCTGGACATGGACAAGTGTGGGGCAGAGCCCTTCCCAGGGCAGACATGAGCGAGAGAGAGAGGGGTCCACAGCCCCACAGCTCTCTCCTCCAAGTAACCCCTCCAGCCTGGGGCTCTGCTTGCACCCCTGCCGCTCAGCAGCCAGCGTGTGCCAGAAAAGGGCAATAGCTGCCCTGCTCTTCCAGCCCAGAGTCCAAAGCTGTCCCACTGTTAAAGGGAAGAAAGCAAACAAACACAACTGATCAGCTCAAGGAGTGAGCACAGGGGTCACAGCACAGAGGTTGGAGTGACCCCCAGGAAATGGAGGTCCTTGCTGCTAGCTGAGGACCAACAGCTATGGGCCATGGCAGGTCATACCTCTTGCTCAGATGGCCTTTACTTCATTTTCCCAACAGCAACGTAGCTTCATCAGGCAGGTGGAGAGACTCCCCACACACACTGCCATGTCCTCCTCAGGGTAGGAGACAGGTATGCATCCACCCCAACACACAGACAGGTAAGCCCAGCTCCCCTGTTTGCCCCAGCCCCCTGCAAGGCAGCCTGACCAGAGAGGCGCTCCTGAGCAAGGAGGCACCAGCTGCAGCACTTGTGCAAGTACCTCATCACACAACTCCATCCACCTGCTCGGGGTTACAGCCAACCCACCCCGGGGAGGTGCACACAATCACACAACTGCAAATCTGCTGGAGCACCTCAGCTTCAAAGTCCTGCTTTGGGTATCTCACAGCCAACTTTGGGATGTGAAATATCAAATAATTGGGGTTACCATAATGTTAGATGGAGCGTGAGATCTACTGACTGACAGTTATCCTAGAATTACAGTAATTACTGTGACAGTTATAATAATATGTTGCAACAAAAATTTAAAATAGCTTTTATTTATTCTTTATTTTATAATTTATAAGAAAGAAGCAAAGTGCTTCTTCTGAAAAATAAATGAAGTAAAATAGTAGATTTCTCTGCTGCTTTCTGTCATTTCAAATTTGTCTTTCAGGACAACAGTAAAGTATCAGCAAAGCAACACAGAAAAATGAAAGACTCCCCAACACCTAAATATTCCTGATTTCTCAATAGACAATACTAAAGATACTATTAACAAGCATTCATTCTCAAAGCCACATCATTTTGCTTTCAGCAAATACTTTTGGTATTTATATTGCTTTGGAGCAGCATGCTGGGCAGGTGTTTCTCATTTGACTAATAGTAATTAAGGTAACAACAGCTTTAGCCTGGGAAAGACATGCACAAATGGGACAAAAATCTAATAAGGAGGTCAAATAAAGGGGTGTGGCAAGGAGTTCATAAAATTGCTTGTAACAGTGGTTTAAAGTTCATATGGGGAATCATAGAATCATAGAATAGTTTGGGTTGGAAGGGACCTCTAAAGGTCATCTCGTCCAACCCCCCTGCCGTGGTCAGGGACATCTTCAACTAGATCAGGTTGCTCAGAGCCCCG
>NW_008795129.1:21965287-21984660 GCF_000699145.1 Aptenodytes forsteri
CTCAGCTTGGTGTCATCTGCAAACTTGCTGAGGGTGCACTTGATCCCACTGTCTATGTCATTGATGAAGATATTAAACAGTACTGGTCCCAATACGGACCCCTGCGGGACGCCAGTGAATATGAATATTATCATACACTACAACATGGCAACTACGATCCCTCAGGATAGAGATTGCTTCTGAGAGCATTGGCTCAGACTGGCACTGGGGCCTGATGACACCGCCTGGAAGACATCAGTAGAATGGCAGTTGTGGTTTTCTTTTCTTCTTCTTTTTTTTCCCTATTTAGCCAGTTCCAGGAAGGGCATCAACGTAATTTTTCTCACAGGATCATGGATGCAAAAAAGACTTTACACATAGTCCAGCATCAGTAGGTGTTGAACTGTTCCTCAAGCACGGTATTTTTAAAAGCTAGTTTAAAAATGATTCTAAAAACAATAATCTCACCTCCTCTGAAATATTGCACAATGTACAGCCTCCTGCTAGGCTGTGTTCCAATAGCAAAAGGTTAGACCAGATTTTTAAATCCATTATGCTCAAGGGTATATTCAAAATTGTGAAGAAAAGTTTTGCTTATCACTTGATATCTTCACAGCACATAAAAATCTCAAACACTAAATATATGATTTGTATTAGAAGACAGCTTTTTTTTACAACAAAATTATTTTGTAATCAAATGGCCAAAACCAGATACCATGACAATAACTTAATGACGTAGGAGCATGCAGTTGGCACAAAATAAAGTGCAGCTCACAAACTCAGGCTGCATAAGTTGATGCAACTTCCTTGGTTATTCATTTATATTCTTTTATTCATTTATACTTGCTGATGCTTTCATTTACTTTGGTAATTCAGAAACTTAATTTAAGATTTAATATGATCTCAGGAAAGAATCCATAACCCTCAAACATCTGCAGTGATAGTCAACTGATCAATACAATGATGGCATTCACATGAATTTCAGCAGAGTACAACTGAGGGCTTGTGCTTAGCTCTGGGATATGTGTGATAAAATATTTTTTTAAAAATCACTGTCTTCTGAAAGGTAAACCTAATCTAGCAATTCAGGGTTCTGACTACTCCAGAAGGATAAAGGAAAACAGATTTACCAGACGGCAACTGGGAATCTTAGCTTTCGGCCTTATGACAGTTGGCTATTCTTGAAACTCATGTTTATCTGTTGGTTTATATGCTTATTTAGGAGTCAAATGAACTCCTTGATTGCTCAAATGAATGTTCAAGGCAATAAAGTATTTGACAGATTTAACTTCCGTGAATGCAGAGACTCCATGAACAGATTCCACCTGTTTTGATGTTCTCATTATTAAAATTGCACCAGGATTTCTTTTCTTATATTTATTTCCCTTTTTTCATCGATTGTTCATAGAGCTGCTAAACGCTCTGTGCTAAAGCTATTTTATCTGATACTGATCCACCCCTGCCTCCCCAGCTATATTTTCCAGCCACTGCTACCACTTTGTTCTGCCCCACTATGTTAGACCAATACCTACATTTACTCCCATGTGTAGGAATCTGGGGGACAAACCCTCAATACAGCTCGAACACAAGCACACAAAGGTCATCTACAATAACAGAAACTTTCTTTGGTGGCAGCAAAACTGCTGTAGAGTCCCAGGTCCCCTTTTCCACTCGCATGCCTTCACCTGACATCTCCCTCTCCTTCGGTACCACCTATTGATTTAAGAATTGATGTGGCTGCTCTCTGGATGAGATGTAACCTTCAGCAAAGGGCAGAAACAAATATATTTTCCTATATTTTTTTCCCCACAAAATTAATCTTCTGCTATGCTTACAAGGCAAAATTATGAACATTAATCCCTTCCTTGTTACCACTTCAGCGGCTGTTACAATCAGCCAGAAGTGCTGCACTCACTTTTTTCTCCCTTCTTTTTGGAGAGTTGTGCAAGTATCTGTGATGCAAACATGGAAAATACAAAACTTAACTTCTGCTGAAGCAAATTATTTTAAAGGTTGTTTTTATACATGGTCAGGGATAGTAAGACTGCAGTGCTCTTAGTGTATGAGCTCCAAAGAAGGGGGAACAAGGCAAAGTGAATTGAGTTCAAAATCCAAATAAATATTCACAGAATACTTTGGCAAATATTCACCAGGTCTAGTCCGCATCACATTTTTAATCTGTGACCATTTCACATTGCCAAACTGATGAGACACTCCTGCTGTCTACGGTGTTGTCCAGAAAGGCATCTTCATAATGCAGAATTTGGAAGGTGATTAAACAAACAAAAAAATCCTCCAGAATTAGTTGTCAACTTCTAAAAGTGATTTGTTTATGTTTGCTATGGACCTTCTCCGCCTCAGGACAACTTTGGCTCGAGCACTGTTTGCATCAACATGGTGGTGGACCCAGAAAGGTAATCCAGAACTGCAGTGTGTCCTGGTTACTCTGAACGTGCTCCCGTACCCAAGGAGATACCTGCTCCGTGGCCCTGTGCCTGGGTCTTGCTTGACATGGGGTAGCCAAGGCACCTAAAAACCCTTTCCTGCAGGGCACCTCCACCTCTTTTACACAGAAGCCCTGAATCTATGAGCACATGATTTACACTCAGCTTGATTTCAGTGGTAATAAAGGACATGCATGAAGCAAGTATTCAAGCAGTTTGTTGAATTAATGCCTGGGTTTTACAGTAGTGCTGTAAGGGAGAGGGAACCTCTGCATGTAGGCACTTCAGAAAGAGCCCATTTCAATGAACAAGGCAGATACCTCTCCAGTCACCTCTCCCAAGTTTTATTCCCACAAAATCTATTAGAAAAAAGTGAAGACTGCACTAATGAGTTCCAGCCTTATCTGCAGGCATACAGTGTCCATGTGTCCAAGCGTCAAACATTTGATGGAAGAATTAAAAAGCCAGCAAAAATTAGTTTTGTCTTAAATACCTGAAGCACAAACCAAGTTGCTTATAGCCACTGAAATAATACTGCTGAGAAAGAATAAGCAAAATATGTATATGGAGCATACTTTATCCTCTAATAAATTATTTACAGTATGGTCAGGGTGGAGTGACTTAGAGTAACAGGAGATAATAATTCCTCTTCTGCATCAAAACATGCTTGCTCCCCCTCTCCTCATTCTCATAGCTGTGATTACCTTAGGATAATTAGACTGTTCGGTAGGAGTTAAAACAAGGACACCTCCTTCAAGCTGGAAGTCTGGTTTATATCCTTAACCATTTAGTTTTGCAACTACACTTGGCTGTTAATGCCTCCTGATCTCAGTTTGCATGCTGGGTTATCAAAAAAAAAAAAAAACAAAAAGACCATCAGTATTAGGATTGCAGTCATGGCTAAATCACTTTGGATGCCTTTTTAAACTTCCAAAAGTCCTCACCCGAGTTACTATATTGCTGCTGACAGAGAGTGCGATGCCTCATCCAGGAGAGTGCACAGGCTTCTTTTAGACTTCTGAGGTTGCTGACATTCTCGTTGCATTATGTGCCAAGTTTGTATTATCATATCTGTAATTCTAAAAAATGTTTTAGGCATCCAGATATCCTGCTGGTCATAAGTGTAATTTGAAAGTAAACATCCAATGAGAAGAATTTATCTAAAGGCTGCTCCAATAAGTTTGCACTAATTTAGGGGTTTTTTGCATGTATCTCTTACAGCCCCAATATCAAAATTACATTTTTTTATAAATCCATTTTCCTCTTTATCTAAAACAAAATGTTCTACACTGATCAAATTGAAGAGCCAGTCTTTTCAGATACAAACAGGAAGCTGCTATGCTGTGTGTGAAGATTACCTCTACCCCGAGAAGGCAATTTCTCCAGGCAATTAATTCCATCCTTATCAATTAGCTCTTGTGATGGAAGGAATTTTATCTAGTAGAAATTGGAGAACTGGTTTGAAAACTTAGATCATTTTGCCAACTGAACTCATCGTAGGGACACTATTGTGCATATCCAAGGTCTTAAACTATTTGAATCTTAACAACTTCTCTGAGCAAGTATAAATAAAACACAACAAACTAGCAAGTTCATGAATGCTTGTATAAGTTTAATTAGAACTCTGCTTTAGGACAAGCTAAGAGCCAGACTCAATCCTGTTGAAGAAGTAACCCCTCATCCGATCAACAAGTCATCCAAAATCTTTCTTTACAGCATATTTTTCAGTAAGTCTCATTAGAGGAGCTGAGAAGATATTAATTTCTCTACTAGAGCAGGTCATTATTCAGATATGGCAGTAATGGCAATGATGTTTTGGTAATACATCGAGCTCATCAGAACCCTTTGTAAAACTTAGAAAAAGACAGAGCATTTTTTGTGCTCTCTGGCTATCTGCAAGGCTAAGTGACAGATGTAACAGCAGCATATGATAATGGTCAGAGAAGGCTAAACTCAAGTGGGTCCTTTTCGTTGCCTGCCAAAATAGAGCAGCCTTGAAATGTTCCTGTAGGAAGAGAAAGATTTAGAAGTGTCTTTCTGAATCCCACTGTTCCAGCTGCTTCTCAGACTTATGACTTCAAACGACAATCCAGCTGCTGGTATTTTCATTCCAATTAAGTTTTGAGTGTTTTTTAAACAAAATATTTTCATAGAGCGACTATTAAGAGATTTCATCATGAACTGATTTCAGACAACAAATGCTTACTGAATTGCAGAGACTGAGTCTGAGAGATGAAGAAACGTGTGTTTGGAGATTATAAAAATGCTAAAAGGATTTAACTTGGCAAGCAGAAGCCTGAGAGCTCAATTTGACTCAAGGGATGCCAAAGTATTGAAGGCTGTGGTAAACAGTAACCCAGACCTCCTCTGTAAGCTGTCCATTATTAAGGGACCTGAGGGACACATTATAAAATTAACAATTGGAAAATTTAAAACAAATCCAAAATCCAGCAGAGTGCGTGCAGTATCCAGGCTATATGGTCAATGCAGTAGCTGTCTTCAGAAGATCATACCACAGAGGCACTGGAAGTATTTTTTTGTTCTAAAATAAAACTGAGATTCATTTTTTAGGAAGTAAAGTGGCAGCCAGTAAGGCCAGGATGAAAGCTGCTTGCTCCTGCAGCCAGCAGTGTTTGATGGGGGTCAGGCACATGTGACTTGGGGAGCTTTAACAAGTATGGGGTTCCCTTTTGGGGGGAAAAAAAAAATGTAGGAGAACACACTTTTACCCCCATCAGCTGCTGCTTCCCCTGATACTGCTGCCGTAGGCAGAGAAGTTGTGGGTGGTTGGTACTGCAACAGGGAGCAGAGAAGGTGTTCACAGAGGGAAGATGAACCTTACAAGCAACATTCCTCTCAAGGACTTGGTTTTGGAGTTGTAGTGCCTTTCTCCAAAGCCTCCCAGCAGCCCTTCTGGAGACAGCAAACAGCAGTAAACTGCTCCGGGTACTGAGCACCGGTAGCAGCAAGCTGTCGGACTTGGTGGTGCAAGAATCTGATCCAGAATTGCAACCAGTAAACCTCCTATCACACTGAGCTTAAGATACATCATATGCAAATACTTACTGTATCACACCAGTTACCACAAAATTCCAGAGAATCCAACATTTTTCTATTAATTACAGGAAACAAAAATCGCTGCAGCGAGGCGGCTCCTTTCTGTAACTCTGACTACTGCACCTGCAGCCATACGAGCTACGACATAGCACGTCTGCCAGCTCTGGAGCCATCTTCTGCAGAGCTGGGGCATCGTGTTTCTGTGGGTTGGCTGCATGTTTAAAAGCGGTCAACATGTTCCTTTCATGTGGAGCTTCTCTGTAACTAATTATTATCATTAAATGGCCAAGTACATGGGGGATAAACATACAGTGATAATTTCCTACAGACTCAAGGTCCCAGCATTGAAACGTTCACAGCTATCTAGATGTCCATGGCCATTCCACCGTCAGAAGAAGGTTACTAGTGTGTGACGCACCTTTTTCAAAACGGTGTGTTAAAAGCCAAGCATCGCACCCTTCAAATATTCTTTGCCTTTCAAAGAATGGCATAAAGTGGGGATTTAGAGATGGAGACAACTTCCTCACCATGTTACTCTAGCACTATAAGAAAATTAATCATGTGGCTACTGGCAAAAGGCCTACTTTTAATGGCATCAAATGTACATAGATTTTGCTGAGAGAGATCCTTGTTACTTTTTTATGGTGAGTCTTGGGTACTGGCTCCATAGCAGATTCAAAACAGAAGTTCAGATAAAGATGGGATTGTAATGAAAAATAAATATACCAGAACGACTACTGGCCTTTCTTGACTATCAAAAACGAATTAGGTGCCAGAAACACCAAAAGATTTATTAAGTGGTCAAACAATAGATCAAGTGAAAAGACAAAGGTGCTTTTTTTTTAACTTACTTTGTTTATTGCTGCGAAAGTTGAGTCCCATCTTCTTTCATTGTCAGAAAACTGTCAGTTTTTTTCCGTTGGGTTAAAAAGCTCTTGGGACATCCCTCCCTCAGTGTGTATAGGAATATATTCTTGATCTCCTATACAAGAATCAACTCAATCTGTGGACTGCATAAGGAGCACAGGCACTAATATCTGTGTATCTTCCCCTTTTCATACTATATGAGGAGCACATAGTAATTTACACATGCTTCTAGTTGCCACAGGTATGACAACAATATTCCCACTGCATTTGTTAATGTGTGTAACCTCAAGGAATACTAAGCATTTCTTCTCAAAGGATATACAATGGATGGAAGAACAAGACCTCAAAATGTTTTGGACTCGCTGCATGAACATCGCAGCTGCTTTGAGGAAAAAGGATTGCATTCAATAGCAAATAAATAAATAAATAAAATGAAGCTACTTCTGCTTGATGGTAATTTTCTGGAAGTCAGTTGCTGGGGTATGGGTGTTGTCCTGGTTTCGGCAGGGATAGAGTTAATTTCCTTCCTAGTAGCTGGTACAGTGTTTCGGATTTAGGATGAGAACAAAGTTGATAACGCACTGATGTTTTAGTTGTTGCTAGGTAATGCTTACACTAGCCAAGGGCTTTTTAGTTTTCCATGCTCTACTGACTGAGAAGGCTGGAGATGCACAAGAAGCTGGGAGGGGGCACAGCCAGGACAGCTGACCCAAACTGGCCAAAGGGACATTCCATACCATGTGACGTCATGCTCAGTACATAAACTGGGGAAAGCTGGCCGGGGGGGCCACTGCTCGGGGACTGGCTGGGCATCGGTCGGCGGGTGGTGAGCAATTGTACTGTGCATCACTTGTTTTGTGTATTATTATTATTATCATATTATTATTATTATCATATTATTATTATTATCATATTATTATTATTATCATATTATTATTATTATCATATTATTATTATTATCATATTATTATTATTATCATATTATTATTATTATCATATTATTATTATTATCATATTATTATTATTATCATATTATTATTATTATCATATTATTATTATTATCATATTATTATTATTATCATATTATTATTATTATCATTTTATTTCAATTATTAAACTGTTTTTATCTCAACCCATGAGTTTTTCTCACTTGTGCTCTTCCAATTCTCTCCCCCATCCCACTGGGGGGGAGTGAGCGAGCGGCTGCATGGTGCTTAGTTGCTGGCTGAGGTTAAACCACGACAGGTGTACATAGAAACACTGTGGAAATCAGGAACTCCAAAGCTATTTAAGAAAGCGTTTACAAATTCAGCATGCAACTTTGCCATGTTTGTATCGTGTCTTTGCTAGTAATTAATGAAGTGGGAATGTTCCCCCCCAAAAGGAACATACTGTTCATGACTGCTGTGCCACTCAGAGTGAAAGCAAACATTGCGCCTGCAGAAACCATAAAAAATTCATGACTTAGGAGCATCAGATGATGAAGTGCTTTTACCCCCACTCCTACCCCAGGACTGAAAGCAAACCCCTAGATTCTTGTCTTCCCCTTGGCTCTTTCTTTCTTAAAAAATACATTTAGAACTTTGGTGGTGTATTTTGAGAGACTGAAAATAACCTGGAAAAACAACCATCTTTTCTTTGTTTTCACTCCACATTTCTTGAAGCCCCAACTCTAATGACGTTTGAAAAGGATTTCGTGAGCAATATCTGGAAACTTCAGCTGAACTGACTGATTGTGTTTAATTGCATTTTGGTGCCATCAATGCAGTACCATAAATCTACCGCTTGTCAAACAGAGGGAGTTGATTAATTGAGCAACGGCTGTCTGTAGTCAAGTTACAAAGAAATCTCAACAAAATATGAGTATCTTTGAGGATGTATATTTTTTAACTACTGATGTGGCATGTGCTCTGGGCTGTGGGTGCGAGGGCAGGAGCTGGAGGAGGCTCCAGCAAGAAAGACAACGAACGCAGCTCTACGAAAAGCAAGGGACTGCTCCCTCTTCCCTTCTCATCTGTCTGCAACAAGTGAAACAAAGCCTAAAGAAAACAACAGCAGATTTTTCCTCCTTGTTTATTGCAATACCAAGAATAAAGGGAGCTCAGCACACATACTATGTAACTGTGAAGCCAACTTACATACATGGAAAAATAGAGATTACAAGATCCAAGTCTGGATCCAAGTGACATCCTTCATATTTAGGGCAGTTGGTATCGAAAGAGAGACCAGGCATGAAATTTTGGGGTGATTTTAAGACTTGCTGGAACCACCCTGAATGTAACTGTTTTTTCCCAATTATTAAGCCAGATGAGGATCCACAGAGTATTTGTGAACAATGAAGCAAAAAGTCAAATGAGGAGCAAGCAAAGCACTGCCAAATACTGGGGGGGGGGGGGTGGGGGAAGCACTTTTAACACACAGTAAAAACATTTCTCCTTCAGAATTTTTTCTGGTTAGTAACACTTTTATTGACTCTTCCAGAACCCTGTCATGATTACGTCTATTATGTGACTACTGAACATTTAAATGGCATTAGCCTCATGATTTAACAACCTGTAGGGCTAGACCTACAAGAGTTCTTGTACAGATCTAGTCTATATAGATAATTAGAGATAAATATTCTATTTTTACTGAAAAATACCAAAAAAGGGCTACTAAACATTAAAAAACAAACCAATGGATCTACTTCATTGACCAGTGGATAAATAATTAATACATCTCCTCTGACATGAATGAAGTCTTGGATTACATCAGCTGAAGAAGTCCACCATTTGTTATAACAGCTGTCAGGGAACAAGTCTTGGAAATTTTAAATGAGAGGGAAAATATGAATTTGGAAAAATATATAGGCAAATTTTTATTACTTACAGTTCCCTAGCAGAAACCCTTGGGGTTTTTTTTCCCCAAATCTGTAACCTGAAAAATGCAAATACTTTTTTTAAAAAATCTTATTTAAAAATAAATGAAATATAGTCAAGAAAACTGGTAAGAAGAGGGAGTATTCATGAAACAAAATGTTTCAGAAACG
The DNA here is from genome assembly GCF_000699145.1 of Aptenodytes forsteri. NCBI lineage: Eukaryota > Metazoa > Chordata > Aves > Sphenisciformes > Spheniscidae > Aptenodytes > Aptenodytes forsteri. Next base: position 21,974,663 of record NW_008795129.1, read on the forward strand.
TTGGATGAGCCAGGCAAGTTGCATGCTGGCAGTTTCATTTCAAACCCATTGGCAGCTCCACAGGAGATGAGCACACAAGCATTCGGGTTGGCGACTTCCTGGAGCTGATGAGGAGAAAATGAACAGTTTCATAAGGAAACACTTCCAATTAAGAGCCAGTGCCAACTGCGCAACGTTTCTTCTCTCACCTCTTTTCTCACAGCGTATTGCTCGCTTATGGCAGACCATCGCTCTCTCTTCAGCTGAAGGTCTCTGCATGCATCTTCTGCACCACCAGTACAAAGGTTGCACCGGAAAGGTCCCTCATCTCCAAACTAATTTTGCACCAGCAGAAACTGCACACTGTGGGCTCTGTCCTATCCTCTCCAAAAACAGCTGGTTGAGCAAAGAACAAAGGCATCCTTCTGCCACGGCGCTTAATTGCTCTCCTCAGGAAACCTCATCGTAGGCCAGCTGCAGGTATGCGTGGTCAGAGTTTCCTCAGGAGCACGGGCGCTAACCTTTCATGGTGGCAAACTGTTCTCAAGTGCTCTTGGCACTTAGGACTTAACACGTAATGCTTGAAATTCAGGCATGATGTAAGAAGATGAAACTCCATTTTCTTCAGTGGTGTCACACCCGCTCTTTCTGGACCTGGATGTAGCCTGCTCGTCTGAATACCCAAACCATCATTCCCATGGCAGATCCATCACTTACTGAATTTAGCAATACAGCAGTATTCAGCTTTCAGTTCGTGCACCTCTGTAGCAACAAACTTTTGGAAAAGAAAGTACTGTATGCTGCTGAATAGCCCTTAAAAAAATTATAGTTGTGCCACGGAAACACGTCTAGACAAAATATTGCACCTTGGCTACCTTCTCTGAGATGTCTTTAAAACAGTCCTTGGCAGTATTGATTTTTTTTTCCTGTAAATTGTAATTCACTTTGGTTCAGTATAATGAGCCATAGATTTCTCCAGACACCAGTGACACTGGGGCTCTCGTTTGCTGTCCCATTTCTCCACTCTCCTTGTTGCCTCATACAATTCAAAGGCATGATGCCACAGTAGAAGAGATGAGCTACTCCTCTGCCACAAGGAAATATTAGTCCTCCCCGGAAACCCTTTGATGCTTTGGAAAAGCTTGCCCAGTAATTCACTATTTCAGGGGAGGCAGCCTGGTCCCAGCATACAATGCGGGTCAGTGGAAACAGTACCAGGGTCCTCACAAACCCTCCTGAGAGATGCCGGCTCCTGGCATCACTCACAGTGGTCTGGTTGTAGGGGACAATAGCTGGTGCATCAGGAAAAAGCCCATCAAAATATTGATAGAAGCTCTGAGCAATATAAACATCATTGATACTTAGAAGTGTATTCCTCAATAAATTCTAGTACTTGGAAAAAAACTGTTCATCAGCCTGAACTAGAAATAAAACTTTTTAAAAGTGCAACTATTTGCAGTACTCGGGTGTCACTTTAAGTTAGTCTAACCATTTTGGTTTGATAAAAATCAAAAAACTCCATTCTTACTTTGACTTTATATATTATTGTCTACTATTAAATAATTGCAACATAAAATGACTTCATTTCCTTCTGACAAGATGACTCTGATAGGGTCATATCATTCTGATAAGGTCAAAATACTTCATCTTCTGCAGGACGCTCGTGCTTTAGAAAGCTTTTGACAAACGGTGTTGTTTTCCACGGCTTAAGAATTCAATCAGAAAATTTTTGGCCAGCTGTGATAGTCAAAAGCAAGCCAGGACCTGACTTTTAAAATCCAAATGCCTTAATAGAGAGGGAGGGGGATCACTCTCTCGTTAAATGCATCACTAAATTGAATTTACTGAACAATACATCCCGCTGACAACCTCAACATGAGCCAGCGCAGCTTTCCAGAACTCCTCTGCAGACCTGGGTTACCTTTGGCCAATAACACAGATTTGCAAAATCACAGAAGAGTCTCAGCTGGAAGGGACCCCAGAGATCATCTTGGCCAACCTTGTGTTGAAAGCAGGGCTTTAGATTAGGTTATCCACAGCCCTGTCAAGCCAAGTCTTGAATATCTACAGCCAGGCAGATTCCACTGCTTCTCTAAGCAGCTTATCCCAGTGTTCAAGTGGTCTCACAGTGAAGAAATTGTTTCCAAAATCCAGATAGAAATACCCTGAACCAACTGGTGCCTCTTGTCCCTTGTTCTGTCTCCATGCATCCTTGTGAAGAGAATGACTGCCTCCATCTTCTCTCTCCTTTAAGAGTTTTATGGAAAATCTGGTTAACAGGAGTTTTGCATAGGTAAAAGGGGATAAAAAAAAGACAACTTGCTTCACAAAGTCTATTGCATTTAAGCTGCTCGTAACATTGAGGACTCACAGCAATGAAAGCTCAGAAGTACACAGAGATATTTACAGGCACAGAAGGACTGACGGTCTTTCCAAGCACAAGTTGTTGGAGGTAACTTATGCGTCCTCATAACAAATTTATTACATCTACTGCGGAAAAATCAATGAAATATTTTTATAATAATTAGACCAAATTATGCAGATATAGAACTTCCTGATTACAGAATGGACAGATGACCTTTCAAAAACAGGTGTTGGTTGGCTTTTTTTCCCTTCTATGGCTTTTTTTTTTTTCTTTTATGAATAAAATAATTAGACCAAATTATGCAGATATAGAACTTCCTGATTACAGAATGGACAGATGACCTTTCAAAAACAGGTGTTGGTTGGCTTTTTTTCCCTTCTATGGCTTTTTTTTTTTTCCTTCTATGAATAATAACTTTCTTGCCTCAGTTTTTCCCTCAATAAACATCCAAATGAAACTAAAGCATATGAAGGTTTCTGGAAGGTTTGCTAAAGGACTTGTCTTCTAACAGTTCTTTACCTTTCCTTAACAATAACAATCACATACTGATTCGAGCAGCCACTCTCTGCACATACTTGAAATTTCCTGTACTACGGAAAGTCTCCAAAACTTGTCATTCAGTATCTGCATACATGAGCTTTCCCATCACAGACTTGGAGGACAGAAGGGAACATTGTAACCAGTTCACTTGACTGCTGGATTTTGCTCACTGTTGAGCCACAAGGGATCATGTTTGCGCCAACTGGGGGAAGGTCAATGGCACCCATCAGCATGCTGCTCCTACCACCGATTACTTCTACCACCCAAAAGGCGTGCCTTTCCACCTAGCCTGGATGGGTCTTTCTCCACCTTCCAGGCGCTGTATCTGGAGGTTTTATGGAAGAGACCTTTACTATTAAAAAGTATTTTACTCTAACAGCAGTTTATATACCCTGATCAAGACACAACTCTCAACCTTCTCTCGGATTAATTAATTACATTGAGATCATGGAATCTTTCACTAAAAAGATTGTCTCCAGAACTCAGGTTTTTGTAGTGCTTTTCTCAATATCTTTTCAATGGATAGACATGAAAATTACTAGATTTTCTACATAGATTTGCTCGTTACTTCCAGAAAGAAAACCTAAACTTACTTGTCTTTTGACAAATTTGAAACTCAGAACACAGTTCAGCTCTTGCTTTTGTAAAAGCATAACAAAACAGATACTGAATGATATCAAACCAACAGAAAAAGTGACAGAATAGAATCTATCTTCTTATCTGATGTATATAGCCCATGCTACTTGTCATATTACAGTAAAAAAGTGAAGCAAAACCAAAACAGGCAGAGTGAACTTCTTTATGGACTTGAGCCATAATAAATTTGGTTTCTATATCCATATTTTCTCATATATTACACAGAGTTGATTTGAATCAATACTTAAACAAGAGACAAGAAACAATTAGATGCTGCAGGAAACTGATTACACACAGAACTTAATCCTCATTATCCACATCAATATAAATTCATTTCCTGACATTATGCAACTCTTCATTATTGCTTGTTATTAACAGCAACTTTATTTTCAGATGAGCTAGAAATCCAAATTCCTAACCCCTTCTTCTCATAAAAGAGCCAAAGGTAGGCAGGGCAATAAAGAATATGTCCCCTTCAGAGAAATTTCAATGCTGGGTTTTATTTTCTGCTGCCTAATTTCCTCTTGCAACTCCATACACAGAGGATGTTCTGCTTCTCCCCCAGAAATCGAGTGCTTCTGTGCCCTGCTCTAGAGCCAGTGTTTTTATAGAAGGAAATTAGTCAGCTGGCAATGGAGAAGAAAGTCTTCAGACAGCAGGAAAGAACAAAAGCTTAATCTAGAGATTACACTATAAAATTAGGAAAATGGCAGAATATACTTCAGCCAACATTTGTGAAATTGTGGTCTATCTCCAAGGTGCAAATCTAAATCTTCGTGAGCTAAACCAAAAATGAACAAAGGAAAAGCAAATAAACTATTTAGAACAAAATCAGGGTAACCAAGTAAGTTTACATTATTTAATAGCTCCTTTCCATCATGTTTCTGAGTGTTTACATACTTTTATTTTAAAAAGATATCAAAGTTGTAAAGATGCTTTTAAATTCATTTCAATATGAGCAAACCAAGATTCAAGATCTTCCGATACCCTTTAAGAGAATCTTAAAACAAGACGTGTGTCATTAAGAATATGCAGCTACAGTAGCTACCATTGCTGGTAATAGTAATAGATGTCGTGGGGAAAGCGAATTGTTATTTTTTAATAAAGACAGTGGGAATTTTTTCAATCAGATAATTCTTAGTTGGAAGACACCAGTTTTTAATAGGCACTTTTTTAGAAAATTTCTTGGGATTGGTACAGTATTTCTGGTCAAAGTAGAAAGACATGAAAAGAAACCAAAGAATAGTTTGGTGTCTGGAGCACTTTTACAGCATGTGGTGAAGACCAGGTTCAATTACCCTTTTCTGGCTAACCTGCAACAGTAATGTGACCATTTTTGTTTCAAGCACTAGCTATTTTAGTGTGTCTTTGTTCTGTTTTCAAGTAAAAAAAAAAAAAAAACAACAAACCAAACCAAAAAACCCTTTTATACTGTTTCCATGATGACTGTGTCTTTCCATCCGTTATGTTTTTTTTTTTTAATCTTCTACACAAATGGTCCTCCAACCTCTATAATATGAATGAGAAACCTCACTAATTAAAGGATACAGCCTGCCTAAATAAAAAGAGAAAATATTTTATGTCTACACTATGAACACTTCAAACCATTTTCCAGTAAATAGTGTCCCACCCCACAAACACCAAAGATTGTACGTATGTTTACTTAAATAACCAATGTTATTCATGAGCAGACATTTTATAAGACAGAGGCAAAAGTATTATTCCTGGAAGAATTGCTTTGTAATATAGGATCTACGATAAGGTCAAAAGGAAGCATTTCTGGACGTGTTCCATCACTTGATGTTCAGGAAACCATTTTGTATGACACAAAGGATTAGGAAAAATAAGCTGCATGACATTTATTTTGTGATTTTAACATTAATATCTGTAGAAACATTTTATTGTCAGTACAAAAGTTAACAGATTTTAATACTTTTACCCAATTAAAAAAAAACAAAAAAAAAACCCAAAAAACCAAAAAAACCAAAACACCACCACATAAAACAGTGTAATTTGCATTCATATTGCATGGCCATATCAGTGTGAGTGTTCTGAAAGTAAAAACACAAGACTTCCGTAAAAAGATACAAACAACAGTGATATTTTAGCAGAGGCCAGTGCTATACCTACTGTTATGGAATGGATCAGAAGGAAATACTGGAGTCAGCATGAATTAATCCCTTAAAAAGATGCTGATATTCCTATGGCAAATTGTCATTATAAACAACTTCTCTCTTTTTAACTTAAGTTACAATAGAGGGATAGTCTAAAAGGCAAAAGATCCAGGCCAGAAGATCTGGAACCTATTATCCAACTCAGTGAAGAGAATTGTACTTAATTTGACACATGTGCAACTCGGGGTAGAAGCTCAGCTCCTTTTAGAGCAGTACATTCTGCTATGGTTATAGACAAATTCATGTCTTTCCTTACTTTAGGAACCCTCTTTAATATTTCTTCTTTTTTTGTGTGTGTGTGGAACGATTCTGCTTTTTGGCCATGGGAAACATTGCTACAGAGTTGAATTGTTAAAGTGACAGTATTGAGAATAAAAGACTTTCTTGTTAAAGGATTTGGTTTTGGCAAGAATAATCATCTGACACGGTAGTTTTTAAACACAAATAAATCAAAAGTATAATTCCCCAAAATTAGTTATATACTGTAAATATTTCTTTTTTTTAAAGATCTGAAAACTAGTAAAGTCTGAGCAATATATCTACTAGTTCTCTGTGCTGCCTGCATAGAAATGCCATTTAAATTACAAAAACACAACAACCCTATAAACGATTAACTGTTTTGTACATTACCAATTAGTTAATAAATTAATGATATACCATTTTCCCTGAAAGCAAAGTATTTTCCACCTTTGGATGGTGAAAATTAAGAAATTCTGTGTAAGAAATGCATTTAGCAAATAGCTGTTAAAAAAGAGACTAATTTGATAGATGGATTGGGACATCCATTTTTAAATCAATACAAAAAATAATTCATTGTAAATATATATAATATATATTTATACATATTTTGAATATATCTACATACATCCAGCACCTATATACTGCATTTGTGCTCTGTAAGTGTGTGCCAACATATATTTTCTCCAAATATTACAAAATAAACAAGAAAGGCAGACGCAGTTTGCCTCAAGTCCAACCGGTCCATTGTACAAACAAAGTCTGTTGCAGCTTACAGGAAGCCAGAAAATTGATAGTGACGGATATCTAGACACAGCTCAAACATTCTTCTTTGTTGGGAATATTTAAAAGTTGCAAATTATGAGATTCTTTATGTAGGTTCTGACTGCTTTCCTCCAAGTTGTGGGTTTTTTTCCTTTTTTTTTTTCTTCCATATTTCATATGTACAAGCAGAAACATTAAGGTCCTGGAGAAAAGATTTTGGTTTGTGTATGGTAGGTAGCTTGATGTTCTTGTTTCTTTATTCCTCTGTATGATTTCTTTTCATGTTTTAACACTTCCATTCATGTGTTGGTACTTGGGAAGACAGGGTTCATAAGGCATTGGATCGGGAGAAAAAACAGAGTCATCACCTGAAGAACACGAACTCCTCGTGTCAGGGTAACTAGGTGAATACTGTTCGAGAGGTCCACTGAGGTCCAGATACTCCTATGACAAAAGAAACAAATTGCATTTTTAGACAGTGAGTAAAACTGACAATAACACGGTACCGCTGCTCTGATTTGGCTTGATTATATAGTGGGTAAAAACAGTTTAAAAATGACACTCATTTCTGTAACGCAATTGCATTCAAAACTGCCTGTTGCTTAAATATCTCATAAAACAAGGAGCTTGAATAGAGAAAGAAAAAACAAACCAATAACATGGTACTTTTCTGAAGTCCAACATCACCAGCATTAGCCGCGTCAGTGGAAATAAACATAACAACCACATCAAAAGAGGACTTTTCACTTGCAATGATAAAAATGAAATTTCATCCTAAATAGAACCATTTTTCTTTAGCACATGGTAATGATTTGGAGAGGGAAAGATACTTCCAACTTTATATTCCTTTGGTCAGTTTGAATATCTGTTTTATATTCTGTGATATTAAATTTGTGTTTAAACATGCAGTGGCATACGTGCAAAAAAGAACTGAAAGGAAAACAAAATTAAATTCACTAGGTTTGGGATTTTTACACTACATATTTGTATGTGTGTGCGTGTGCATATGTGTCTGTGTCCCAGAGTACCCATGACCAAAATAGTCATTAAAAAAGGAAATAATATCTGCTGAATCCAACTTTTGGGTTAAGGCTCTTTTGCTAGAAACAACAGTTTTGGCAGGAGAATAAAGTTATTTTTCCCCTTGAAATGTTCTTTCTCTTTCAACTTCTAAAGGCAGCTGCATTCATTTAAATGCAATCTCTTCATTTGCTAAACCACAAGTTATGATCGTACTGATGAGACAAGTCTTCCACCTCAGTCAGTATTTTATGCTGCTATGCTTAAGTTTGGGGTAATTCAGTTCTTCGGTTAACATTTTTTTAAGTCAGAAATTCAATCGTTACTATATTATAGTTAAAAAATGGTCACCATTTTAAAAGAGGGGGGGAATGTAAGTTTTAAAATGCCAACAAATACAGTAGGCAGCAAAAGAAGGCAGTTTGGATCTATGATTACTATCTCGCTGCCTAGGCTTTTAAAAGATCCATGAGGATAATCTTGACCCTTATTTATATATTAGCAAACCAGTCCTACATGACCAGAAATAATCAACCACTTCCTAGATAGACAGAAGAAGAAAGTATTCCAGTATTTGAAGAAAGAGGGCTTTCTCATGGAATACCAGGCATAGCTCATCATATCAAAAGGCTTGCTACAATTCAATTACGAACTCAGTATTGAAGGCGGGATCCTTATCCCCTCTCCAGCCTCCTTATCCAATGTCAAGGGCCAGAGTAACATAAAGGGGCATAAGAAGTTTCCAGTATCAGGATGGTTCCTGGTGTTGATATAACGACACAGCCATGCGGCTGACTCTTGGTGACTTTTGCTCATGCGGATCGGGGAAACATTGCATGCTACTCTGAGAAACGTGGGGAACAGGGTCTTCTGGGAAAAAAAAACATCCAAAAACCCAACACACCCCACCCCACCCCCCCCAAAAAAAACCCAAAAGAGCAACAAAAAAACCCAACAGGTGATGATTCAGCATGGAGAGGAGCAAAACATTACCATTTAAGCAGAAATAATTACTTGCACAAATGCCGAAGAAGATACTGTTGGCTGCCCTAGCAATTTTTTGAGTTGTTGGGCAAACCAGGCTGACCCTGTATCAACAGTGTCATTTCAGGGGGGAAGGGAAAGTGCCACTGTGGAGTGGACAAGCAGAAGTATTGTCAGACTGATGCCTGAAGGACCTGCACTTCAGGAAAACCGTGCAGATTACACAAAATCTGAGGTCTCAAAAGCACAAGTTATGGAGGAAAATGGGACACACTGGAGTTCTCAGGAGACACTGAGTGAGAACATGACGAGTTTTCAGGAACATAAAATGTGCTGCAAAGACAAGTGAAATAATTTGCTTTCTTTGTCCAGGGTAAATAGGACAAAAGCAATATCTTATGTTGAAAGATTAGAGATTAGGAAAAACTTTCAAGAAGTAAGGCTAATGAAACAAAGCAACAGACTGTCAAGGGGTGATGCAGAAATACAGCAGTGGAGATCTTTAAGGACAAGTTACATAAACATCTGTCAGGAATGACAAATGTATAGCGGACCCTGCCGTAGGCCAATCAGATGGACTAGATGTGTTCCTGAGCTTTTTCCAGCCGTTTTTCCTATGATTCTAGTCTAAAGCAATTTATATAACCCTAAAGGCCTTTTCAGGTTACCTTTGAGATCATTCCAGGTCCATGAGCAGTACAGAATTGGGAAGGCAGGATGGTTAAACACACACACAAAAAAGCAATATCCTTTCCCAGGCTCAGAATTGCAGCCCAGAACCTCCCTCTTGAATTCGCAAATGCGTATCCCGTCCAAGCCACCCAGCACTCTGCAGTGGCAGCCAGCCCACCTCCGACCAGTCTTGTGAAATCATATATAAATTAGGCAGGAAAAGATGCAGTCAGTACTGGATGAGGGGAAAATGGTAGCGGCACGCAGAGCTGTGTTACCAGCTCCATAGGGAGCACATATTCCTGCCTCATCTCTGAGCCATCCCTGAAGGTGCCACTTCTTACGGTAAACCTTACAAAACAGAATCCAGATAATTTATAGCTGCTACTGAAGCCAAAATCTTTTTGAATTGTATCTACTGGGCAAATGATCATCATAAAAAATGGCATCTCTTTACTCAGGTTCTCCTGTCATCTCTATTGCATACAGCCTTTCCTAATGCTGCTTAGTAATCCATTTTTTATGTCTGCGACAATTCTAAAAAATTAGAAAGTAATGTTGAGGACCAATATAAAGCAATTCAAATCTTTTTTCGTACTCCCCCCCCCCCCCCAAGCAGAATATAA
>NW_008795129.1:21984772-21999938 GCF_000699145.1 Aptenodytes forsteri
GGGTTTTTTTTTTTCCCCCTCACATTATACATATCATTTGTCAGAAATGATAGGAATTCGTAAAATATTTCTGGGACACCAAGCATTTTCTCTCAAAAGAAGTTTCTACCAAAAGAACCAACATTTCCCTCACTTGTGATCTTCCTCAAAGGTGCATGTGATTTAGTGATAAGAGAACTGATTCCTGTGTGAATACCCTAATCAGTGTGTTCCTTGCTAAAACTAATAATATCTCAGACCTCTGAAAGAATGCTCTTCAAATAAAACCTTTTTGCATTCATATATCCCAACCTGAAGCAGCGTTAGGCAGGACCTTTGGATAATTGGATAGCTGTTCGCACGTGCCCCATGGGTCCTTGTTCCCTCCACAGAGAGCTATTTCAGTGAACCTAATTCACTCTCAGGCATATAATCTGAAATCTACCATTGACGATTTCTCCTCTTCTGACCTAGATATCATGCCTGGGAATCAAACTGAGTCGATAAATGAAAAACACCATGAACTCTACATCTCTCCTTCATGTGAAACTCATGTTGAAACATAAACATTGCCTCTCAACCTGCTATGTGTAGTCCCTCGATACTGCTATGCTAAAAACATCAAAAGATGCAATGAGAAATAAACAAAAACACTTTAAAGACGTGTTTCTGTTTAGTTACATAAATCAAGGCATAATGGCAAGAAACTGAGGATTTCATGGGATACATAGTTTAGCTGCATGTAACCTCAGAGGACAAACAGAACAAGAAGAGAACTTGAGCAGGATTTCATAATTGAATAAATTCCATCTGTCTCCTGAACCATTTGTCCTGGTCAGCAGCTTATGGAGGGAAACATTTACCTACCTCATTAGTTGTGAGAGTGAGAATCCGATCCAAGTCTTCCACCAACTGTTTAAAAGTCGGTCTCTGTGAAGGCACAGCATGCCAGCAATCTCTCATCATCATATAGCTGTAAGAAATACACATTTTCTTGGCTTAATTAAAATCACGCGTCCTTCTTGTAAACCTTTTCATACACAGTCAATGTTCTTCATCACAAGTAAAGCAGCGAGCACCCACAGCCCTACACATGGACCACTGACTTTCCCAAAAACTGCACAATACTCTCACTTCCCTCAAAGGTGCATTTCTACTCCTGTATCTCTCTTGCCCAGTATCTAAATTACCTTTTTGGGGACCTGATTCTGTAGCCTTCTGTCCCAGGAATTTCAATGGTAATAAATTACACATGCTTAAATATTTTTGCATGTTAGGGATTGCGGTCTTTGCGAAGTGAAGAAATAAAATGGGAAAAAAAAAATAGTTAAGGGCTATACTGAAATATCAGAAAGGGAAAACACTCTTCCCTCATCACCAGAAGATCAATGCTGTGTTAATGCAGAAGTTCCCAGATGTATTTTGTTATGTACAAAACCAGCCTGATGTACCTTACATATGATTAGTGGTATGTGTGCCATTTAGGAATTTTCATGTTAATGAGATTAAAATAAAACAAATATAGGTGTAAAAACACTGACGAAGACTGGCTTGTAGATGATCACTTCTTTTTTCAGTGGGATCACAGCAGGGTGTGTAAAGAAGTATCCTCTGTCAAACACTCCCTGAAGACCTTTTCATACCTTTTCTATACATATCTGTACACACACATATATCCACAATTTTAGAGGAAAGCAATCCTGAAAATGTTTGATTCTGCCAGGGGTAGCATTAACCATGTGAATTCAATACAGTTGTGCCCTTCCATCCTCGTACAGCAAATAAGGGTCCTTACAGTTCATTGGTGCAGTTGGCAGGTTTATCCATTCGGTGCCCTTCTTTAAGCAGCTTAAAAAGTTCCTCCACTGGGATTCCTGGGTAGGGTGATCCTCCTAACGTGAAGATCTCCCACATTAACACACCAAATGACCAACTAGAAATCAAAGAGAAAACTGCATTAGAAGATCTGCCTTACTGCTGAAAAGAGAGACGTGTCTGCGGCAGATGCAATGACTGCCAATTCCTCTCAGGAGATACTTAAATAATCAGCATCTGCCCAACTCTGACCGCCCTGAGCAGGACATCAATCCGTGAAGTGCATCAGGTGCATGGGCTGCAATAGGGGCTGACCTGAGCATGTTCTCAAACACACTCTTCGCCTTTGTCTGGTGTGCTCCGAGCACATGAGTTTCCAAGGCTACTGCAAAGAACTGCATCTTCACAGCTTAATTATTTACAGAACACTCACAGCTGAGCTGGTTTGCAATTATGTGGCAGGATATTGTGGAAAAAGCAGGCTGTTCAAAACAAAAATATTTTGCATCATTCTGCTCTCTTTTTTTTTTTTAAATTAAGTTTTGTTAGGAAATGAAGTAGGATCATTCTAAGCCAGTTTTCCTGCCAGCTTGCCACCTCCTCCAGAGCCTGCCTCATCATGCCTTGCTGGCAACCTAGGGCTCTTTGGCAGGCAGCTTTGCCAGGTGAGCAACAGCACACAGCTTGCACTGGCTCCCAAGCTTCTCTGCAGCTCTCCTAGCTTCGCAGCAGTGTATTTTAGTAAACTGTTTGCATAAACTTACAATAATATTATCTTTAGCTGTCTTCAAAGCCACCATTGGGCCAAGAGCCTCCAAGTTCCAGCACTGAAATCCTCGTGCTCCCTGGCTGCTGAGGAGCTCAAGAGTGACTTTCAGTCCTGAACCAATGAAGTAGTTGACTTCACATTCACTCAAATATTTTGCCAAGATGTTATTTTAAAACAAAAGTTTGATCCACCCTTAACCTGTGTGTATATTTTCCTTTGTAAATAATGTAAAGATTGCAGGAAAAGCCTCAGTAAACGCTTTTCTTAAGGGGAGAGCAGCTCAGGAAGTGCACCCAGGTTAAAGAAAGAGGAGATACCTCTTATTTTCTCCACCCTGCCCTTTTTCTTTTTAACCCTGCACTGACATGCGTAACCTTTTACACCTGTGCTGGGAAGCATCCAGCCCTTTACAGTTAACAGTTTCTCTTGGAGAAATAAAAAACAAGATCTTCATCTGCATTGCATAAAAAATACATGTCTACTTCAAGCACAATGCACACGAGTACTGTAGATGGGCCTAGGAAACTGTAATAGGAAGCAGAATAAATCCTGAGCGGTTGCATCAGCCAGTAACTCTGTGCACAGATTAAAAGATTTTGAAGTGTCAGAGTCCAATGATTTTCTATTACATGTGAAGTACTGCTGGGAAGCAACAACACTTCTAAAAATCAGAGAATGCTTTTCTGGTATATGCAGCCTATATTTTATTATACTGAATCTTAGCACAAATTTTTATAAGAAATTTTCAGGAACTTTCTTTTCTTTCTTTCTTTCTTCTCTATCTTTTTTTTCTTTTTTTTTTTTTTAAAAAAACCTGAAGGAAGTCCAGAGTATGTCAAAAGCCAAGCAAATTAGATAGACTCTTTGTAGCTGCACATCCGTAAATAAGTTCAAGGGGGGAAACTTCCGCACTGACAGAAGGAGGTTAGCATTTTCCACCTTTCATGTGCTTTGAAGCTGGGCAGATTAGTAACAGAGCACTGGTTAGCAGTCTACCATAAAATCCTCACTTTCTAAGGGCAAGTCCTGTTCCATCTATTAATATGTGAAACAGAATGAAAACGCTTAAAGGTAAAGGACAACAGGAAAATACATTTAAAATATCCCAAACTTTAACAAATACAAACCAAAACAACCCTCATTCCCACTCCCTAAAACCCCATTCAAATAAGGACACTTACACATCACTTTGATGTGTGTAAACTCTGTCAAACAGAGCTTCTGGAGCCATCCACTTTACTGGAAGCCGTCCCTATAAGTTTGGAAGGGAAGGGAAGAAAAATTAAAATGGTAGCAATTTACAGGATGATTTTAACATCAATTTTTTAAAAATATGAATCAATTCTCAGAGAATAGCCTGCTAATGCAAACCAGCACATAATTTATCTTTAAAATTTTCAGGGAAAAAAAACAGTAAAATGGGCTAAAGTAGGGAGACCGTTAAGAAAAATTGATATAAACATTGAAGATAAAATGAAAAGCACTGAGGGCTCCCCAAAAGTTCCCAGACTGCTTGCTAGGAGAACAATAGGATAAGCAGATCAAAATTAAAAAGATCATTCCACTATGGCTCTTTAAAGATAAAATTCCAATCAATCATCCTCTGAAAAATAGGCCTGCTTGCAAAAATAAGTTGATCACTAAACCCAAGAATTTTGTTTTCCTTTCCACCTTTTGCAGTGACCCAAAACTCACAGTCGCAACTGCCTGTTGCTTTGCACACAAAGTCTGCTCTGCTCAGAGCCCAGGAATCGCACTAAATTTGATATGAAGAAGGATCAATTCCCTCCAGTACTGACGTACCTGTACCTCGTTGCTCTGTCTTTTGGAAGTAGGCAGATATTACCATTAAAATGCCATTAATCACTTAGTGCTTTATTTTCATAGATAAGCCACTTAACATGATTGTTAATAATAATTAATATTTATACAAAATATTACAGTCTGTAGAACTGAATGAGTTCTGCAAAGTTCCCGTCAAAACCCAAGTGTAGTTCGTCAGGATCTTAAGAGATCCCCCGAGAAGGAGGTATAAGCTGTTCAAACTAGGCATCAATAACTACATCTGAAGTGTTTTATCTTCTTGATTTGGTACAGGTTAAACAGCAAAACAGTGACAGAGTGGGGAGTAAAAATACATTTTCTCAACCTCTAGCCCCACTTGGATACTACTGCCATAACTTGTACATAACAAGCTAAGTACAGGCAAAAAGGCATAAAGCTGTATGTGGCATTACCACACATAAATAGGATTTTTATTATGTTTATTGTTAGCACTGTTCATACAGTGTTTTACAAGATCCTAGGTTTGGTACAAAATGAGCTGGAATCAACAGGAATATTTCCACTTATTTCAAATGACTGAGTCAGGGACACACAAAAAACAATTCTTGTATTTTAGCATTTCTAATAAGTCATACAATATACAGCCTCTTTGGTTATCTTTTTAACTAACTGTCACTGTAAGAGGGGACAGAAATGCTTATGTCCTTGATCCCTGTTTTCTGCCTGTGATGAAAAATGAGGCTGCTGTACAAGAAGCCCATTAAGTTTATAACCATAGTTTTGAAGTGAACCATCGAAAGAAACACTTGTTTCCAGAGATAAGAAAACCATCCACTTACATTAGTAGTCTTTTTATAATAATCTATATTGTTGATGTCTCTGGCTAAACCGAAGTCTGCTATTTTCATGACATTATTTTCAGTTACCAAAACATTTCTTGCAGCCAAGTCCCGATGGATACACTGGAAAGAAAAGGGGGGAAAAAAAAAAAAAAAAGGCCCACTGAAATAAACTGCTGTAAAAGTGAAGTTACTTCTACACCATAACTAAGTCTCCTTTACAGATTTTAACCTAAATCACAAGGTGGGAAAGCCACACATTTACTACAAGCCTGTGAAATAGGATTGTCTTAATCATTGCAATCCGTCCCCTCAGCTGGTGTTTCCAAGTTGAACAACGGCCCTGAGAAGCCTCTTAGAAAAGCCTGGTTTATTTAAGACTTATATTTTGCTGAGGCTGAAAGCCTGGGTGGTGACCCAAACCATGCCACGCTGTTTGTGATTCACTCTCCATTACAGGTGCCCAGGTACAGGTATTGCAGCACTTTTGTTACAAATACTGTTAATGAGCGTTTTGTTAAGTAGCTTCTCTTAAATTCTATCATCTCACCAGAGCTAAAACCTGACAGTCTTGATCAGTGCAACCATTTTTTATATAAAAGATCTTAATATGAGTTATATCCACAGTATATAATTTTAAACTAGATGTCTAGAGTGCATGTATTTACTTCAACCATGAGACTATTACAATTTAATTTAAAAAAAAAAAAACAAACAAAAAAACCAAATCAAAACAACACAATCTGGGCTGGGCTGTTTGCTTTTTAAACAGCTTTGATACTGAAACTAAAAATGTTATCTCCTCAGAGATTTTTCCTTCATGTCAGCATTATCCTGAAAACTTGCAACTGATTCTTGACACTGAAAGGACATTTGTGACTGCTCTGGATATTATTCCTGTGTTTAACCAGCCTTATTTGGGTTGATGGCAGCAGGGGCATGGTAAGAAACATTGCATTTGGAATCCCCCCGGGATATTCTACTAACTTTTCAAGTTAAATATCCTTGGGGTTTTTTTCCCCCTCCTCAATTTTGAATTACTTTTTATGTTGTCCTCTTTATTTCAGCATGTGCACAGACATGCTGGACTGAACCACTACAAAAAAACTGTACAACAGCCAATTTATTTCTTGCATTATAACTTGCCCCGGCAATTTTCTGAGATCTCTTATCCTGCATAGGTAAAATGAGCCTACAAAGCTTCTGCTCCTCACTGGGCTAGTCATGGGGAACTGCCAGGAAAAACCTGCTCCAGCAATGCCTTCATGTGCGCAGGACCAGACAACAGTACATGCCTTCAGCATCAAATCAGTCTTTTAATTCAGCATCAGCAATGCTACGGTAGCAGAAACAACATAGGCCAGCCTTCCTACTTCCCTGTCCCTGTTCTCAAACCCTACAAGAACATCCTCTGAGACACTAGAAACTCAATTCAGTTGCCCAAATAGAAGTACACATTGTCATCTGAGATGCCCTGTGATATCCAAAGTATCTTGATGAGACTACCAGGGATGACACAGGATCGACAGCAGACCTGTGCCTTTCCAGAGCAGCAGCCTAGGGGTACCATAGAGCATCTCAAATGGCATGTAACACCTCTGAGTGAATACATCAAATTATTCAAACCCCGTTATCTTCTGTCAATACATTTCTGCTTTCTCATACCCTACAGTTTTACAACTGAGACTTTTCCTATCTTCAGAATGGTGCCATTATTGATTTCCATATCTGACAGCTTTCATAGCTGACCCTCTGGCCCTAATGATTTGCTGTCTCTTTGCAATGATCTGGGCCAGTCCCTGTATCTGGAGCTCCCCTGTTGCTCTTGCGCAGTACTGGAATGATGGAGAGGACACATCAACAGAATTTTAAAAAGCATCCATCCAACCTAGGAACAACATCCCCTTTCCAAGGTACAATTGCTTGTAAGGCAAAAACTTTTTGTAAGGCAAAAAGTAGGTGCCCAAAAATATTCTTTACATATTTCTTCCTCCCCTCCCCCCCTCCTTTTTTGGTCTCAGTGAGCCATTTATTGGATTGAAATAACAAAAACACTGGCCTTCTCACAGTTCCTGCATGATGGAAATACTGTGAGAAGACCAGCTCTCTTATTATTCCAGCTCAGTAAATGGATCCCTAAGGGGAAAAGAACTAATGAAATACAAACAGAAATGGTAGGATATCTGAAGAACCTGAATGCGCAGTTTTACTATATGCTGCCTTTGTTTTCCTTCTGCCCTCTGCCTCGTGCAATGCCTCACGTTCTGTCAAGTTCAGTGCAGCACTGATCAATGTTTTTGCAAAGGAACTGGATCAAGGATGAAATGGTTCCGCCGTGTGCATCTGTGCAAGCGCACACCTTCTTGGCAGTGTCCTACAACAGCAGTTGAGCTTCTCAGGTGGATGCTTGTTCTTAAATCTTTTGATTGGCAAATCTTGTTTTTTTCCTTTCACAACAGTTCTATTTTCTTGGGACATGGCTCATTGCCAGGCAAATGTTTCATTAATCTTAGAAAGAGACATCCTAAGGTGCTTTACCTAATACAATACTCATGCTTACTTCTACATTAGAAGATTTTGTCTTAGTGTCGTGCATGTCTCCCTGTCTACCCTACAGCACTGAGAATTACTATTTCAAAATGAAAGAATAAAAGCAAAATTAGACCTTGATTCCCCTCCCCCTAACCTCTACCAGTGCAGAAATGCAATAAAAATATCATGACTCTACACAACAGGAATGGAGGTTTACACTCAGCTCTGGTCTTTGGTTAAAAACAGCTCCATACTTGGGAGTGGGCACGACTGGAAATCGGTACAAATCCCACTAACCACTCCACACCTTGCAGGAAGTGCTTATCATCAATATCTGGTGCTCTGGTTTAGCCATTGGGTCCAAACACCACCCAGAGTATTCATGATTGCTTGTCCACAAAGCCACAATATGTTTACAGAGTTAGTTATACAGGGCTATTTAAAGTTTCATAACTATAATTTAAGCAAATTACTGGTTAAAAAAAAAACCAAACATTTGAAGAAAAGTTGAAGAAATAAGTGTCTAGGGACATGACAGGATAAATAAATTCTTTCAACAAGCTTGCTCTCCTGACAAACACCAGTTTGAAGTAAAGCGCCTAATTTAAGTGACTAATTCACTCCATTTATTTTTGCCTCTTCTGTTCACAATTTTTGCCCTGGTATCTTGTGGTCTTCTCAACTCTGCCTGTTATCATTCTGTAAATCCTTTCACTAACTGAATTAATTTATTTTACATCACTACATGAGCTGATTTGGTCGATTTGACTGGAAACAGAAGGCAAATGGTGCCTGCAGTCTCATGGGAAATGGTGCCTGCAGTCTCATGGGTGGAGTAATGTCGCTTGTGTAATCAAGTGACCACCTGTGCTTACGAATTCAAAGTGCAGATATGTACACAGTATTTGCTTTAAACGATCCTTTCTGGGCCTCATTTTAGCAATGTCATTAAACAGAGATTAAAAACTTTAAGTGTATGAACTTTCCCACTGATTTTCGAGAGTATGGATTATGCAACTTGAGAAAGGTCCTTCTCCCAGCAAATTCTTGAACACAAATGAGATGAGAACAAAACTAAACTAAGAAAAGTGCCAAACAAATACGCACCATGCGCTTTGTGCAGTATTTGCTGAGTTCTACCTACTTTTTGTGAAGCCAGGTACTCCATGCCTCTTGCCAACTGGTATGTGCATGACACTAAGTCCTTGAATGTCATCTGCTCTTCTGGTACCCTGTTAATATCAAACGAATACTCCATCCCCGGGGGGCGGCGTGCTCGCAGGTACTCACGCAGGTTTCCTTTGGAAGCATATTCTACTATCACGTACAATGGACCTTTGGATAAACAGAACCGTGTGAAAACTGGAGTAAGGTCGAAGGGTAAAATGTTTTTATGTAAAGAAGCTTTTAGCGTCCTATAACAAATGAACTAAATTAATAAATGTTTAACTGTGAAATCAGTAAGCACAACTTGAAAGAAAAGGAATTTTGGACCTGGCGAAGTGACTGGCCCAAAGCTCCATAACAGGGTAGTGGCAGAGCTACAATTAGTGGCTGAAAGCACCTAAACCCTGAGCCAGTGCTTATTCCTTCCAGACTATGCCATGCACTGAAAAGCAAGCATTTTCAATCAAAGAATGCCATGAGATCTCAAACAAGGGGAAAGTGCTTCTTAAGATTTTTTAATTTCTAGAGTTTTATGCCATTCTGCATCACTTTACATGACATAATTAGCTTTTAATAAAAACACTGTGGTCTTTAGAGAGTAAAAGTGCTCATTTCAAATTCATGGGATACAAGTTCCACTAAAGCAGGACTGACAATTCAGAACAACAGGCGTGGGTAAAGCCCCTGTAAAATGTCTTTTTTTTTTTCCCTACAGCAAGGGATTAGAGAGTTTTCATATGATATAGTACCCTTTCTCATATTAAAGCTGCAAGTATAATGAGACACAGAAGTTCAAATATTGCTGCTAAGCTAGGGAAATATCTAAAAATCCCATCACGGCATGACTGCTTCCTTAAAAACTCTTGAAAAATTATGATTAATGAGACTTTT
The DNA here is from genome assembly GCF_000699145.1 of Aptenodytes forsteri. Classification (NCBI taxonomy): domain Eukaryota; kingdom Metazoa; phylum Chordata; class Aves; order Sphenisciformes; family Spheniscidae; genus Aptenodytes; species Aptenodytes forsteri. Next base: position 21,994,550 of record NW_008795129.1, read on the forward strand.
GCAGACCTGTTGGAAAGTCCTGGTTTACTTTCTTTTCTCTACTCACCATCCTGGGTACAGGCTCCAAGGAGATTGATGATATTTTTATGCTTCCCAATCATCTTCATCATCTCCATCTCTGACACCAGGTCAGACAGATCTTTTTCTGTAGCATCATCTGTACAAGAGACAGGTTCAGTTTATAGTTTCTAGCATGCCAGCCTGAACTTCACTAAGGCTCACCAGTTGGTGTAAAACATGTGTGCTTCAAAATGCAGAATACGGGATTTGTTTTCCAGTATACACTGTACGTTATACAAAGTCATACGTTACGTCCTAACAAGAAATAGTCTCAACCTCTTTGATGGACTGACCATCTCTTCATTGTTACATGTTAAGAGGCAACACAGTAATATCAGACATAAAAATGCTGTCCTTAGCTATCAAACCTCCAATAACTATGCTTTTCCTGCAAACTAATCTTACAATTAAATTCAAAATAAATAGGCACCAACCACCTGGACTGAATGGGCTAGGACCTACACATGGACAGCCTCTGACATGAACTGAACTAAAAGCAGAGAGACCCACACGATGCTAATGCATCTCCTGGCTCCTAAATACTCACTGCTCAAGATAAACAGGCTGTCAAGGGCACAGATTTACACCCCAAACTGCTGAAGGCTGAGGTCAACTATGTGCTCTTTGACACCCCCCCCCCCGATGACAGAGTTCAGATGCCACAAAAGAAACTTTTGGTGGATGAGAACTGCCATATCACCCATTCTGATCCCTAATCACCCAATTTTCTTACCTTTCAACATCTTCACTGCCACAGTCACCGCTTCTTTTGGCCTGTCTTTGTCAATCCCCCCCGCTTCAGCCATGACAACTTGCCCAAAGCAACCTTCTCCCAGGGGTTTACCCAGCGTCAGCCTAGAGGTGTAAACAGGAGATTAACACACAGCATCTGCTGAAGGGATGCAGCCAGTGAAATTCCAGGGCTAAATATAAAAAGCTTTCAACAACTTGCTGTAGCATGAAGCATTTATCACATGGAACTAATGAGACTCTGGGTGCGCATCGGTTTTCATGCGCGCTGCAGTATGTTTTCTTAGGGATGATATAGTGAGCATCTCATACAGGCAGATCAGTTGCTAAACCCAGCTTTTAAGCTCTCCCTCTCCTTGTTATAAGAGGCTGTACTCGACGGCTGGCAGCGAGACACAGCATGGAGGGGCAGAGCTTTCAAAAAGCATCAGACCGCGGCTGAAATCAGGAGCAGCCAGTAACACGCAAGCTTTTCCTGTCACTGTAACACGGCCGGTCGTCTTCTTTTTCACATTGACTGCAAGGAGATGAAAGAAAATTTTCTTTGTGTGTGTTGCCATGTGGTCACTTTCAGGCAGCTGATGACTCGTGTGGTAAAGGGTGGTATTAAAAGCAGGGGGATGTTTTAAATATTATTAACTCCTGTGATATAACAGCACAGTGCAAATGGAAAGGAAAATCAAACATGCTCTCAGGCAGCTTAATTTTAGCTCAAAATTCATATTCTTGCTTTCTATTTGGAGATGCAGGCCATGAACATTTGCCTAATGATCTCTTGCGCCAAAGGGATTAGACAGGACAGAGAGCGAGTCAGTAGACACCATGTTTGGGCGCAGCTGCGGGTAATTATCACACCCATTTCTCTTTCTTGTGGCTGATGAAGTGGCCAGACAGCAGCCTTCTTGTGGGAGAGGAGGGACGATGAAGGTGAGAGAAGGGGAAGGGAAAAGAGGCCGGTGACAAGCGCGCGGTGAAAGCTCGGGAGGAGTTACTGCTGCGAGAGCCTGGGTAAAGGCGCCCGTGATGCTCCCATGCCTTGAATGGCTGCCAGGAGCTGCCTCGGCTGCCGCTGCCTCCGGCTCCGCTCTTCTGCTGCAAGTCCTGGTGTGGCTCACGCAGAGGCGACGCTCTCCCTGCCTGGCCGCACAAGCGGCGGCACAAAGGCAGCACCTCCGCAGGACAAAGCACTTGGCAGATCTGAGCATCCCCTACAAGCCGTCTTCTCCACAGCCTCCCCACCCACAGCAAGATTGCTCTTCTGACATCCTCACACATTTCCCCAGTGCTTTGATCCTTTAAGGGGCGAGACAAGATGCTTTATTTACCCACAGCTGGGTCTAGCACAGAGGCTGTTTCTTGGCTGCGGGCTCTTTGCTGCCACAAATGTCATGTATGAGGGTAACAGAAGATGCCTCCTGTCTGCAGCACCCGGGCTCTGCTCAGAAAGAGGGAAGCAAAGACTGGGGGGAACTGAAACCCAATTATAATCACAGTATCAACTTAAGAAACCTTTTAAAAAGAGCAGTCATTAACTGGGCTATGCAAAATGCATTTTGTGGAGCATACACCTGGTTGCAAAACCTGGTCAGCTGTAACATACAGACACAGAGATGTCGATCTCAACTTTAGGAGGATAAAGAGATAAAATAAAAAAGAAACTTCAAAGCCTCTGGGCAAAATCTTATTGGTTCCAGTGTAAGTGCTTGAGGGCCACATTCAGGCTCCGTAAATTGCAGAAATTTATCATCTAACTCCAGAAGCAGTGCCACTGCAGAAATCAGGGAAGGTGCTTGGCGGGTTTGATGCTGCTAACGTTATCCAGCGTAGGGGCCACATTCACATAAGCATTTTCATAACTGAGTTCTTAAGGTCTTGCCTTTCCACAGTCAAAACCAGGATTCACAGATACGATATATATAGGGACTCATTCTTAAAAGCATAGGCTTCTGTCTTCCCCGGTGAAATACAGGGAGAGGTTGTCATACCATCAACAGAAGAGTGTTAGACAGGGCTAAGTGGCTTGAAAACCCTGCTTATCTGCTCAGGCACAAGACAGAAGTGGGAGGTGGTTCCTCCCAAGGGCAGCCTGCAGACTCCTTGTCAAATGCAGTCTTTGCCTCGGTGAGAATTCCTCAAGCTGTTTTGGATTGGTTTCTAAAGCAAACGCGAGTTTAAAAAGGTGCAAAGACTGAAGGGCAGCGTATGCTATGCTGAGGTCATCCTGCATTTTCTCCAGAACTAAAATTGAATTTAGGATCTTGGCAGAGAACAAACATTTGCATTGGAAACTGGTTAATTTATGTGCTATTGCCCTGCTAGGACTAAAGTAACAAACCCCTCATTGTGTGCCTCCTGCCCCCCAACCTAATAAACTGCCTCTAAATAGCCTCCTTTCATTGCAAATCTGCTCCACCTACATTTGTGCTGAATGCTGGTTTTAAATGTTTAGCGCACTAAAATTTTCCGCATTTAGTGTATCCCCCCAGGGTATGGGCTGACAGAAGTATATATACAGGCCCCCACTGTTGACTAGAATACTGCAGGTGGCAATTACAGCATTTTGTACTAGTTTTCAGCTACATCATTAAAATAATTTCCAGAACAGTTGTCAGAAGGTTCAAAATTACAGCTCTTCTATCAAAAGTTACAACGCTGAACTTCAAAAGAGAACTGTTCGTAATAAAAGGTGTTATTTTCTCAAAGCCACCTAAAGACTTAAAGTTAGTACTAACTTTAATATATAATCATGGTTCTACCTGTGTTAATATTATCTTTCTTTCACATGTCTTTTTTATATTAAGAAATATGGTTACAGCTTTAATTAGATTATTCAGCAGCTCATTTTGCATGTTAGTCAACAGACTTTGAAGAAAATATTATGTAGCCATATTAATTTACATATATCAAGATTCAGTATGCTCTGCTTGAAACCTAATACTTTTAAGCCACAGAAGTAGTATATATATGTACACAATATGCAAAATGCCCCACTAAATCGAAAACCATCATCTCCATCAATACAGGTTACTACAAAATCAACACAAAATCCTACCCAGAAGGTCCCGACAGAAAGAAGAGATTCTCCAATACCATATTCTAGACTATCTCCTACGTGATATTTTGTTATCTATTTTATAATCATTAAACAATTAAGTTTAATATTTCCACTAAGAAACATGATTTCATATACAGAGGTATTGCTTGGGGAAATCTCAACTGCCCTTGAACAATGCTTGTATGTGGTCACCTTTCCCAGTCTAAATCATATGTATTTTGAAATAACATTTCAGATTCACTCCTTTCATAGCAGAGGAGTTACATTTCAGCAGGGTACCTGAAAACCTACCAGTAATCTGAAAATAAAATCAGAACGACAAGCAGAGAAAATTCAGCTTCTATTTAAAAAAAGACCGATTTCAGATAATTGAATTGGATCTTAATCTTCAGAGGAGGTAATTGAGATTTTCTTTTAACTAAAGAAACCCTGGGAAATATTGGGAAAGATGTTTCCTCTCATACTGTGTCATGTTTTTCAGACATGTGTAGGTAGTCTTAAGAGAAACAGGCTACATACTTATCTCTTGGAAACTCCCATTTTGGGTCTTCCGGCAATTCATATTCCGAGACTCCTGCCAGCATGGGAGCATCGGCAGTAGAGGAGAGGCGAGTAGTTATCCTCACCAGAGGTGTGTTGGAATTCATGGAGGAGCTTGAGTCGGCTGACACCTGTTGTTGCAATACAAGATGCAAAAAAAGAGAGAGGAGGGGGAAAAAAAAAAAAAAAAAAAAAGCAGAGCTGTAATCTTGACCCAATACCTGAAAAACAGCAGTACTTGATAACCAAGCCAGCTCAGAACAGTGGTATCGGGAAAAAGCGGCTGAACCTAGAGTCTTGTTTCTAGCGCACTATTCTCACACATCTACCCTCCCTTGTAAGCACAATAATGACTAATTGCTGAAAAGGCTGTAAGTCTGTCCCATAGGTTGAAAACCCTGTAAGTTTTAAATACATTCACTCAGAAAATAAATTAAATTAACTTTTCTCTCTTTTTGTTTATCAGAGTAATACTTTTTTAATCAACTGAGAGTATTTACATCGCCACCCTCAGATACCCAAGTGGGCAGCTTATACCATGAGCAGAGGTTACCAATAAGCTCTCTTCCTCCACTCACTTCTAGTTGTCTGTGTCACCACTTCTCTTCCCAAATCAGCACACAATTTACTATTTTTTGGTGTTACTATTAAATTGAAATTTTGAATTTTTAATTGGAAATGGTATTTTTGCAAAGGGTCCTGTATATTTCATCAGATCAAGGTTACACACATGTTCCTGTGTAGGAAATGTTGGACCCTCTCACGCCGGGTCCTGCACTTGGGTCACAACAACCCCATGCAACGCTACAGGCTTGGGGAAGAGTGGCTGGAAAGCTGCCCAGCGGAAAATGGGGTTGTTAGTCAACAGCTGGCTGAACATGAGCTGGCAGTGTGCCTGGGTGGCCAAGAAGGCCATTAGCATCCTGGCTTGGATCAGAACTAGTGTGGCCAGCAGGAGTAGGGAAGTGATCGTCCCCCTGTACT
>NW_008795129.1:22000244-22008113 GCF_000699145.1 Aptenodytes forsteri
TTGGAACAGGCTGCCTAGGGAAGTGGTTGAGTCACCATCCCTGGAAGTATTTAAAAGATGTGTAGATGTGGTGCGTAGGGACGTGGTCTAGTGGTGGACTTGGCAGTGCTAGGTTAACGGCTTGACTCGATGATCTTAAAGGTCTTTTCCAACCTAAACAATTCTACGATTCTATATTTTCTAAGCATTCATTATTGAAAACATCAAAAGCTATCAGAATAATTGGGGGATACTTAAGTTTTCAGCTCACTACATTCTCAATTAAAGATTCTGCAGGCAACGTGGAGAAAAGCTCCTAAAAATAATTTAATGTTGTGCTGGTTTTGGCTGGGATAGAGTTAATTTTCTTCATAGAAGAAAACCCGGCTGGGGTTAAACCACGAGAAATGTCTAATGCTTTGAATTGTAATTCACTTTGGAGTATGATTTCTCATCAGCCTCAACAACATTTTCCTTAGAGCATCAAAGGTACTTAATGATAACTGCTTTGAAAAAGGAGGCAACTATTCCATCCATGTAACAAAACTTGTTTTGGTGTGAGTGCTGTATCTTCTATAAGGCTCCTTCCTCAAACCTGCAAGCAGCAGCCTGCTGTCTACTGACCTCAGAGTTTCAAGCGAATATGAACACAAAACAAAAATGCTTGTATTGCCAGTCTTCCCCTCCTCTAAGTGTGAATCCTCCTTCTCTCTTCAGGCCATGACAGTCTTGGTCAAGCCCAAATCTGGTGGCCAAGGCGGGATGAAGGTTGTTTCACAATGCCATCGCTGGTACCCATCCTCGCATCAGGCAACAGGAGGTACTTCTCAGCCAGCATTGTTGAGACCCTGCCCAAGCTGGAAGCCTAGAGCATCAGAATAACTACCACTCTTGACCTTTGTCCTCATCACCTGGAGTCAACTTTGACACCAGTTTTGCTTATGTAAAATGTCACCAGGCTACAATTTTGTTCCACAGGTCTTATAACTACATAAAAAAAGCAATTATAAGCAAATAGATCCCAATGGCATTAAAGTACAAATCAGTGACACACAGTGATATGAACACCAAATCCTCTTGTCTCTATGACACCTGATAAGTCCAACTTAGTGCTCCCTTATATTAAGTCCAATTAACAATTACAGTGTCTCAGCCCACGGAATTACTTGAGCTCCTCAGAATGGGGCTGAAAGGCTTTTGCAAGTCATGCTCTTACACAATGTACTTTGACAAGACAAGGCTAAGGCGCTCAAACAAATTTCTCATCACGATTCTGACCACCTGTTTTGTTTGAGAGGTCTTTTTGCAGGTAGACATCCTCAAATCCATCTCATCAAATGGGTTTGGCTTCTTGACACATTTTTCTAAGACCAGAGATTAAGACTGGAAAGAGGTTTCATAAGGAAGAAAGCGTTAAGGATTGCTATCAAAAAATTAACCTTGGTAAGCAGTTTTGCAGCTGACAGGCCTTTCTTGGTACCAGAAGCTCCAGCTTCTGCATGTGGTGTCTATGGAACAAGAGAGTATAACTGCACAAATAAGGCTACCATTCAAAAGATGGACCACTTTCCTCCTCATTCATCCCACCATCATTAATGTTAATATTTACTTTCAGCAAATATAAGTACCTGACACATTCCTCTAGGATAATAAATACGGTGACCACTTGGGATACAAACAGAAAACTACTATTAAGGCAGACTATGTAGCTCTAAATAAATCAGTAAGTGAATACTGAACAGAGTCCTTAGAGAGATGCTGCCATGCCCAGTCTACAGAGGGGAACACATCTGCTGGAGCTGCATGGCAAGCCAGCATGAGAACCAGGGCTGGAATTAGACTTTTGCTTATTTTTTGCTCATTTTCATTATGGTTTTAAAATGATGCTTCATTAAATGAACCAGCTCAGCACTAAGAAACGTGCAAATCTCCACGAACAATGTGGCAACTCCTCTGTCCCCCACGACTTCCCTTGAATTTCATTTTTCTGTTATTTCTAGTTTCCATTTTTTCATCTCTCACCACAAACTTACTAATACTCTATGACAAATTCCTCCATATTTCCAAAATCCACCCACTATTCTCCAGCCATTCTACCAAGATCTTTATTCAAGTCTTGATTCTTTTTTACTTATTAACATTGCCTTTACTTTCTTGCCTTTCTTTGTCATTATAGTCATTGTTTTCACGGGACATCAGGAAGGCATGGAAGTGAAGCTGCAAAATTTAGATGATATCCCTTACGTATCAGAAATGGCCCAAAATGGTCTGGGGTCTTTTTTTTCCATGAATACAATATTTGTATTAGACACTGTTCAGATATCTGCCATAGTTTCATCTTTTCACTAGCTCTTATAGTCACAATTCAACAGTCTTAGCACGGTTAAAACCTACAAAAGTAAACCTGCAATAAACTGAAATAGACTGGTGATGCATTTCAAACACAGAAGTTAAATAGTAATAATGTATAGAAAAAAAACAGATTAAAAACTCTGCCAATTTCCCTTTTAACACAATTGCACGTTTACTTCACACAATAACTGGATGATTGGCCAGAGATGCTGTAGGTAACCAAAGCGCATCAGCGTGGATAGGAATGATGAAAAATCCAGAGGAACTACTCAGTGTCTGGAAGAAGGAAAATGGACTGCAATCCCAGGGAATATTCTTCTGATTGATTAACTGGAGCAGTACAGTTACAGGAGCTCAAGGGCTATAAAAATCTGCTCCAGAAAAGACGAAGCCAACCCAGGCTGGCCTATGGTTGGAGGAGATTTTCTGTTTCAAAATGGCCTTTCACCTTTACTGCAATAGTAAAGAATTAACCTTTCAACTCATCCCTTAAGCATCTTTTTTCATTGCCTTAGAGTACACTATAAAAGAATGAGGAAAACCCTACCTACTCCAAGGTCAGTAGACACGGTCAACTTTAATCTACATGTATACATTTAAGTAACAGCATATAGAAAGCCTTTTTCCAGCTTGCTACTTTCCCCTTTTCACCTGCAGCACTGCCCTCCAACCCCTTATCATGCAGGTTCAAGAACCAGTGACACTCCTACCGCGAACCCCACATTTCAGCGTGTAGAGTTGCTTTCAAGTACGTGGATGCTCTTTTTGCTTTCAGTTATGCAAAGATTCAAGGTACATGGGACACAGGCATAATAGAGGCCATACTGAGTTTTTGAAGCAAGCTTGTAATTGTACATGGCCAATATACAGACTCCAGGGCCACTTTGGGTCTACCAGGTGCCAAGAAGCATCAGCTGGACATCTAAGTCAAAACGCATTAACTTCTCGGGCAATCACCCAGCTCACCAACATGGGCTTCTTGGAGATAAAGGAACAAAGCAGAGCCAGGACAGAGAAGCAAGGAAGGGCATCTAACGTAGGTGAATTAGACATGTTCAAGGTCTACTCACTGTGTTGGTGTCACCTATTTTCAGTGATGACACTACACTAAAGAGGTATTTTGAGTGCTTAATTAAAGCAAGGAAGGCAGAAGTCAGCTTGACTTGAGCAGAACACTGAAAGGGCTATTATGGTATACGTTAACCTCAACAGGAGGGTAGACCTCCACCATAAAATATTCTTTTTTGTGCTTCCTTTCTGCTTTTAGGAGGCCAGAACCAAAAGAAGTACTAGCCTCAGACAGATCTTTAGCTCCATATCTGCACTTCAGAAGGAGAAAAACCCACTGTGTCCAAACCTCACGCACCAATGCATTATTATATCCCCATTTTAACAACATATTTGTCCTTCGGCCAACACGCTGTATTTAATCAGCTCTGAGATAATGCTTTACAAGCATTTCTAAGCAGCGGAGCATTTAAAACAAATGAATCTTTGCTGGAATCTTTTAATGCCATGTGGCAAAATCAGACGCAGAGCAGTGTGTAATTGTCTGTAATTGATTATGAAGGGTGTTTTCCTCCACTGATGATTTATACCATATCCCGAAGCCTAGATCTGTCAGTTCTGGCACTCATGCTGGGAGATTTTAGCAGCCATGCAGTGATTTCCTATAATTGTCAGTCTTTTTGAAGGCTCTGCTATAAAGTTAATTTGAAGTCATACGCACATATGTATATAAATGTAACTAGTAAGTAATGCTATTAGCTGTTGATAGAAACAGTCCATCTGAGTGACTGGATCTAGGAAAATACAAGGTTAAATGCACTACATGAAACTGAGGATTCTTAATGTTAAGTACTGACATTTAAAACACATGCATCACCCCTTCATGAAAAGCACTCCTTTTGAAACACTTACACAACAGCAAAATAACAAACGAGTACTACTAGGCAAGTCAATGGTTTCCATATAGAGGAATCCAAGGATAAAGCAAGAAACTAAAATAGGTATTAAGGTAAATCCCTTGCAACATATCCTACTGACAGTTGTATATTAGTCTTTGTATTACAGGGTCTATTCCTTAAAACGAATGATATTTTTTACAGCTCAATACTATGTGAAATACTATGTTACTTTACTTGTTCCAGATTATTTTCTTTTTTTCATGTTCCAGCTGCCATCATCATTTTGAATTACCTATTTTGCTTGGTGAGCGTAAGTCTCACTTTAAACTGATCAGTCTTTGCTCATCACAAATATGCTCACTATATCTTTATGAAGGAATCAACAATTGCAGAAGATATAAATTAATGGGAATGTATTTAAAATACTAAGCGTAAGAAATCATTCCTATTTAAGGAGGAAGGACATATAGACATACATATATATATACACACATACACATATATACGCCCAAGTTGAGGGGGTCCAAATTTGACAGATTAAACTGTGATAGCACTAATGAAATGCTCTAGTGATGACAGACACTTGTACTTTACTTTGACTGGGCAAGTCACAAGAGATAGGACCTTCTATAACCATTAGAGCAGCACTGTCTTTTTGTCTGTTTTAATTATAATTTATTTGTTAAGGAAAAAAAAAAAAGGTGTATATCCTATTGAAGGCTACTCTTTACCTTTTGGTTCAGTGAACCTGTCACCTAAAGCATATACTGCAAATCGGCTTGTGATGTTCAATCCTACAAATACTTCTTTCCATGCCCTTGCAAGCTGGTACTTCTATGCAGAACATGGCTAATACCAACAGAGCATTGCAGCTCTCTGCTTTTGTATAAAGAAGAGGAATTGCTTACCGATTTCCCTGCAAGAAGTTTCTATTTCAAAAACCAAGTACCAGATCCTAGTGAGGCTGAGGACTGTAGGGGGAGGGAACCGATAATTCCTGACTTCATCATGACCCTTCCTATGAATGTGAAAAGAACCACATTTTGGCAGGAAAAAAATGCCTGCATGTGGGGAATGATAAAATCCTGTAGTAGCTCAGACTAAATAGTGTACGAGAATCCAGGCCTGCAAACCAAACCATATGTTACTCAGCAAGACTCTTATCCCACTTAGACAAGATGGCATCACAGTCATGCAAATGCCTCTTCATGAACCAGGATTATTTTCATATCCAGATCCTTAGGGAGCTTGACCCAGCAGCAGAGAGCTTTGAAAACAATATCAAGAATTCCCCAATCTATGGCCTCATTTCTCTGGAATTCCAACAAATCCCATCACCCAGCCCCAGATCTCTGCCCAGCTCACACAGTCGACCTGCCACGAGCATCTCCCCTGCTCACTCTCACCCATCCTCTCAACAACTCGGCCACTTTCCCTATTCCTCCCCCACACAGCACAGCACAAAGGCAAGGGAGAACCTTCTGTGATCAATAGATAAATAAAGGTTTAGTGACAAAACCCCACCAGGCTTTAAATACAATCCCCTGAAATGCAAATAAACTGAAACAAAAAAGTAAGCCTCGTGGTACAACAAACCGAATAGAGTTGAATAATCCAGAAACACATACCCATTAAATAAAACACCTCCTGGGTTATTTTTTAATTTTTGATTTGCGACAACAATTCTGAAATCCAAAACCAGCTTTAAAAGATGCAGAAACTAAACAACTGCTGCAGCCATAGAGACCAAGAAGATGCTAACTGAAAAATTAAGGAATCTTCACTGTTGATGAGCAAGTCTTCAGGGACTGCTCATCTCATCCTGCCTCTGCAAGCTAATACAAACTAGTGAAATGACCGGTGAAATCATCAAAACAGAAATACAGATTTCTTTTAATGCTTATAGTAGTTATATTTTCCTCTGTGAAGATACGAAAGCAGAGACACCTTCAATGAGAAACTCCTGTTAATAAAAAAGTACTCAGGAGAATTGAGAGTGGTGGAATTTTTGCTTAGGGGTTGAAATAAGATCCATACTTTCAAACATATACTATTTTTCAAAAAATTAGTCCCACTTTTAAAAAGCAAAATGCCGGTTTTGCTAAGAAAATATAGAAAACCAAAATAAACCGACAAAACCCTATCTGACAAGCATGTTGTAAGACAGAGATTTTTTTCCCTCTGTGAAAACAATAGCTTTGGAGAAGGTCCATATTGCATCATTTAATGATAAATAACTAAACTGAGGGCAGTGGTTGGTACTGCTGTCACACGCAATGAAATAACACTCTCCCCCTGAGGAACCATTTCCAACTGACACAACTGAGATCACACTAAACCCTAGGTAATTTTTATGCCATCAACTTATCTCTGAGTCATTATGATGCTTTCATATTCAGGCAGAAATCTAATAAATGTATTTTATCTAAGCAGCTGATATGTATCTCTCTCTGATTAAGTATACAACATTTGAAAAGCCTTCTTTGTCCAGAAAGCTACACAGATTTTTAGCCATAGAGATGCGTGAATTGAGCTGAGAGCTCCTCATCATTCTTTCTGATACACTCAGAGTCAAAAGTCCCTCTTCTACCCAGTGATTTCCAAGCAAATGAGTAAAATCATAAAATTACAAAAAACCAAAAAGTGGCAAAGTCAGAAAAAATAAGAATTAACATTTTTGCTCATAAAACAAACCAAATATTTTTCAGATCAAACAAAGTTCATGTCCCCCACCTCAAGATTTTGTAAAATACTGCACTTTAGAGGAAGATGGCTAAAGCATTACTATTCTGTAGTATTTTTAACCAAGGAGATTCAGAAACCGTGAAACAAGGGTTCAGAAAAAAATAATACTGTTAAAATCCCAAGACCAAGCTCCACCCTAACTCTGTGTGATCGTGCATCTAAATTTCAGAAACTCACCCACACTGAAAAACTATGTTTAAGGTACATGCATTACTCTGACAGTGATAATATTCTGGACAGGCTGTAAAAACAATCTGCAGAAATTCTGCACAACCTATTCATGGTGCAGATGGACCCAAACTAAACCCTCAGATCCAAACCCCCTGACCAGAGCCTGGATCCGATCCCCGCAGATGGTCCCCATTTTGAATAAGGAGGTGAACCACAGCCTCAGATGCCAACACCCCTCCGCCTCTCAGGGCGGAAACCTGGGGGTGGATTTGGTGGGTTCAGAGGTCTATCCTGAAGGCCTACTGCAAGAAAATCAAAACATATTAAACTCCAGCTTCAAAAGAAACAAGTCTTTCAGGAGAGGATAGTATGTGGGAATGGAGGCTGTTTTGGCAAGTGATGGTCTGTGACAAAGCCAAAGTCCTGTTACTCGTTCAACTGGTTTGTTGCTCGGGGTATTGTCCTCTCCAGAAACACTCATTGCCAGCCACAAGCAATCATAAAATATTTCATGCAATGCTGTTGTATGCCTTTTAACTGACATTTGCTTTTGTTCCTCACTCAAAAGCATCAGCATCTTAAGCAAACTGTCTGAGATCTGATATAGTATCTCCCCTATTTTTACTTTATTACAGTCTTTTTTTCTATTTTGGGGTGGTTTCTGGATGCTTGGCTATGAAATCCCCCCCCCCCCCAGACTACAAAATTCTTCTTC
>NW_008795129.1:22008254-22014131 GCF_000699145.1 Aptenodytes forsteri
GTTTTTTGGCGCTTTTTTTGGGTGGTGTGGCTTATAAACCCCCCCCCCCTCCCCCCCCCCCAGTCTTCAAAATTCTTCCTGAAAAATACCTCTCTGTATCTGGTACCTAGTTACTACAATAATAGTCACCTTAGAAACATTATAAATACACAATTAAATAGGATTCTGTTCCAAAGTCCATTAAGTCAGTAGAAGTTTTTCCATTGACTTCAATGAGCTGTGGGATCAGGCCCCAAAATACTTTAAATACATTTTTTCCATCTATAGACTGCTAATACAGAACATATTCCATTTTTTACATTTCTCCTCTAACATCCCTGCCCTGATTTCCTTGCCTTGAGACACACATTGCTGTGTTAAGATGCACTTTCTTCCCATGCCAGTATCCTAGGTGCTAGATTAAATCCCACCCCTACTGCAATTTGGTATAATGCTTATTTATTCCCCTTTCCAAAGCTTTCATCAGAAGGATGTGCTGGCTTAGTTGTTTGGTAAAATTTTTTTTAACTCTTTATCTACTTTCTGTTACCTGTCTGCGTAGAGGGATTCGCTTTGTCAGCTTATGGACAGCGGGTTGACTGCTGAAATCAGGCTTCTTGGTGGTGTTTTTCATGCGACACAGGATGACTGTCAGCACCATGCAGGCAATTAAGAAGACCCCTATGCAGTAAATTGCTATTTCCAGGTAGTCTGGAGATGTCGGATATTCTTTTTCTTTTTCAGGAGCTGGATTGGAAGTTTTTAGGAGGGAACAATCATGCCACAGAGTTAGCACACGGTACAAGCATAGTTCAGTACAGTGCTTGGAACAACAGGAAATGGTAAAATATCAGCAATTCTCGCAGTGACTGTGCGACATACAAAATACTGTGAATGTTTAGGCCATCTTGTAATCTGAGAGTAATTCCTCTTTCCAGATCACTGCTTTGACTTCTCAGTTTGCCACTGAGTGTGAGCTTGTGCATGTATGCATACATATATAGACATATACATGTGTCTGCCTAGATAGGTAGATACATATACATTGAAATATTGGATAATCAAACATAATTTTAGGGGGAAAAAAAACCCTGAAGTGTTCAAACTAGGCTCAGGTTCATTTTGTTGCTCAAGTCAAACTTCAAAAGCACTGTAATTCTTTTTAACCACATAAAGACACATCTAAAGATAAAATATTGAATTAGCTAGCCTAAAAGAAAAGTGTCTAAATTCACAAATAGACATTTGGGCTTGAGTCTGCATTGCCTGTTTATCCAAAATTTTCACTGGGGTCTCAAAATACAGAGGGAAGCCAGGATGAATCAGTCCCTCATCATGTTTCTAAATTCAAGTTTGGGATTTCAAGAGTGTTTCAAGGACCTGGCTGCCCAGCTGCTTAACTCGCTGTGGTTCATGCCGGGTGCCTAACTCCCCTGAGGTCCTTTGAAGAGCCCAGTGTCAGAATAAAAAGCATAAGGCAAGCGAAAGCTGAATTGCTAGCAATACGTTAATTAATGAGTCCTCTTTTGTGAGGACTGCATATTTCAAGTAACCTCATCAGTGGTTACCAGTCTATGAGATTAGATTTTAGTGGGAGTGGTTCTACATAGCTGTTACTCTGATTGAAACCATTTTGAAATTATCTTCAAGACAGTTATATGCGCAAACACTGTCCCTAATCCCTTATCTGGGATTCATCCCCCGGATAAACAGCATTCCACAGCAATCAGCGGTCACTCCGCAAGCAATGCACGTTCAAGCTGAAATTTTCTTGTGCCTCATTCTAGGCTTATACAAATATTTCATTCAAGAAAATCGGTTAAAAAAATGCTGTTCAAGCACTTGCAAAATGCAAACACTGCTAGCAGAAGCAAGCTCTACACAAGTACTGCTTTGCCTGCCTGGTGACAGACCACGCAGGCTCGGAGTTCACATAAGAGTGAGATGTAATAAAGTTGCCTTGTTCAATATATTTTAATAAAGGGTAAGAAATTATCTGCAGAAAGTGGGAACATTTCACTCCCATAATATGAACCTCAGCAATACGCACATGCAGGTTTTGTACCTTTTACTTCGGATTAACAATTAATAAATGGTAAGCACAAGATGACCCAGCAAACCTCAGGTGGTTCATGTTTTTTCAAAGGAACTCCCTAAGGCAGCTGCCAACAGTTATAAATGAGAAAATTTGAGTAGTGTCAAAACCAACTACAGTTACATCTTCTAACAGCTGATAACAATTTTCAGGCAATAAAGCACATTGATGTTTGTTTCTTTTAAAGATAGAAACATCATCAACCCCAGAACAGCAAGACATGCTTTGCAGTAAAAGCAAATGACTACTTGTTTTCTTAGAGCATGCAATGTTTAAAGATGCACGGAGCTGATTCCCAAGATATGGAAGGCACTGCTTCTGTACACAATCCATTAGCATTAAAATTAGAATTCCCATAAGATATTTGGATGATAGGTAAAAGTGAATTTAAGCACACTGAACAGCTCAGGTATTTTAATGAACTAGTACATTACTGTGGCCAAATTAGTCCCAAAGAACTTCATAAGAAACTTTGAATTTCCTCCTCTTGGAAAAGTTTACAATGATTAATGTGCTGATTTTCAGTTATCTCACTGAAGTGCTAAGGAAACGCAGTTCCTTAGCATTTCTGATGAACTTTTAACAGATGTAAAAATATTTCAATCAAGTGCAATAGCCATTCCCCCCCCCTTTTTTTGTTGTTGTTAGGTTTTTGAAGTTGCAAATATGTGACAAAACAATTCATTGGCTTGAGACAGCTGTGTTCAAAAAAAAATCATTGTAAAAGTCCTTTTCTGAGACAGAAGCCGTGCTAATTCTGTAGCAATCAACAAGGGGAAAAAAAAAGAGGAAAAACCACGGAAAGAGAGCAGTGTATACCTGGCAGAACTGTCAACCATGCAGTGTGAAAGGATATCCCAATAGAATTACCCGCCAAGCATGTATACTCCCCAGCATCCTCAAAAGTTACATTCCGTATATAGAGAACCTCAATTTCTTTGTCCGTGGTGTTAACACCGGCAGCCTAAAAAAAAAACAAAAGAGGGAAGCAAGAGGAAAAGCTAGACATTGAGAGAATTCTTGTGGATAGGGAGATGGAGCCACAGGGCTTTGCACTTTGTAAAGGCAGAGGTGTAGAGATGCAAAGCTCCTTCCCCATCCACAATCCCTCATCCAAAAGGCGTTTACCAACAGGTCCCAGCTCACCTCAGAAAGTAATCAACACCCTTCACCAGACCTAAACTCACCACCTAAACATGCATGCAATCAAATGACATGGAAAAATTAACCCACAAAGCTTTTTTTTTTTTTTCCTTCTTCTCTTTTAATAAATGAAAGTTGGAAGAAAAACAAAGATAAAACAAAGTAGGACAGAACGCGGGATCCTTCACATGTAGTTACCTGTTTCAGAGGAAAAAATTTACTATAAAAATATACTCTGAAAGGATTAAAAAAAAAAAAAAGGCAAATTCTGCTCCAAAAGACACAACTTAGTAGCTGTCTTATGCAGTGTATGGACCTTGCATCATCCACTGCACTACACTCAAATATTGTGCATTTTACAGTGTTGCCAAATCTCATTTTAATATGAAGTCTGGTAATATTTGGTGTTTTGCTTAGAAGCACAGTGGAAGGTATCTCAGCTCTTGTTCAAAAAAGATCAGTTGTGGCTCTCAGAGATGTGGAGAAAAGCTGGACCCCAAAGGTTCAAGAACCAGGAGATGGAAATAAAAGATATTTTTCTAAAGCTTAGGGACTGAAAAAAAATTCTGGAAGTTTTTCTTTTTTCTGGTCTCCTTCCAGATTTGCTAAATCTCTGGCTTGACAAGTCATTATGCACCAAACCAATCAGCGTAACAGTGATTATCCAAACTCATATAAATAGAGTAAATCTTAGACCTGGAACTTTCCAGCTGTCCCAAGATGGGCGTGCAGCAGGGCATCAGTGTCAAGGTCTCTATGATGGAGATTTAGAGAAATTATTGTTTGCTGCTTTTTCTCTCTGTTCCATTCAAAAATGATACTTTGAAATACACAATGAGGGAATAAACACATTTTTACCAGACCATTTTAAAGTAAATTTAGTTGTGAGTTGTAGTCGCGTTGTTGCCAGTCTTTATTGTTATTGAAGGGTTATTACCCAGTTAATAACAGGTGAATAACAAATGGAAAACCCTCCCACCCTGCACAGTCGCAGGTGACGTGGGAAGTTGTAAGTGACTAAACTGACCTGACTTACACTTCAGTGGGTACTTCTGTGAACATTTCATATATATACACACACACGTGTGTATATATATATTAAAAAATATACACCCTAATTAGGTCATAATTACATTATTCAACAAGTACCCTATATGTGAACTGCAAAGTATGCAGAATTAACAACAAAACTGGACACAAACACAAAGACACCGAACACAAGAGAGAATGAAGATCAGCATCGGAAACCAGTGCTTATGGCACACACAAAATATTGTGGGAATTTTTCCATGGCTGCTGGTGTAATACCAGTTGCATCACCGAAGGAGGATTACACATATACCACAAGGCCAAAGAGTTATCCTACAAGCTGCCTGCAGTCTCCCAAAGCACCATTTTTTCCAGCTTCTACATCCAGCTTGCTTTAAAAAACATTGTTACCTTGTATACTTGGCAGAACAGAGAGCCAGGCAGACTGGTTGGCCTCCCCTATATAATTGGAGACCTTACAAATATATTCTCCAGCGTCCGCCTCTGTCACATTGTACAGTGTCAGCACTTCAGCATTGGAACTATTTATCCCCGAATGCTAGAATAGACCAATAACACAGGAGAACAATGTCACTGCTGCCCAAAACGGACACCAATCTGTCTATGGTCCCACCACCAACGCATCATAAGAATACTCCTTCCACTTCATACAGGTATCAGCGTCAAAACATTGAGGGTTTGGGGTTTGTTTGGGGGTTTTGTTGTTGTTTGGGTTTTTTTTAAATCCAAAGCATCACATGAGGAGTTAGAAAACAGCAGCATGGGGGGAAAAAGCACCTGGGCCGGTACACTGGCTACGTGGAACAAGATGGTATAGAGCTGGCTGTCCTGCCCGCCAACGCGCTGAGTTTTGGCAATGCCACCCAGCTTGGAAAACTTTGGAGTTTCTTTGGTCAGGCTTGCTCAAAACGCCTGCCGGCAGGAATGACACCACCGATACACCAGTGAAAAATGGACATCTCTGCAGGCTCAGCATCCAGAAAACCCATCCTGCCAACAAGCTTTTGGCAGCAGGTGTCACATTACTTTGAAATAAAGAGGCTGAAGAAACATGGAAGAAATGGAGTAGATTGTCCCTGGTATGGTTTGGATGCGTTCTACCCACACATAAATATCAATGATGTTCTTTAAGAGGGTTTTCATTTTTTTCTGAGTAAGTCATGCCTGAAATATTCAGAGATAAAGGACTTCACGGAAGTAAAAAAGCAAAACAGTGTCTATAAGATGCACAATTAGCATTTAGACAATCAAATGTTTATCTAACTCATTATTTCATTTGTAACATAAACACTTCCATTTTCAAGAGATGTTCAGATGGATTTACATCAAATAAATTCAATGCTTTAAAGAAGTTGTCACCATCACCGGCATCTGTAAAGCCTCACCTTTAAAACCTGAAGATACGGCAGTCAATCTGGTCCGTATTTACTGCCATTCTTCTCTACATGTTTTATCCACTGAATATGAGGTTGAGCATCACTGTAGACTTTGCAGACAAACTCGACGTCACCTCCGACGACTGCAGAGGCATTTGCTGGAAGGCCAGCTTGGAGGATGGGCCTGTGCGGTGATCGCTCTGTTTGGGTGGGGAGGGAGAGCGAGAAGCCCGG
>NW_008795129.1:22014148-22048552 GCF_000699145.1 Aptenodytes forsteri
AAGAGAGAGAGAGAGAAATAAAGATGCATAAAGAAGCAGAGCTGCCAAGAAAACTGTAAGTGAACTCGAGCCAAAAAGCCCTGTAAGCCTGTTGGCTGACTCCTCCGAAATAACACTGCAGCCAAAACGTATAACAAAAACTACAGTTCAAAGGAGATGACTTGAGCACTACACTTGTAATATAAAGAGTTGCTATTTGGGGGGAGGGGAGAAACCTTGCTTAGAAACTTTAAGCATTTTTCACAGTTCAGCTCAGCAAGAATGAAGTAAAAGATCTTTCTTCTTTTTTTCTTGAGCTATTGTAATAAATATCTCTGAGTTTTGAAACATTCTAATTGCACTAAACCTCCACAAATTAGGAAGAAAGATTATTGATTAATTTTAAAAAAACTGATTAATGTATTAAAATAAACCAAAGGGAATTTCTCAAAACTAGCAGCAGAAGCCTCAGCATTGAAACTCCTCATGCAGGATGCACATACCAGACAGCTCGACTTTTTAAAACACTCTGACCAGTACTACCATGATAGCTGCTCTCTACTTTACCCAGACACAGCAGCAGAAATACCAGTTCGTTCTTATTCTGAGCAGGACACAGGGAAATAGAGAGTTCTCTGGAAAACTGCAGTGTATTTAAATATGAGCCAACAGAGCTTTTAATCCATGGACTTGCTTAAGCATTTATCAAATGTTCTTCGTCAAGCTTACATCACTGAATATACCGAGTGCACCCTGTATTATCTGGGTGTCTAGAGAGCCGCTACAGCCAGCATTCCTAGCCCGATTTTGTGGATGCAATATACATAGCCTTTGGGCAAAGCATCGATGGGAGCCTTGCCCTCAGCTATGACAGCAAGGCAACTTTCCACCACTCTCACTAAGCCTGATCTAAAAGCTGCTAAAATCTTCTGGGTGGTGGGCAGGGCACGAGCCCAGCTCCCCAGCCTCCAGGGCCACCGACAGCCTTTTTTTGCTGGAAAAGGCAGGTGGGCAAAGCATAAAAACTTTTCATTCAAACATCGCATAAGAGAAAGCCCTCAAAATTACAACCCTGGTTACCAAATTCCTTTATTACCCAGTGAGTGCAACGGACAATACCACCCTCCCCAGAAAACCTTCAGAGAGCTGCAGTTTCATCAGCCTAGCTGGGAACTCACCACCTTCTTCATGCAAACTTAACACTGTCCGTTTCTTTTTACAAGAATGTAAAGTTAATACTGGCCTATATATACTTTCAACACATGAATTAGAAGTGAAAAGGCCATTGCCCATCCCCAGCCCGAGCTGTCCATTCTCCCCTGCTCCAGCAATTCTTTCGAAGATAAGTAAAAAAAACCAGGCAGACCTAAATATTTATTTTTAGAGGCTGTACACTGTGAAAGCTTTGACATTACGAGCCAAATCAACCGAATTTCAAATCAAGCGTTCCTTCTTAAACATACTAGTTTCCAATAAACTGTTTCACAAGCAAACATTGCAAGCGTAATAGCAAATAATGATGCCCATGGAACAATGGGATCTTTTATACAGTCCAATATATTTGGCATGCGGCAAACATCTACTGGGAATTTATTCACTGAGGCTACGCTGGCAGCGTACTACAAAGCAGCAGTCTTATTTTACTTGCGGCAAAAGTGCATTTGTGTTGCAGTTATTAAATTATTCCATGGCTATGTGTGTCATTTTCAAAGATGTAGGAACAGTTTAATATTTTTTAATTTGCAAATTACAGTAGAACATATGAATTACTATTTTACAGTTCTGGAGAGAACTTTTAGTTTCTCACCTTATACTAAATAAGCTCTAATTCCATCTCCCTCGCTCCTTCATTTGGGTACAAAAACAGCAAGCAAAAATCTCTCTTTAATAGAAAAATTACACCATCTTCCAAAACTTATTACAGCTGCCTTCAGTATAAAATGAAACCTTAGAGAATGTTATTTAAAATGTTTTTTAGAAGTCAGTAGGCCTCATGTTTCATTTCTCCACATCAGGGTTTGATTTCCTTTGTGACCTTATTCTCTGCCCTTAAACAAATCAGAGAATGAGGCCTGAAACATCTTGGAAAAGTTCCTACTATGCCAGCATCAACACACGAAATGTGTTTAGTTTATCCCGATAGCCATCAATGATTTAATCTTTTATTGACGACTGTCAAACCTTTCCTCTACCAAAAGAGAGGAGGCAAAGCAAAGAAGTAAAAGCAATGTTCTTACATTCTTGGTCCCAAATTCCTTTAAAAAAGTAAATAAAGTGTGTGCATATGTACAGGTAAGACATTTGTGAAATTTCTTCTCCAAGAGTAAATGTGTTAAAAACAAACTTTAGTTGCCCTCCGACATATGGAGCAATGATTGGTGTTTGTCAACTCCCCCACTTCAGCAGAAAGGAGTATTCCTATGCCCACACAGGCAAACAGCACAAAAGAACATAACCATCATGATGCAAATTCAGCAGGGTTTCATGACAATCCTGGAGTCCAAGGACCACAAGAAATACACTCAGTATTGGGGAAAATAACTAAATATGGAGAATCTTCCAGTAATTACAAATGACCAACCATAATTCTGTACAGAATCATTTCTTGGAAATCGTCATTTCAGGATGCTATCCTGTCTTTCCTATTTCTCTGCAAACCACACACACCTAAGGACTCTGCTTAAGCATAGGTACTGTCAAACCCACATTCATAAATCTCACATCACTATTTCACGTTTAAAATACAAGCCTTACATTGTAAGCAGATATCATCACTCAAACAACTGGCTACACTAATATTAGGTGGAAATTGTGTTCTTTTTTACTAAAGACTAGCAAAAGAGTCAAAGTTGCCTTTAAAAAAATCTTAAAGGCTGGTGAAACTAATTTTATCATTAGCCTTACATAACCTAATAATTATAATCAGGATCATCACTAAACTATAATGCCCATATACATCTCTAGTTATTTAACTCAAACAGTATTTTCATACAAAACAAGCTGGCAACCAATCTCATAGCTCTGTAGCCCTACTGATTTCAATATTCCCCTTGCTCATTAATATTGAATTGAATCAGAACCTCAAGAAATAAATCTTTACTATTTGACCACTGAAATTTTAGTGTTTCACTCTCACTGCTAACACAACGTTTCAAAAACAAGTCAACAGCATATGCTATGATGCGGAAAATCACCCCATAGATTAGCTGTCTTGAAGCATACTAAACACTACATCATAAGGACCATGAAAAGTAGTAGATACTAATTTTATTACCATAAATATTTGTTACTTAGTGAACTACATACAGATCTACATGGTTTTTCATAGATATGCCCTGCTTTCTTAAACAGACCTTCCTGGTTCAACTGAAATGTAATAGATGTTTAAAAGCGAATGTAATGGATGTTTAAAAATTTTTTAAATTCAAAAAATATTTTCTGTATATTGATCTGAATGTAATTGAGCCAAACCGATAATTATGTATAAGTCTCCATATGTTACATTTCATTTTTACTCTAGTTCTTCCCAAAGTCTAACTTTATAATACTTTTTAAAGAGAAAGCATGCTTAATGCTGGATCCCACCTTAAGAGACAGACATCAGCTTGCTTTCTCCAACTTGCAGTTTAGATACAAAACCAACATCATGCCCATTCAAGGAGTCGATTATCTACAAAAGGCAGAGTGAAAATGATTGCTCACGTGAAGTATATCATATTCAAGGCTACAAGCATCTAAATTTTACACCACCATAAAAATGCCTAGGGCTTCAGCACTTCTGCTCAGAATTGCTTGAGCAATTCTGCTTGCTTATCTACAGACAAACAGACTCACTATCTGAAAAGACAACTGACAAAGAGACCTGCCCAATAGCTTAAAAAACCCTGTTATTTAGCCTGTTAATGTTAAAACTTCAGAATACCTTCCTCCAAGAGAGAAATCTGCAAAGAATCCAAGCAAGCTGGTAAAGTCCAAGTTTCTGAAAAACTGGCACAATAGAAGGAGCTGCCCAGGAAACCCCCAGCCCTTCAGGACACCTGGAGGTGGGTGGGAGCCCATCCTGCCACAGATGATGGAGGGCGAAGTGAGTGGAAGAACTATCCTAGAAATGACTACTGGAGCCTGCACACTTCACAACGAGTCCTGAGAACTGGCTCTTTAAGAAGTTGAAGTCCCTGGACAGGTGGTTCCTACAAAAGGGCCTCATCTCTCTCCCATCCTCAGCTTTATCTCCTCCAATTTTTTTTGCTGACCAGCTGCAGCCAACACAGAGGGAAATCAGAGAGGAGAGAGACAGGAAAGTCATGATGCAAACGTATGAGGTGAAGACGCTAGGGTACGGAGGTGGGTGACAGGGGCCAAAACCCAAGTTTCACAGCCAACAGAGACCAGAAGATGCGATCCCACTACTCCGGTCCTAGTGCAGGGATGGAAAAACTGAGGGAAGAGAGGCTGCTCACCGAGCATGCCGGCGGAGGGAAGATGTAGGGCAGGATTTGCTGCTGCCAGAGGCAGAAGTAGAGTGCATTGTGACTGAAAGAGTGGCTCTGCCGCTACTGGAGTGCCTTGGCAGGGAGAGGAGACAATAACCCCGGAAGGGGTGAGCTCTGGGGCCCATCCTGAGGCCAAGTCTCCTTAGCAACCTGGCTGTGCCAGGGGCTGAGAAGAGCTCTGGTAATTGTCTATCCAAGCCTCCTTGTCACCCTAGCACAGACAGTTCAGGACCTTTCATGGGAGCTAAAAGCCAGAACCAAAGCCCATTGAAGTCAGGGGAAAAACTCACATGGAATTCAATGGGCTTTAGATAAGGCATTTGATTCATTTAAAAACATAAAAAATGAAAACTACTCTTATTTTCTCCTTTTGAATGTGCTTGTTTCCTCTCCTTGCAAATGTGTGATTCAAGTGCAGCCTAGGAAAATAAAAGCTGAATAGCAAATGCAAGACCAGACATGAGTTCTGGGGACAACGGAGAGATCCTCGATTGAGGGGGGTGGGGAGAAAAAAGTTATCTAATTCTTTTCCACAATTTTTAATTAGACAAGACACATTTATCAGAGTCTTTAATACCAGTTTTGAAATGTTACTGACTCCTGAGGAGTCGTCTTGACGGCTGCCACTGTGATGCTGTAGAGGGCTCCCTCAAACGATGCCCCTCAGTGCATCAGTAACCATTCTGGATCCATAGCCCATAGAGGTTCTATGTATTCAGTCATCACTGAATAAAAAATGAAGCAGTTCCAGCTGTCTCTCTGCTTAACTGAAAACACAGACCTGCCATGCCCTCTTCACTTGCCCTGGTCAGCACAGCACATTCAGCTCTAGTTGAATTTTGCCTGACTTTGAGCAGGGCAAGTCTTCAGCAGCGGGCTGGAGCCTGTTCGGTGAAAACACTGCCCATTCCCAACCACCTTCCTTCCGATCGTGCAACATCTGTTGCTTTGGCAAATGCTAATTAGCCTGTAAATTATGGGTCTCAAAAGCATCCTACAGTGTTTTAGGCCAGACTGTAATCACAGGCTCTTGCCTTGTCTTTGGCTTAGCATCCCAAACTTGCAAGACTGACCCTTCAGCCTTAAAAATCAATCACAGACTTTTCATCATAGACTTGGACTGAAATATCTGTCCCCCGTGCTTCAGTACGCAGGACTTTCCCACCATTTCCACTGAGCCATATACCTAACACCGGAGGTCCCTGAAGGCCACTGAGCTCAGGGAGCAGCACTGCTGATGGAAGAACGTGTTGCTACATAGTTCTGTCCCCAAATCAACTGCATGTGTCCTCCCCTATCCAACATGTTACGTCTGGGGATTTCCTTGGCAGGTAACTTTACAGACAGATGCACATCTGCCCAACACATCCCTCACACCACCAACTGACCCACAGACAAGCCTCATGGAGTGGGAAGCCAGTGGTGTCACCCATCTCTGGGACACCCAGAGCCCCCTCCTCATGCCCTCTTCCAAACTATACCCATGGGATTACCAAAACTGCTCCAACAGAAAATGCAATTATGTAGTAACTTCGCAGGTGACTTAACCGCCGCCTGGAGTTGACAGGAAGGTGAAACCTCTCAGGTACAACTCCAGCTTCCCACAGGGCCCAGTGCACCCTGTGCCACCTCAAAGCTGAAATATCGTTTCTTCTCAGAAGCGGCACTAACAGCCATTTCACCCACAGTTTGAGGAAACAACTCTCTCTACCTGTGCAAGTCACTCTGTCTCTACGCTCAATTTTTGGCATCCTGTTGAGACTGTACACATACATACTATTACTGCTGGCTCTGATGATGTTTTTTGGTGGTGTGGATACCTACCATCGGGTGAAGGCATTTGCTAAAGCCACTGGGCCAACCACAGGATATCAGTCTCTGATCACTACTTATTTGGGCTAAATATCGACCATTAAAAGAAACATTAAATCCTTATCAATCTCTCACCCTTCAGTGAGAGAAGACCTTTCAAGTTTCTATGCTACTCTAGATGACAGCAAAGAAAGCAGTTTGGAAGGAGAGACACAAGGATCACTGTCCTTCATGAAAGATCCCACCTACACGAGCTGCAAATCTGGCCTCAGTTCATGAGCACTCAGAGGCTGGATTAATTATTGCTCTCTGAATTAGAGAGCTCTTTTGAGGAGAGTTCCAGGAGCAGCCAAGGCATGAGGAATTGCAACTCAGATTTCTCTATAAATCCAGCATTATCCAAGTTCATACAAAGGACTCGATTCGAAACTACACTTGCTCTCCATACCCCCAGGTAGAGTGGTGTAGGAGGGGTCTAACCAAACAGATGTCAGAGTCCCACAGGAATTTCCTCCTTCAAGGTAGCTTTCTACACATGGGCCAAGCCAAACCTTCACTTCCTTTCTCCAGCAATAAGCAATTGCTTATGGGGGCTTGTGCTCTATGAAATGCTGGAAGGAAAACACTGCTAACTCCACTATTTGCTCCATGGCGTGGAACAGTAAGGTTGAGTGCTGGCTGCTCTTTCAAAAGATCAGAAACAACTGAGCAGGTGTAGGCAAAATGCCTCTACTAATTAGTGTCATACACTATATATACGTGAGCCAGGAGCTGAGCAGCTTCTATCAGCTGCACGTCAGTTTGGTTTCCTTTCTGCATAATATGAAGCACTGCATGTTGTTTATAGCCAATTCAGAAGTGCTGCTGAACTGTCATGTTCCATTTATATGTACATACATACACACCCCTCAAATCATCGCTTCCTAGGTAATTTATACACACCAAGGTAGCATCCACATCAAGTTAGGGACAATGCTCTCTTCCCAAACTCAGCAAAATCAGAAAATGTATTAAGGCTACAAGGAATAACAGATCACTGTCATTAAACTCTAAGAGATAAAGACCATCCCTGGCAAGAATGCTTGATAAAGAACAGGAGCCTTTCAGGCAGACTAGCAGAATAACTTATGGATCAGACCAGCATTACCAGTGCTGATGAAATCATGCCTTACAAATTTTGGCATCTTTTATCAGTAGGCATTAGCCAACAAATGTTCATACTATTCAGTGTTTCTGTACAGCAGGAGTCCCCATGTATAGCATTTCCTATTGGCCCAATGCTACTCGAAGAAGTCATCTCGGTGGCCAAGAGCTCAAAAGGGGTATCACTGCAGCTGGAGCTCCTGGCCCTCACAAGTGAACCCAGCAAGGCCCGCAGCAGCTCAGGGATCTGCTCATGCAGATGGAGTGAGGGACTAACCTCCATAACCACTTTCTAAACTCCCTTTGTCCTCAAATTTAGAAGCCTTTTATATAAACTTGAGGCATTTCTTTCTGCTGCTGTGTCACACACTTCATCATTGCTAACTACTGGGCCCAAATGTCCATCTCTGCTTTGGTTTGTGGACCAGTATCAGCAGTCAGCATAAAGTGAGACAGCAGGGAACCAGACTCCATATATCCCCTGTTGTCACTGAATACTTTCTCATAAAATTATAAACATTTTAATACTGGCTATTAAAGCATTTCAGTTCTAAAGGTTAAAACGTTGTCACAGACACCAGAATCAGGCAGCCTCCTCCTACCCATAGCAAAGCCTTTGCCACCCCAGCCAACTTCCTTGCGCCACCCAAGCCCTCCTACTTACCAAGGCCAGCTGAGTAAAAGGCAATGCTTTTTTATAATCTTTACAGAAACTAATCAGGTGTATTCAAACTCTTTGTCCTTGGCTTCACCACCTTCACCTCCTATTTGAAGTAATGACATGGTTTCTCCAGCAGGCAAAGCTCCCACTGACGTTATCCCATCTGTCTCTTTGGATAGCTCTACAGCATAGCTTCAGCTTGCTGTTCTATATGCATTTTAGCTAAAATTCATCTTCGCATAACACCTTTACAGCATAAGTTCATCTGCACACCACTTTCTCATATGGCAGCAAGCCGGGGAAAAGAAAGCAAGCAAGAGTGACTTATTTGGCTTGATACAAAGCCCGTTGATGTCAGTGAAAACAGTGGCGGGGGGTGGGGTGGAAATCATAATCAGAACTAGTTAAAAGCTATCCTTTCAAATCACACATATATCAGACGGTTAAAAGAGACGGGAACATCCAGCAAGCCCAAGGCTAAGGCAGGCTCTTGTTTTAAAACATGAAATTATCAACAGGGTTTTAAGACCAGTTTGTCTTTAAAGCAAAGCCCTGTTGTCACGCTGACACAGTGTGGGTTTCATCAGCCCCGTGGAGCAGAAAAAGTCATAGCAGCAAGAGTTGTACAACACTAATCTTGGCGCTCGCTTGCAGTATTCCTCACACAGTGCATGCATAAGCAAAAGCTTCATACATGTCCGAACAAAGAGGGGAGAGGCCTTATTTTGGTTTTAAAAAAACACGGGAAACAAAACAATGAGGAGCTGAAATTTTCATTGAAATTCTTTTCAGTGTGCCCTAAAAGAAAGAGGCTACAAGAGTATATGAAAAACAGCTTGTGACTTCTCACAGACAAGTGGTAAATTTTTATTGTTCTGGCCGTTTCCAGAGACTGCACTAATTTTTACGCACAGAGATATCATCCTTTGTACCATGCACAGCTTCCAGCACTCAGCTGCTTTATAATAACCAAAGATAATGCTGGGATCCAGCATCGTTGGACTGGGCTCTCCAGTAGGCTCTGCCAAAGGTTTACCCTACGCCTGGCAAAAAACATCTCTCCCACAGGGATGATGTCCTCTCCCAGCTGCAGTGGTTTTAACTCACCAGTGTACCCAGTGATGCCATAAAGCACACGGTGGAAGTTATTACTGCTGTTGTTATTGTGACCTGACCGCATATTTTTCATCCTCCAAATTTCCCTTCCTGAAAACAGGTCTGCCTTTAAAGTAAAATGGAAAAAGATTATGTAAACTTTAAAAGCCCTCTTATATTTCTACACTTCTCCCCCTTTTCTTACACAGCACACTAGCTCTATTGAGGAATGCAGGCGTGAAATTATCAGAAAGACCATGGTATTCTGCCTCCCCTGCTAGACACGGCTGACCGACCATACCTGTGGCTCAGGCTCTCAGGGCAGGAGAGAAGCTCCAGCTCCCAGAGTTTCAATGCTCTGTGGACGACCACCCTGGCTCAGCCTCAAGACATGTCTATGTTGGACCTCACTCAGCCTTCGGGCTTGCCTCCCCTGGTGATGAAGTTTGCCTCATGTGGTCCCATGTCAGGAGGGGAGATGTCCCTCCATCAGGATCACACTCATTTCTGCAACACAGAATCCATAACCTGTTCTAAACGTTGGACCAGATGCTGAAGATGACTGCTCTTGGGAGGACCCTGATTATACACATTTGTCATTATATTTCAAGTAATTCAGGTAAATCCAGGTAAAGTTTGCAAGACAGAAGATGCAAGAGCTTTCATAGCAAGCACTAAGGCTGGCCACACTTGGACGTAAACTTTGTGTTCCAAAACAAGAAAGCTTTTCTCTGTTATTTTCTACAGTTCTTGACCTCTCTTCTGCATCCACATTTTCCTGCCTTTCAGCGTACACTCCGAAAGCCCAGCTTCCTAAGAAGCCAGACGCGTGCAAAATCAGCACAGCTATTTCCTTGCATCTGAACATTTCTCAGTTGTTTATAGTGAATGAGAGAGATGCCCTTACAAACCCCTCTGCACACCACTCCTCATTGTGCCTACTCATTGGCAGATTTATACGCTGTCCCCCAAGCCAAGGGAGCACCGTCACCAGCCTCTGGCTGAGCAGCAGGTGACAGAACTGCTTTATGAGAAAATTTCACTGAAGAGGCGGGAAAAGTAATTTGTTGGAATATTCATTCAAACGTAGACATCGGAGGTTTTCACCAACACTCTAGACAGTACATTAGCACAGGTATCAAAGGAAAGGTACGTTTAAAGCCAACTACTGAAATGAAATTATGTTGCTCAGTAATGTATATAATCCAATCTGATAGCAGAAATGATGCTGCTGCAGGTATAAACACTAACCAAACGCATGCATATTCACGTGTAAAGGCAGAATACAACTTAAAAGCAACTATTTTGATCATCTAATTTGTGACGGTGATTAAAAATCCCTAAAAGTATATATAATTTTAACTTTCACAAGCATCTTGTAAAAAATGGTAAAGACTAACTTTATTCCAACTAATACACTGTCATGTTGAGTTC
Organism: Aptenodytes forsteri; assembly: GCF_000699145.1. Taxonomy (NCBI): domain Eukaryota; kingdom Metazoa; phylum Chordata; class Aves; order Sphenisciformes; family Spheniscidae; genus Aptenodytes; species Aptenodytes forsteri. The sequence goes on from NW_008795129.1 coordinate 22,024,766, forward strand.
TTCACTCAGCTCAAGTTCTGACAGAATCAGTGTTTTTCTTTCATGAACAGCCAAAAATTTCAACATATTCATGCAACCTTTTAAAGAGCAACCTGAAACAATAATCTTAATATTTTATATTTACAGAGCAGTTCAATATTCAAAAGTGCTTAACAAACTATGATTTTTAATGTGGCTTTTAGATTATAATTAAATTAGATTTCACTTTATTTTTATGTTTAAATGGAACAACTGCTGTTGAAGCTGCACCATGAGAACAGTAGTAATCCAAAGATGACCTAATGACTTAAAATCCTGAAAACCTATAAAATACAGCCACCTCTGGATTTCAAGTCACACAGTGGTTTGCAGAACAGTGAGAGGAGAGGACACCAACATGAAGGTTGTAAGTGCAACCTTTTCTCTAATAGCCACAGAATTTCACATTTTACTGATTTGTCCACACTTTGGTACTGCCAGATCTCTCATCCCCTTACCTATCTCACCCTAGTACCCACCCCTCAAGGTTTTTTCTCTTCTGCATTATAAACCTCTGGGAAGACACACACCCCCCCTTTCACTCTTGTACCTTCCCAGTGCCATCAACCCCAGCCTCAGCTAAATACAATCATGCACAACCCCCAATGCCTACCACTCCAGTCTACCACATCTCCATCCACTTCCACTTCTGCTACATCTCTTTTAATCGTAGTTTAATCCCCAAAAACACCAGTGGGGTGGTCTCAGTTAGGATTCGTCTTACCCGCCACGGACAGCTATCCCATTACAGCCACAGAGTTGTCCCACCTCTGCGTTTCCTCCCACACTTGGGGACAACATGAAGAAATGCAGGTGCAAACTCCTCATTAATAAGGCAGTCATGATTAATAACCTTGTGTTTGCCTTTAATATGGTCCATTCATCCAGTCTGTATCACAGTTCATTTACGATTTTTCTATATTTGTGATAATTCAAGCTCCGCCCCACCCTCACCCCCTTTTTTTAAGAGGACGTAACTTTACCAATTTACTGCCAAATACACTGCCATTTTTTTTCAGTAACAAAATTGTTGAGAAAAGACTGGACCAGGTCAAAAAGCCCCTCTGATTAGGCACAGACATGGCTTTCGACATGTGTCAATTGCACCTTTAACAAGGCAACACTCTTGTTAGCATCTTCAGACAACTCCTGCAAATTCCTACTTGCATTTCTACGAGTAGGATACTGCATGAATTAGAAGGTATGATTAAAAATTATAATAACAGAGCTGAAACAATATCCTGTTCATCATTCATCAAAAGAAAGAAATACCTGCCTTGGGGCTATAATAAGACAGAAAGTGGGACAGGGAGACCAGTTCTCCCCCAGCAGATTCTGCAGGAAGCATTCCAAACATGACAAATTCACTGTTCACCCAGCAAATGAAGTAATGACACTAGCATTTGTCCATAAAATGTAATTTAGCCAGACTACTCCAATGAAATCAGAAGCTTTAACACTATAAAACTAGGGGGTTGGAATATTTTTACCTTATTAAGAAAGGGGGGGGGGAAACATAAGCTTTCATTTTCCCTTAGCTGAACCATCACACTGTAGTCTTTGTTTTCAGGAGTGAAGCGCACAGCTTCCAGCACTAAACAATTTGCGTAATTTCTTCTCAGATGCACACACCTTGCCAAAAGCCTAGTGCCAGGTGTAAAGTCCACACTCGGGCTTATCAGTACATTAAATAAAATCTTCTTCCCTCTCAGCCTAACCAAATACCTGAAGGCAAGCATCAGTGTGGATTCCTTAATGCTTTCAGCCCCTGTCTCATCATGTCCCATGCCACAAGCACTTGGGTGAAGACGTCAAGCCAAAGCTTGTCCATGTAGAGAGCCAGTCAACAACTACAAGCACATCTGCCAGAAATACAAGTTTAGGCTTGGTTGTAATACCTACATTTAACTCCTGCCAGACATTAGTGATGCAACGTCCAAGGCATGTATTTAGTCGGTGTCAGTTCCTTTTTCGTATGTAACCTGAATCCTAAAAATAATTCTTTGGAAATTAAGGAACGTACTATAGTTAAGTCAAACTAATTTGGAACTTTATTTTGACAAAACAAGCCTCGGCAAAAAGCAAATAACAATGCATATGTTTTTATGAATTCGGGAATGACAAAATGGAAACATGTCTTTAAAAAAAAAAGTGTCTGTGCCATGTTTGCAGCTAGAGACTCTGAGAGCACATGAAAATCCAAAAATAAAACTGAGTAGAAACAAAAGCAAAGTTTTTTCTTCTGCCTTAACTAAGGGAAATATAAACAGTGAAGTATCAATAGCAAAAAAGTAGATTTTTTTTTTTAATAACTTTCTGTAAAAAGCAAGAATAAAATTCAGTCTAAAGCCCTCTAAACCTCCAAGAGTTCAGAATAAAAGCAGTTTTTTGCACACCCATCAGTAAAACCACTCATACATGAGATTTCTGGGGCACAAGCTTTAAGCTGAGAGTCATTTAAAATGCTTCCCGGAAGAGAAGTTATTCTCACACTGTTTTCATATGAAAATACGAATTACTGTTAAGGGACAACTGCGTGGTACTCTGCCACCTCTGGAGTTCACTCCTCAGTAACGAGAACCAAAGGCATGGCTATTAAGTAAATTAGAAACTGGTCAAAGTACAGCTAAACTGGTTGCAAAAGGACTTTTTTAAAAAAAATATTTGTGACAAGTTATGTTCATTTTTATAGTAAACAGCAGGGTCTTCTTACACATTCTTGGAAGATGTGTCGTGCTATGGCAGCTGCTTATAAAACCCAGTAAATGAGGCAATGTGCTGAACTTTGTCTGAAACCAAACCATCTTTTGTTTCCCTGGATGATGACATTAAATAGGACAGAAATGGCTACCTGCACTATGAGTGTTCAAAGACTAACCTTTTTTTTGCCATTAAAATATAAATTCAATTAGTTACTTCCATGCTTAAACAGAACTACCGCTGCTGAAATTGTACTCTAGCGATAATTGCAATCCAGGAGTGATCTAATTATATACAAGTCTCAGTGGCTGCATTCCCACGTTGCTTCCTACAACCCGGATTCACTACAATACAACTCATAAGTGAAAACCACATCGTTTGCAATCATCCTCCCCTAAGACTGCATGACTTTATATATGTTTAATGAGAAGTAAGCTTACTATAAAAAAATGTGAGTTTCTACCTACTGTTAAATACAAAAGAATAGAAAGGCACTTCAGCTGCATGTAAAAAACCAGCTGATGGGCTAAACTGTACAAGGGAAAGAACATTCTTTTAATTAAGGTACTGGATTAGGATTCAAGCACCAGCTTTACTTTTTGGCTCTGCCACCAGCTTCCTGTGTGACCCAGGGCAAGAAATTTCATCGCTCCACAGCTCAGTTCTTCATCTATAAAATGGACAGTGACATTTCCTTCTCCCAGTCTCTCCGCATTTCGGTTGTAAGCAATTACTGTGCGCTGGCACGTTGCCTTGGACAATAAGTATCCATTATTAATTGAAGCCTCTGGGTACTACTCCAATAAAAAGCTAAAAATCGACTCGTCCCCCTTTCACAGGATCCTAACGGAGTTTTGTATTGCCACCATTTGCCGCTACTGCAATAGAACACATTTGTATCCCTGAGCAAAGCCCTGCATACAGCCTGCTTAAGCCCCTGTTTTGAAATGGAGGAGGAGGAGGAGAGAGGAAGAGGCAGTTGATTGGGGTATCCCGAACATTTAAAGAACAACTTCGTCCAAGACAGAATATCCTGGCCAACTCATTCCCCACTAACGCTGTCAATGTGCACAAGTATCCTGTGCAATACAGAGAGGCTGCCAACGACTTGCTGCTTTTTTCTTCAGTATTTTCTACTCCCATTGTAAAAACTTCAGTGCAATGGTTTTGCCAGGTTTGTAAATTTGAATGAGACCATCTGAGCTGAGTTGACTATTTTAAGAGGGTTCTTGCAAGTAATTACAAGGTAAAAACGAGAATACTTCACACCTACATTCTGACTGAAAACTACTCAGCCCTGCTGGCTCCAGGCTTTTAATTGTCAAAAGAGTTCAAGGTTTGGAAAGTTATTGGCATCAAGGAATACTGGATATTCCTAACTAGCATTGTGTCATTATTTGGCATGATTTTTGCTGGGATACCTCCCAAATCTGTGACATAATCAGAGAGTTCTCTACATTACACCATACAGTCAGATGCTCATGTTAGTGTAATACGTTACCATGTTTAATACCATTTGCTATTACTTACACTTAATCAACTCTGGAACCAGTTAAACCATATAGAAAAGGCAATTTCAGAGGCTTTCAACTGACAGTTTTCCACACACAACTTGACCTAAAATTACAACCTGAAGTTTGTAAGATGCGGTCTACATACGCAATTGCCTCTAAACAAACATCCATAACTCTCCACAACCCTGTGGGAACTGAAAATTCATATGAAAACAGAAAAAAACCCCACACAAAATTAACATCTGTAGAACTCTCTTAACTAGAAAAACTGTTTCCCCTTCTGGCCAGTCTTAATTTACTGCTTCAGCAATTTTATGCCCAACCTCCACACAAGCTTTCAGCAACACAAGAAATGGCTGAGCTCTCTAACACCAATCCCCCTTTTAGGTTAAAGTCCCAATGCAGTATCTCTTGAAAGACTCACAGTAAATTCAACACAGGTATCTTAGGCTGCACATTCCTATACATATGTTTTCAAAGTAAACTAACAATTACACTCTAACTCATCAAATTCAATGCAAAAAGGAAGTAAAATGATTAAGTACACGGAACTCGAAAATGCAGGTCGTGACTTCTAATAGTCACTCTTGGGCTTCTGATTTCCTGTCTCACAGGGCCCGAGCATCAGAAAATGTTGAATATTTGCCCAGGTAAAATCAGGGCACCTTTGGGTGCCATCAGCTGGGTACCCAGCACCCCAAATCGCTAGTCACTTTTCAAAAACCTCATTACTTTTCTGCCTCTCTATAGGAAAGGAATTTAAATAAATCCCACAATCCTTATTACCATTCCGTTCATTCATGCAGGTCACTATAATTTACTGCCAGGAAAAATAAACTTCTGCATAATATTCCTCAATGTAAGACATTCAAAGGGCTTAAAGAGGGAGAGGAGGTGAGAGGGCTTCTGACAAATATTTGCTCAAGTGACCGCATCATCCATGAACGCATTTGCTACAAAAAATGGGTGAAGATATTTACGGTCAACATGAAACATGCCAGATTGGGACTGGGGTGGTAACAAGGAAAAAGAGCAGGGGACAGAGAAGGGAAGGGGAATTTTTAACCAGCTTTGTTTCAGCAAGGAAAACTCCCAATATTGCAAAACTGGCTTTTTCCTCCCATGTAGCCTACTAAAAAACAGTTTTCAGCAAAACCAAAGTTGAGTCATTCTAGGCTCCCCAAAGGATTAAGAAAAAAAAAGGGGGAAACCTAAAAAACCTCCAAAAAATCCCACAACTCATCATCTCCTCACATTCTTCCTAGGCTCTGTAAATCGAGCCTTGTCCCTGGCAAGCCCACGCAAGCAGCCCGCGCCCTCCGGCAAGGTGGTCAGCAGAGGACAGAGGCACGCAGAACACAATTTACTACCAACTCTGGCAGCCGTTGCTGCTGCACCCTCCATAAACTTTGTTTAAACAAGTGTTCAAACAAAAACGACTTGGCCAGTCACTTGGTTCACCTCAACAATACCCATAGCTCACTCTACCGAGGATGAGCCAAGGCTATAAAAATCCTCACTGCTTTCAGTGTTGACTACCTAAAACCAAGTACAGGTGAGTTGGGTGGTTCACAGACTGGCTTTGAAGACTTCAACATATTGAGGCTGGTGGTAGGGATTCAGTCTGATGGCATCCCCATCACAAAATTATCTTTTTCCTCCTCTGCTCGACGAAGGCTAGCTCTCACTGGCATTTTCGTGGGGAATGTTTTCATTTCTTGCTGCCTGAGAAGCTGGCACTTGTTTTCTTTTGGATTTGGGGGTTTCCACAGATTTAAGTGGTCCCAGACAAAATAAGACACTACTTTTAAAGAGCATCCAAAACAATGCGAGAGATGCATTTTTATTCATGTAAAAACCAATCAAGACATAGGGAAATGAAAATTTTGTCACTGTTTTGGTCATATAAACCCAAACTCACAGTAAGATTCTCCATAGAAGGTAAGTTGGGCTGCCACTCACCAGCCAAAAATAACTTGCAATAATCAGAATCAGTATTAAAAGCAAAAATTAATCATCAAAAGTTTTATTCACAGAGTTTGTGACACTCAGATCATCCCACAAGCCTGGAGAGAGCAAAGCCCAATCAAGACATACTTCAGAAAGTGCAGCTCAGATCCCCAAAGTACAGCAGGTACTGCTGGTATCTATCCCCTGGTAGTACAGCAGGTCCTATTGTAACAGCCAAACTGATTACTTTTGGACAGCAATGCCTTCAGAGTCAATAAAACTGCTCACATCCATCCAGGCTAATCAGCAAGAGTAGGGGTGAATGGAATTGATTCCTGAGATTTCAAGCCCTAATTTAGCTAAGCACTTAAATAAATATGTGTAAGCCTTATTAAAGTCAACAGGATTTTGGTATTATTAAGTTAATATTACTAAGCATGTGCTTAATAGTCCTGCTGAATCGCAGCTTTGCTACTACTAAGAATTCAGACAGCTTTTTAGAATTTGTCCTCAAGTAAAACCGTTTCTTCACAATTTTTGTCGCCTATGTTTCAGGGACTCCCCGCAGCCCACACAACGGGCTACAGTCAGATGTCTGTTATACAGCTGTGAGTGCAAAGTACCTTTCCTGAAGCTCCAGATCTGCGCTAGTTTCAAAGTCAATATCTAGCTTTTCATTAAAAAATAAAAAAAATATTGTTTCAGCTATAACAGCAGCAATCCAAAGGATCACTTGACAGTTTTCATAACTGCAGTTATTAAAATTTGTGTTAATACAATTGTACAAGTAATAATTAAATTGTAATAGTAATGATTAAAATTGCATCAGTATTTATTATTTGTTCATCACGGTAAGCTTGTAGGTGTATCACAGCAACAAGAACTCACTTGCACACATGGATATTACACCTCACCAAGGCATGGGTAGATTAGCCCTACAGACACGAGTGGGACAGATGAATATATAAAGTTATGTAACAATTAGTTATGTAGTGAAATCTTATCTTTAGACTACTGTGAAATCATCTTCAAAATTAATGCAGAATGTATCAACTTAGTTCTAAATATTTTAATAGAGAAACTCATTAATTAAAAACATCGTCTCACATGTGACAGAGTTTTACTTACCAACAACATCGAGATGGTATGTGTGATTGATGGATCCGTACTGGTTTTCCACTACGCATGTATAATTTCCTTTGTCAGATGGGACCACGCTCTCCATGATGAGACTCCAGTGCTGGTTGCGGACCTGGCGGGTTGTAAGCAAAGAGGTTGGGAACTTCACTAGCATAGTTTCACCCTCTCCTCCTCCAGAAGAACTGTTTTCTGAATAGTTAACCTTTTGTAATCCATGTTTAAAAGCCTCTTCTGTGCTCGTTTACAGTACTGGACACTGAAATACTTTCTTTATTCCTGATCAGGTACAGCACAGCTGCAGCAGTGAAAGCTTTCACGCATTCTGCTATAAATTTACCTCGTCCCTGATCTGAGCACTGCACACTCAGTCCTACCAGGCTTACGAGGATGGCACCAATTAGCAGCAGTTGTCTTACCAGGCTTTACCTCTCAATCCACTCTAAAGCAAATTCACACCCTCAGGATATTTCCCATCTGTCTCCAAACAATAATCTGATAATATTAACTACCCACCAGCAATATGGGATGGATATGATCCCCTAACGTCTAAGTCTCCATCTTTCTCTAATAGCTCAATTACACAGCCCGCATTTTGGAGAAACAAAATACAGAAGGGCAATGTTTGGGATCCCTCCCACAGACACATAGAATGGCCACATCTCTTGCTGCTCTGGGGTACCACAAGACAGACATGAAGATGCTGCCTCATGAAAAATGCCTGAAGAAAATCCTCATGGAAACAGAGCATAAGGATACACATTTATTTCATACAATCCTTCTTGGACAGAATGTATTAAAGGTGCTGATTCTGTTCTCATTTGAACTCAAAAGGAGCGTTGGCATTGATCTTGCAGAAAATAGGATCCAGCCCAATACTGGAAGGATATAGAGTCATCCGGTACACATATATATATTTTCTGCATCATAAGTTGGCTCCCCAAATGACCTTTCTGGCTATCCACTAGCCCTTTGTTTTAGCATTACGTTTTTGACAAAGTGCTCAAAGATCTTAACATTATGTGGCTGTAATGTACAACTTTTAAACTGCAAAGTACGTATTTTAGCAAATGGAATAAAAATACAATCTGGTACAGTCATTTTAATCAGCCAAATGGAAAGTAGTAATTCAGTGTAGTACACCAGAAAAATTTATGGACCATTCAGCGACACTTCCAGTAACTATACATTCTTAAAAGCTCATTACAACTATAGGTCTGAAATCCTGATTCGTGCCTGACTATTGTGTAGGTCCTTATCCAGCAGGGAAAGGCTATGCAGGACTGCGTCCCCGGTGCCAAGAGCTTAGCTCTCACACCTGCTGGAGGTAAAAATGCCTTCAGTTCAAAGATTGGAAGAAAAGAGTCCTCTCTGTAAGGGGCTCCTGGCTTTTATAGTCCCCCCAGATAGTAATTAGCTCATTAGCTAGTTATTACTATTATTGTCCAGTTACGGTCTAATATTAGCTAACAACTGGCCATGTGGGCTTTGAAAAACAAAGAAAACATAGACAAGACTCCAGCAGCAGGTGAAGGGCATGGATGCTAACCAAATGTTGCAGAAACGTGTGACACGACCCCAAAACGTCCAGCCCAAACTTAGAGCTGCTCTCCCCAGCCCCCCATCTTGATGGTATACATCAAAACTATATATTGAATTTTTTTTCACACTATGAAGAGCTAAGAAATAAGTTTATGAAGCTAGAAAGAGTTTATCAGGGTTATTTTATTGTCTTGTTATTCTGCTAAGCAACCTTGAAAGTCAAAGTTTGGGTCAGGAAGAATTACTGTCATAAAACACTGGTAAATAACAAATACAACAGCTACATATTTTGGATATTTTACTTCTTTAGGAGCTATTTTGGGGGAGACTTGGTCAAAGTGACCTGAACTTTTTGCCATTACAAGTTACATCTCACTTCTCAGAATCAGAGCAAGTGTTTTTAACCTATTTGACTGCAAAACAGGAAGAACAGATCATGGTTCCGTGGAAGTTAAAACAAAATAAAAATTGGTAACAAGCTGTAAGTAATTAATTTGATAGGAAAATACAAGAGATTGTTTAGCATTCAATAAGAAAACATAACTAACTTACAGCCACAAGTGGATATACTGGATGGCAATATTAAAAAATATTTGTGCAATTTCCCTTCTTTTAGCTCCAATGAAAAGAGATAATATCTTTATAATAAAACAACAGCTTAAGCCTCTTCAATTTAAGCTAAACAACTGCTGTAGAGGCCCAAAACATTTATGACACATTGTCACACAACTGGATTTATGTCATGGATCTGGATTCAACTAGATTCAGCTTGTTGGCTTAGTGCTTTCTGTTACAAGTGCAGCATTGCAAAGCCCAGAAAAACTCCCCTTTGCTGGGGATGACAGCATCTTCTGCTGAAGACTCCCAAATTGAACCCTTCATTCTCAGACACATGATGGTCCTGCCACATCCCTGCAACACCCTGATCATACAGGCTTTGTTAATGCGGTCTTTTTAAGTAATGTGCCGTCACTCCCTAGTCCTGTCTTTGGGCAGCAAAACTGGTGCCATTACTGACAACCAGCACCAAAATCACACCAGTTTACGTAAAAGCTAGTTTCAAAAGAGGTTCAAAGCAGTGCTTCCACAGTACATAGGTCTTACACCAGCCTTTTGTGTATGGATGAACTACAACAGTGATATTCATTTTGGGGGAAAAAAAAAACAAACCAAACAAAAAAGCTTCCACAGCATAGGTCTTACACCAGCCTTTTGTGTATGGATGAACTACAACAGTGATATTCATTTTGGGGAAAAAAAAAACAAACCAAACAAAAAAAAACCCCCCACCCTTGTGACTGAAGTTGCAAATAGATGGTCTCTTTGGTAATGCAGGTTAAAGCCATTAGCTCCCTCCTGGTTGCTCACTAGGGCCCTTCTAACTGAAGGCACCAGTCCTACAGCTGTCCAAATATTCCCTAATAAGTTTCCCTGGGTAATACCAACTGGGTCCATTTAAGCCGTTTAAATAGATGACTTGAGCTTCCCACCCTTGTGACTGAAGTTGCAAATAGATGGTCTCTTTGGTAATGCAGGTTAAAGCCATTAGCTCCCTCCTGGTTGCTCACTAGGGCCCTTCTAACTGAAGGCACCAGTCCTACAGCTGTCCAAATATTCCCTAATAAGTTTCCCTGGGTAATACCAACTGGGTCCATTTAAGCCGTTTAAATAGATGACTTGAGCTTACCTGGCAGACAGAACATATTAGGGAGCTCAGGTGAACTAAGCCACTAGGAAAAAAAACGAAGGCAGCAACAAGCCGCTGAAAGCGGGAGCATCCTCACCAGGCATATGGGATCCAGCAAAGGACAAGTGTCCACAGCCAGAGATTTATCAGTTGCAGGAAACTCTTCCAGCTCTTCAACCTGACTAGCTCCTTGCCACCTATTATGCTGTTATTTCTGCTATTTTGCTCCCTGGCGTCCTAACTTCATATTGAGTTTTTTCAAAATCCCGGAGAATACCCACACAGTCCCACCCACTCCATCACCTGGTCTTCAGGGTACCCCTTCCAATTTGTCACTGCCTTTTCTTGACATAGGGAAATTCAGGGAACAACCACATTCCAAGTATCCCGAATCACAGCTTGACCCTTCAGATACTTTGTTGACACAGTTTAATAACTGCTTTTGTCGTCTTTTTTTTTTTTTTAATTGCTTTGCAATACCTATTTTCATGTTTTATCTGTGCTTCATACCCAAAAATGGTATTTTATTGAGGTAATAAATATAATCTTAACATTTTTTTTTCCTGACCAGGTATGGACACTTCTAGCAAATTACTAAGGTGGGTTTTTTCGCCATCTTCTCCATCAAATTCTTAAACAATTCTTCCAAACAGTCTCTCCAAACAATTCAATTTTTAAACTAAATTATCAATATCAAATGCATACAACTGTACCCTTAAGATATAGCTTGGAGGTGGAAAATCTAAACTGGAATCAAAATGCCAAGAAATATTGGTCAGAAATCTAGGAAAGGGCAAGTAGTGTTTCATAGAAACGTTTTGGTTTTGGAGTACCCTATAAAAAATTGTGGACAGTTCTGTTTAATTTTAAAATACATGTCTTCAGTGAACAGATACATCATTAAAAGTTGTCACTTAGCAAAAAATGGTAAAAAGGGGTCAATTTTAAATGAATTTCAAAAGAAAGAAGGATTAGAAACCAAAATGTGATTCCCCACAAAATCAGCACAGTTCAGACATATACTGGTACTGCTCAGGCAGAGAGAACAAGTGCAGAACCATCCATACAAAAGCTTATGGCTTTTACAGTTCCTGTAGAGTCAGAACTCTTTCTTTACTCTGTATTTATCTGGCTGAATTTAAATGTGTATACGATGACTGTAATGATGAAGCTTATCAAAATGCATATGTGAGAACACACACCTGTTAATACTTAAACGGTAACAACTGATAGAAGTACATTTGCTTTCCGGGTGGTGTACAGGAAAGTAAAGGCTCCTGTGGTCTCTCATAGAGGATTTAGATTATTCACTCAAAGAAATTATAAAATGCCTTTAAATGCACAAGCAAGACCTATCATCACTTTAGAGACAGATAGAAAAAGACTAAAAAGGGCTTAGACATTCAACAACCGATCCTTTTCTCCTTGCTGTAAGAACCTTGGGTATACCTTGAAAAATCATAAATGGTTCTATTTTGAAATTCACCACCCAGAATTAGTCATGGTGGAGGAATTTTGCTCTGGAAGCTATCTTGGCCAGCACATACACCCTTCTTCTAGCCTGCCTGAGTGCAAATTGGCTCAAGACATTCCCCAGTCAGAGGGACAAAGTGCTACAGGCCACTATCTGATTGCGATAAAGAGGATACGAAGAAGAGATTTCTTAGCTCAAGGCAGCAGGAGAGAGATGGCTGGAGGATTACTGGAAAGCTTCACATTTTCCTTCCCTTTACTTTGTTCTTAAAGTCTTGAAGGGATGATTGCCTCTTCCGAAAGGGACAGACAGTGTTACATCAACCGGTGACGGCCAAGTTTGGTTCCAGCTATTCTACTCGCTCAAAGCATTATGAAGATCTCCAGCAGAAATGCTTTACATATAGCAACACCCAGATTCAAGACAAGCTACTGTACAAGAATTGTCATGAGTTGCTGTGATATGTGTCTGAAGACAGACCAACGTGGAAAGACTTAGTCCTTTCTGAGCATTCCTTCATTACAAGTTTGTCGGTATAGAGGTGTCAAGAAAATACAATTCTCTCTTTATTCCAGAATAATTTTGAACTAAGCCCACAGTGACCTCTAACAAGAAGAGGACACAGCCTCCAGAAGCTCTGGAGACCTCATTCTTTAACACCCATTCACTGAAAAAAAGCTTTACACCTTAAAAAAGATGGTTATTCAAAACACCAACAGAATCTGGAATACACATAGATTTAGTAAGCAGAATGACAATGATAAGTAAATGCCTCCAGGTCATTTAGAATTTGATGTATTTCTGAGCAACAAGAAAGTCTAAAATCCACAGCTGTGTCCCCTCTTTTTTTCCTTTAGACTAAAGAGATGTAAGAAGTTATGATTTAGGCATATACTAATGTACTTTATGTAGAAGTTATGATAGGTATATACTTCACTTATCCAGCTGGCTTTAGAAATAGGCATCTGTGGTTTCTCCCCAGAGTACATACATACCTCGGAAATTGTATATGTTTAATACACATGAGCAAAAATTTAATTTGTGCCACTTAATGGGCACAAGTCTAAATGAGCTCACCCAGATCCCTAACACAGGCTAGCAGTGGCAGCACAGAGCCCTACACAGGCTGTTTTACCCCACCAGAGATCATCCTCCCAAACCAGAGAGATTAGGTATCTCCACCCTGCCTTGCAAGACACACATTTTCCTTCACGGTTTTCAAGAGTGATATCTGCATTCCCCCTTCATGAGATGTAAAGTGTTCAAATAATGTCTCAGTTAGTACCAAAACAGTTGCTATTATTTTCCAAGACAGGATTAGTTTGGGTTTGGGGTTTTTTTTAATTGGCTTTTTTTTGTTTTTAAACAAGCACTGAGAAAGGTGAAAATCACTGAATTGTAGCCAATTCGTTAACACTCCATAGCATTATGAAAGGCAGAAGGTGTTGCCAGGTGTACACTCATAAGCAACAGTAATTTACGGTGTAAGCAAACATAAATGGAAAAGTCTACTTAGACAATTAGCGTTCATGCAGGGAGATTTTCTGGGCTTCACTCTCTGCTAACACAAATGTTGGAAAAATTGACACTTTCTACAGTAAATCTAGCTAGAGAGGAAAGGAGACTACAGCTTGTCCTCCTCTGCACTGGAAAAATATAGTTTTTGTACCAAGCAGGATCTGAGTCAACAGCACACGATGCAATATACACCCTGGCTCCATCACGGCATCGTAAAACACGGCACCCCGAAAATACTGCAATCACTGGGGTAAGGCAGCAGTGTGGTATCAGGGGAGGCAGCCCCCAGGACTCGGTCCCGAGTTTACTGTGTCATCTGGAAAAGTCAGTTAACTTTTGTCTTAATTACTCGGCAAATTGCTCTGGGCTCCTCAGCTCTAGGCTGGGGCTTACAACTGCGACACAAGGTGACTAACTTGGAAACTTCTCATCTTTGGAGAGAAGTTGCTGCGGTGTCGGGTACATGAGGAATACCCTGATAATAGGTCTGCAGAAGAGGTTACGGTAACTAAGAAACATGGGGCAGGATGGCAAGGATAGTGCTTGAACAGCAATTTGCTGTCAATGTCACACACTCCCATTCACTGTAAGGAGCGGTATAAGATAACCAAATCCTGACTTCTGAGCTGACCTAGGCAGATACCGGGAGGTTAAAGGTCTGTGCACTAACCCACAGAGCTAGCTGGCCTCCCTAAAACTGTCTCTTAATCAGTAACCACCAATTTAGAATGAAACATCTAATCTGAAGCTGTTTAAAATTCAAACAAACCCTTGTAAATAATTGCTGTTACTTTCCCTCAAATTCTGCTTCCCATTTCAGTTTCACAGACCATAAACTCTATAGAAAATAATAACTTTTGAGTTCCAACCCTTCCTTTATTAAACTGCCTACAATCACCAGAATGGATGGTCATTTTTAACAATGCAGCTGAAAATGAATAGAGCAAAATAGTCTTACTCCGCTTTGCAAAGTCAGTCTTTAGTTTTCCAAATAAGTCTCTATAAATAATCCTTAGCTGCACTGCTATGCTACAAGCTTGAATTTGAGAAACAGCAAAATATAGAAGCAGTGCTCAGTAACCGCCAAAGAAACCATCCACCCTTCCACAGAAGAAAACAATTACTTTTTTTTTTTGCTTCTACATTTGATCCAAGGCCATTAAAAGATTTTCTGTTGACTTCAGCAAGTTGTTTGGGGGGGTTTTTTTGGTTTTTTGTTGATTTGTTTTTGGTTTTTTGTTTTTTTTTTTGTTTGTTTGTTTGTTTGTTTTTTACAGCCTTGGTCAAGAACAGAAATTGCAAAATCACGTCATGAGAATGTACCTTATATCCGCCAATACGATGCTCTTGTTTAAACTCTTTCCCATTTTTCAGCCATCGCATGGTCGGTGTTGGGTTTCCCATTGCCGGACAACGAAATTTGACAGTGTTCGCCGCTGGCACCGCATGTAGCCTTTTCTCCATTTTGTCCGTATGTGTCCAATAGGGTGCCCCTGTTTCAAAGAGATACATCCAGAAATATCAGTACTTGGAAACTGAGTTCCCCTTCCAGCTCCTTCCACAGACATAAAGTGCTGCACGTATTCGTTTTAGCAGAGACAGCGTGGTTTAGAAAGAGTACACGACTGGAAATCATATGTCGCAAGTGCTGACCAGAGTTTTGCAAACAGCTCAGTCTGGAGCCTTGAGTATATAATTTATGACAAAATTCCAGTAATTAACCACAGATATCCTTTGTTTTGTGTATGTCAAGTAAGACAGAGGGACCAAGTTTTCAGCAGACTCAAATGATCAGATGCTTTCGACCTCAAGTTGAGTTACTGTGAGCGCTCCGCAAACTTTGAATTCTCGGACCCTAGCTCTGAAGCCAGACAGACCAAGTCAGAAGACCTGTTGGAAGCCTCAGCCTTAACCTTTCCCCATCCATTAGAAGGGGGATAAACATACCTACCTGCCTGGCAGCACACTAAAACTTACAGTGTACCACGGCAATGTGAGCTGTGCTGTTACTGTCATAGAAGCCACTAAAATATATTTACAAATGGAGGACCACCAAAACAGCAATAGCATTGATCATTTCGCAGAGATTTCCCACTCTCCAGAGACTGTCAAAGCCCAGATGTTCACCGATGTCCAACACCACGACACAAAACAAGAGTGTCTCTCTGAGCCTGTACGTACTGGAGTGATCACTTTTACCAGGTCCTGGCAAGACTCACCTGGCTCTCACTCACTCCTTCCCATGCCCTGGCCCAGCCTGTGTCCACACAAGGAGCATGAGGAGCGCACGGAAAACCCCTCTCTTGTCCAGCTTCTCAATCATTTGTCATCTACCAGTACAGCAAACACAGCAGAACAAAACATACAACTATCCATCTGTTTTTACCCTCCAAGAAGTAAATTTGGATAGATAGATCCATATACAAGGTTATCCCATGCTCCGGATCCATGCACCACTTTGGCTACGTTGCACAGCGTCTTCATGGCATCGCTTCAGCTGTCTCACCATAACAGTTTTTAAAAAGTTAAAGATTCAAGATCTGTTTAATAGTAGGAAACATTAATTTCTTTTACAATGGAGTTTTCCTGAAGCAAATCAGATTAGTGTGGAATTTTTAGGACTAGAGGGGTCCAGAAAAATAACTGTTTCTCTCAGCCCTGTTTCATTTCCTTCATTAGCAGCCTAACACTCCACTATAAACAAACTCTTCCGTTCCTCAAATATTTATAGCAGTTCTTACAATCAGTGCAAACTCAGAAATCCTGCCACCCCCCTCTCTAAATAAAAATACAGCTGGATAGAAAATACAGGAATAAATCCTTTAACAACGTCTCTCTCAGTATAAAGAAAACATTCCAAAAGCAAGTCTTATAATGATGCTAAGAACGATAAGTGATTATTTTTTTTGCCCGAAGTGGCAATTAGTGTTAAAATTAATGAAGTAGAAAAGCACAGCAAATTTGTGCATGTAATCAAAATACAAAATCAAGTAACTATTGAAAAATTGACTGCAACACTAAGAAATTGTTACACGGACTAAAGTGAATTAGGGATGCAAGGAAAAGCACTGTTAACATTATTTGCTAAGACCAGGATCACATTAAAAAAACAGAAGACTTTAAACAAAGCCAACCAAAGGAATTAACTACTACATGCAAAGACCAAATTACATTACAAGTATACCAGGCAAAGGCAGAATTACATGTTGGTACTGATATAATAAAAGGATATTTTCTCTGGATTGCTAAACATCTTCCACAAGGCAATGTAAGGTGACCGATATTGGGCCCTACCCACAACTTCCACAAAGTCAAAGTAAACTGTGGCAGGTCAAAGCCAATCAACCATCCGAACCAGTTATATCAGTATCTCAGACAGAGCAGAGTGCCTAGATTTGACCCCAAACTGGCAACACCGCCCCAGCAACTTTGCAGCCAGCATGGTCATTTCTCATCACGTCCATCACACGCACCTTTTCTCACACCTATAGAGCATAAAAAGCTTGGAAGCATCCACTGGCAAGCGCAACCTCTGAACCACAGGCTCCACAGCTCGCCCATGTGAGCACAGGCTGGATGAACCAAGCTCTGGAGAAGCTCCCATCAGGGTGCAGGCCAGGACCAGGGCATCTGAGTTGATCAGGATCCGTCCACCAACAGTTCCCCAAACAAGGCTGCTTCATGCAGCCAGGTTTCTACTCAGCTACCAGCCCGTACGGCATTACAGGGCAGCTCATCCTCTGGTTTTCTTGCATAACCCCCCTTTCCATCAACCTTCATGCTTTAAAAAACTCTGCCCCTGGAAGAGAAGTACCCCAGTAAGACTCATACACAACAAATGCACAGGGAGGAAAAACTTTGCTCTATGAAGAGGTGGGAGCAGAGAAGAGGCCGGGAGGATGCAGGCAGGAACGAAGAGAAGCGGTTCAGTTCTGTGCCAGGCAGAGAGGGGGAAAGGAAACTCTCCGGGCTGGGAGAAAGGACTCTGCTTGGAAAGCTTCCCCTCGCAGAACCCTCACATCAGCATAACCTGCAATGCTCCTGAATTACAGGGGAGCTTGGAGAAAAACATGCGGACATCACATGTTGAAAACGCCATCTGAAAACGCTTCAAGACATCCTACCATTTTTCACTAGGTAGTAGCAATGTATATTGGCAGCTCCTCAATATGTTTAAGGGAAAAGAGAAAAAGGCAGCAACATCCACAAACGGTAACACTCACCCTCATTTTGTGCTTTCATACAGCGACTGATCCTATTAACACACAGCATTTCTCTTTATAGATTGAATTATCATAACCTAAAAGCACCTTTTACTGCTCCTATTTGTCTTGAGAGGAAAAACATCCAGATTCACTAAACCCAATAATGAACGTAGTTAACAAGTATATACCACCAAGTGCTGACTCCTCTCACAAACTGTGTCCATCGCATCCCATCTTTGCTAACAGGACAGGTGGAAGTAGGTAGCACCGCTGTTAAAAGTTCACAGTAACAACAGGGCAGACTCCAGCACATAGCGGTAACGAGCAGCAGGGGAACGGGTGGGAATTCCTGATTGCTTTTAGAGCTCTCATTAGTGAAGAAAATATCCTGCTGACCCACACTGCACTCCACTGCAAATACATTACATCTAATCAGGCAAATCTCCTGCATGTGAAATTGAAATTAGGCAGCCCAGGGGACCACTTCACTGAATTCAGGACTCCTTGATTTTTATTTGGACTTACCTAATACAAAGAAATACAAAAGTAGTCAACTCCAAGCCTGCCTGACAAGCACCTCGAGCAGGCAATAGCGCGCCTGAAATGACCACATCAACCCCCCCCAAGGTTTTCAGTACTATTGTATTTGACCTTTAATTAAAAAACACTTCTAGGCAACATCCAATTTTTGCTGCTCCCTTGAGTGCGTTTCCACTCTACAGGATTTGATGAATTTGAACCTTGTTTCATCCTTTCTGAAATTCTTCAAGGCATGAAAAGAACAGCATGTGGATTACATTTAGATACTTTTTGTTCTTGGTGCCAATTTACCATTGCTTGGCCCAGAAGAAATTGTTTAAAGGGTGATAAGGAAAAAAGCCACAAAGCTTCCAGTCACCTGACTAGAACTCAAGGCGGAATAGCAGCATCTTCAGGGCTACCCAGGGGTCTCCAGAATAAATTACTGTTGCTGGACCTCAGTGCAACCATCACAACAGCTGCTGCCTTGCCAGCACCAAGCCAGGATTATAGAAATCCCTTAAGTTAGGGCTACCTCTCAAAATCATGATGAGGACAAGGCAACAAGTATGACAATGTATATTCCACTGCTACCAGTAGGAACTGATGATCAGCCCTTAGCTTTGTAAAAGAAAGTCCCAGGTCAAGGTCCTGGAGAAAAAGCCTTGGAGGTGGCCCTCCAGAACCAAGATGAGGCACCTCTTTAGGGCAACAAAGGGAAAAACTGAGTTGCCAACAAAGCCATTTTGTGGAAAGAGGGGACTATTTTGCAGTAGAAGCAATCCTGCACCTTCCACGAGCACTAATCCCTTCAACAAAAGCTGGAAGTAATAAAAAGCTATTCAGGATGCAGTCTGGAACAAATCTACCACAGTGTTTTTTCAGACAGTTAGAATATCTGTCAAGCTAGAAGGACACCAAACGCAGAGTGAAATCTGCTATGCATGCCTTTTACTTAAAAATACACACAGGGCAAATGGTCAAACACACATGTGTACATGCGAATACCCTCCTCTCCCAAGAGCAAGTTGCTCCTCACAGCCACTTAAAGCCTCCGCTGACTTCAAGAGCGGTTGCATTTTCTGGGCAGCCTTGAAAATTAGGCTAGATTTCCTCAACAGCCTCTCTGCCTGCACTAGAAAACCTTGGCCTCTGAAAACATATTTGTAACAGAGGCAAAGAAAATAAAAAAGCTTAAAAGAATACTTACCATCGTAAATAAAACAGCTCTAAAAGGTTTGCTTTAGTTTTAAATATGCGGAATTCTCGGAATGAGAATGCCAAGGTTCAGTTTCCTGTGGAAGGCACTACAGCCATTTCCTGCCTCATCACATCATAATTAACATGCCAGGACAGCTGGACTTTATCAGAATTGTTTCATCAAAAAGCAACAAGCTTTGAAGACTATGGCCTTTTGTTTCTATCAGTAAAGGCATAACCAGGCCAATTTCCATTGCTTATCCTTAACGATCCCAGCTGTAATTTGTATGTAAATTATCAGTTAAATTGTTTTAGATCTGCAGAGCTCAAACCATGATTCAGGAAACTCTTAAAGACTTCTTTCTCGTAAAAGAGCAGCAACCAGGAACTCTTGTGATGTCCTGGACTTCCCTAGGCTCTGCCTAACGTAGGCAGGAGAAGGGCATTTGACCATTACACACCACTGCCTGCCACATGGCATGCTCAGGGAGGACTTAGACTACTCCACAACTCCTCTTTCGCTTTTCAATCTGTCTTGCAACAGTTTCTTAAATTAAATGTGGCCTTTTGGACACGATATAAAAATCTAGAAGGGGAATGGCAAATTATATTGATGGGAAGGCTTAGAAGACACTGGATACGCGAGCTTCAGTGGTTTGCAAAAGCACCACACCATGTCCCACCCCTAACTTGCATACAGCTCTGATCTTGCCAAATCACAACCCTCTTTCAGCAACGTTGTATTAGTCCAACTGAGTTACTATGATGCAACTTTTCATTGAAAACAGACTACTTACAGGGATGTGGTGCCCCAATTGTTCTTCTGGTTCCAGCTCTTCCCGTCAAGCGCTCAGACATCGGGAGGAAGGCTGCGCTGCTCCTTGCGCCCGTCTGCAGCTTGCAAGAAGCCCCAGCGGTTTGCTTTTTACAAGGTGCCCACAATCTCATGAGGACTTATTTGTGCAACGCTCTGCTCAGACACAATCTGTCTTCTTGCCGTTTCCTCCCTTCTACACTGCAAGACTTTGTGCTCCCCCTCCCATCCAAGATGTTTAAACGTTCACGCTCTAGAGGCATCTTTCATTTTGAGCAAGGAAAGTGTGACTGACCCCTGCTAAAGTACACACCCCATCCCTGGCAGATGGAAATTGTCAATGGCCTTTCACCAGCTCCTGAATCAAGACTGATTAACAGTAGCTTAAAATGATAGCTCATATTACAAGAACATCACTAGTGTTACAGAAGACACCACTGGGTAGTTCTCCCTGTTGCGTGAAAGGGCAGGAATCATTACCACGATGTTACAGAACACAGCTGCCTTAAGATCAGGTCCTTTTCTTTTCTCTCGCTATAGGCGCTTCCAAAATCCATTTGTGCTCACAGTGAATCTCCAAAGCCATCAGCACAGATTAGAAGCACAATTGTCTTCGTTAACACACCGAAAATATTGCAAGCCCTTTTCTGACCGACACTAATAAAGCTCTAAAGTGATAACAGACATAGGGATGTTTCCTAAAAGGAATTTCTACCCAAGAGTCCTTTTCAGGGGAACGCTAATGTTGCCTGGGTTTGTGGGTTTTGCCTAGACAACTTCTTTTAAAAGCAGTGTCCCTTTTCCAAACTCGCCAATTATCTTTGCCACCACATTCCTTTGTCAGAGCAGCCTCCAGCTGCTTAATCTCAGCCACTTCAAGCTGCACCTGTGAATCAGACTGGGTTAATCACACTAACAGATGGCAGGGGCCAAACAGGCAGCTAAGAACTTAGATCATTTTAAATAGCATCTAATGTTTCACAGCTTCAGACCAGGGGCAGTCATATACAACAGTAACTAACTAGGGGAGCTGAAATCAGGCTCATACTTTTATCATCCGAACAAGTGTTTCAAGCATACAGTATAGCTGCCAATTACTAATCAGGCTGAGGAGCAAATATACTACCTGGCTACTGCATTCGGTAACTAGCTGACATTCCCCGTGAAGGATTTCTGTGTTCTGTGTGTTATTGACTTTACAAAGCACGAGCGATAGCAAACTACCAGTCACCGCCGGGGTTTTGCAACAGTGCATAGGGGCATAAGGAACCAATATGAATTTTACATATTTTTTTTCTTAGCGACTGCTCTATTTAGAGCCTATTAATAGCTTTCCAAATTCTCTAAAGGGACTGAAGTTTAACATTCAGATAGGTTTAAGTCTCTTTCAGCCCATTTTCATCATGCATAAGTAACATAAAATGTGGTTTTAGTGCTGGATTGCTTTCTTTGCAACAAACCTTGAGGTCCTTTGCAGACAAAAGAACCTCATTGTCTCCAAATTCATTCTCCCTGGGGAGATTTCTGCCGAGATTAAGGATTGAAGGATTTGCCTCATTACAACTTAATTTTATTTTTAAAGTTTCCATACCACCTTTTAACAAAGTGAGCTGGATCTTTGTTTCTTCTGTTAAATTTCAGCTCAGGTTCAGGGGAAGTTAGTTCATCTGTGAGAGTCTAAACCAGACAAAGACTGAACTTCAATTCAGGAAAAAAGAAAACTGCAGAAAAGCTAGCAAGAAGGGAGAAAGAAAGTACAGACCAGTAAAGCGTGTTTAGAAGAATATTAGTTTATTTTTCTTTTTCTTTTCCAAGTTACGAACTATGTGAAACAGAAAATGGAGAAGGACAAAGATACCACTATATGACAGCCCATGCAGTTAACAATCAAGAAGCTCTGAAGGCAGGAGCGCAAAAGACGGGACATTATTTTCCACATGGATCTTGCTAGTGACTTCTGGCAGTTCACTGTTACTTACTCATCTGGTTGCTGTCATTCACAAAGTCCTCGGACCCATCATTGTCGTCTTCATCATCCCCAGAGGAAAGAGCATCTGCACATTAAAAATAATCAAGTCTTTAAACCAGCCTACTTTTACAGACAAATAAACCAATATGCTACATCTTAGATTATCCATCAAGGAGAACAGATGTTATGTTAGTTGTGCAGAAGCTATAGAAAAAGAAAATCCAGCCACAAAATGTGTGTTATTCTTATAAAATTCTAACAAAACTAGCTAATAATCCTGAAATGCTACAAAGTTTCCAAAGGGAGCTTGCTAACTCCGAAAATCTCTTTCCACTTACAATTTTTATTTCTCTTAAAAGACATTCAGTTGAACAGAACTGAGTGTCTCCAAAACGATTTATCTCTAAACTTAAAGGATGTCGGACACCCCTTTTCCTCTTCTGATGCGGGGGAGGGACGACACACAACTTGTATTCTTTTTACTGGTTTTATCATCATCACAGAGACTCTGTATAATTTAATTCTGTCATAGTGGCATAAAACAGAGGGCTATTCAGCAGCTGTTAATCACTATAGAGCCCACGAAGTAAAAGGAGTATATACAAACTGAGTCTGTTTAAGGGTCAGGACAAAGGGGAAAATACCTGAAATAACTACAGAACTCAGCTCAACTCGCTGTGCCCGAGTGGACTGTTTCATGTTATATCATAATGTGTCTTTATATCACATTTTACAGCTTCTACATGCAAAAACCTATGTTTAACTCACTCACCTGTAACATTTACAATGAAGTACAGAGTATCACTGTCTAGGGTCCTAACAGCAGTGCAAGCATAGAGGCCCGAATCTCTGGGTGTAGCATCCTTAATTTGTAAGTACTCCCCAATAATCACTGTCCTATTGTCGGGCCCCAAAGGGACCCCATCTTTAGTCCAACTGATCATGACGGCGTCTTTCAATTGACAGCGCAACTCAAGCGGTTCTCCTGGAAGTGCTGAATATACATCTGGCTGAGAGATTTGGTATTTGGTTGGCGGCTCTGCGAAGGTGGAAGGAAAGGAGGAAAAAGTAGAAAGAGAAGGGAAAGGAGAGAATTGCCAACAGAAGTCAGTGAAGGCCCTTTTCATCCACAGAAATCAAGTTATGTTAAATAAAACAGTTTCATCCAGATTAGCCCAGCAATCTGTCTCGTAAAACTGAACCACGTGCAGGTATGGGATAGGCTTTATTTTCAAGAAGTTAACCACAAACAAAGCTTGTTCCCTTTTGATCGGTGTCTCGACATGTGCCTTGTCCTGAGTGCCACGCAAAGGCACGACCCTTCTCACTGGTCACAGCGAGCTGACTCTGGGGAGATGAGTGCTGCTGAACCTGGGGGCTTCAAAGAATTTGGAGGAGGCAGGAGGAGTTCAAAAAGCAAATTCAGTTTTATATCTGATCATTTGGGTCTATGATTCAAATGAATATTTATCTTTCCCGATCTGATTTTGTAAGTTGCCCTTTTTTTTTTTTTTTTTTAAAAGCTGCAAAAAGGTGGGTT
>NW_008795129.1:22048807-22057060 GCF_000699145.1 Aptenodytes forsteri
CCTTTTTTCTTTTTTTTTTTTAAAAGCTGAAAAGAGCTGTGTTGGAAGAAAAGAATGGCCAAAAAACCCCTCACTAAGCTAATAAAACATAAGATCCTATACAGAGCATATGATGTCCTTTATTTTTCTCCCTGCACCCTTCCCAAAGTCTCTACATTTGCCTTCTACACTGCCAACTCTGCTCCCAGTGACAGCAACTTTTTCCTTTAATTTTTTTTGCTTCATTTCTTATTTCACAGCCTCTCCTGAGCAGAATACAGCAGACACCTGGGAACACAAGTGAAGCTTTCAAAGTCACAGTGTATACAGGAGTTCGAAACTAAATGGCTCATCCATCAGTTCCCTTTTGTAACCAAATAACGAGAAGAATGTCAAACCACAGTCTTTTTCCAAAAAAACATCCTTGGAAAACTACATTTGCCTATAGTTACTAGAGCTTCATCACCCCCTTCCAAGGCCAGCTCTCAGCAGGGGGAAGGGAACCGCAGCCCCGGGCACTCGGGACCATCTCTACAGGGGCAGCAGGATGGCTCGGCACAGGGTGGAGGGACCCCCCATGCCACACCTATGACACACTCGGGCTGTGCCAGTGTAGGGACTGCTTTTGTAACTGCTTTCTCCCTACAACCACAGTATCCCACTCCCACGAGCCTCCTGACCTCACCAAGGCTGGCATGAAAAGTAAATAAGGGAAAGCAGCATGAAGGCGTCTTGTGTTTGCTTACGAGGAGGGTCACATCGCACAGACAGCTGCTCCCCAGCACACATCCTTCCCCATGCAGGCACCAACTGTGCACCACTGTGTGCATTTATAAATAAAATACACACCTCTTTTGTTTGTTTGGGAGTCTGAGGGAATATTAAAATAGGTGACTCCTCGGTGTCCACCCTTGCTTCTAAGAATATCGAAACCCATGAACCTGTGTTCCTCATCCTCGGGGCACGGTGTTGTCATTTCTTGTATCACACCTTCAACAGAGAAGTCTGAAACAAGTGTGACATCTGAGCTAGCCTGTGGACGGGAGTTTGGAAATGCTGAAGCTCTGTCAGTAGTTTAGTTTTAGGTAGCCCCGAGAGGAGCAGGGAGTTGGACTCGATGATCCTTAGAGGTCCCTTTCAACTCAAGATATTCCGTGGGTACCAGAAGTGGCCACCACAGTGGGACACTCACGCATTTAAACATCGGGTTATACTGATGCACCTGAAAATAGCGTGCCCAATTTCTCATCCCATGCATCCGGGAATCACGTAATTTCAGGGAGTTCAGTGGGAGTTTGCCCGAAGCAAAGGAAGAACAGATCCAGGGATGTGTCCTTGCAGAGCAAGGAAAGCTTCTCCTGGCTTTTTCCCTAGAGCAAACATGTTTTTTCTCAAACAACAGATTTGACACATGCATCATACCAAGATGGCGGCCAGGAGAAGGACATAAAACCATCTAAACAAGTCCAATTATGGAGACTGTAAAGATTCTTGGATTTCGATTTTATAACAAGGTCTCTAAACTTTCTAGCATGCAAAGTTCCATCTCAAAGTCTAGGACAAGCTACAATACAGCTTTATACTCCTTATAAACTAATTCAGTCTTGCTGATACAGTCAAGAATCCACAGATCTGCAATGCAGGTGTTTCACCGAGCATGATACTATGCTGTTAGAAATCTAATTTCTGGAAGGAGCACAGGCTCCTCTCTACGTATATTTCATATCAGTAATGAGTATATTTGTGTATGCTTGAGATTTTTTTTTAATTCAGATTCCACTGTCAAATTAAAAAAAAAGTAGCTGAAGCCAGCTAGCTAATTTACTTTGAAGTTTTTAAGACTTCTTTGTAACGCTCTACCTGCAAAGAAAATTTCTTTTACAGAGTTTACGCTGTGCCAACAATGTACAGGAGTCTTTTAAAATGTCTTTGTTTAAACCTTTTAAAAGCCACCGTGGGTGAAGATAACTCCACCCTCCTTTAAGTGCTTTAGTGGCTTTTGCTGAAGAGCCCCAGGAAACTCGCAGGATGGTCACACAGGTTGCAGTGTCCTCCTGGGCAGATCGGTTGTTCGCATACAATTACAAGGAAAATAATTTTCTACCTCCCATCCTTGATTTCATCCCTTTTTGAACTACTATCCCCAAATTTACAGAGTCTTTCAACGCAAATCCAAATCCAAACTCAAGAACAGTAATTTATTTCAAAATTACAAAAAAATTCCTCTTACAAGGAAAATTACTAGTAAATTGAAGAAAAACAAGTTTCAAATAGGTATTAACATTTGGTGAATATTATCCTCCTCCATTTCTTTCTCTAGAGTACCAGGAAAGATACGGCACAAAGCGTTGTCATGAAATAATGAAGTTATGTTTGGAAATAGTGAGTTATTTCAGGTAAGCCTTTGTGTTGCCAAACTAGAATGTAGCAGCACTTAAGACTGTCACTTTTTATAATGTTTGCCTATAAACTTTTTCCAGTGTGGGTTTGAAATGGTGCCCAAAAGCAAACAGAGAACAGGTGGGATTCTGAGGCATGAGTCCGCCCAACAGCTTCACTGTGAAAATCAACCAGTTTATATTGTTCCCAGCAGCACATAAACAACCTACGCTGCAAAGTTAACTCTCTCTCCCGGATGCTGCATGAGGATTTTTACACCACTCTGAAATTTAGGGACAAATTTTGAATTCATGTGCATGCTGTACCACCAAATCAATGGTTCCCCTGAGGCTGACGTCAGGATTATTTCCCTGCTTCCAGGTCTTTTGAGCATACCAGAGAAATAATGCTGCAAGTTTG
Organism: Aptenodytes forsteri; assembly: GCF_000699145.1. NCBI lineage: Eukaryota > Metazoa > Chordata > Aves > Sphenisciformes > Spheniscidae > Aptenodytes > Aptenodytes forsteri. The sequence goes on from NW_008795129.1 coordinate 22,051,586, forward strand.
CTTGGCCCTCACTTGTACCCATCCTCTGGTGTTTTCAGCAGCATCCTCCTGAATTTTCCCTTAGTGAAAATAGCTAGATGGGAGAAGGAGTAGATAGTCCTGCAGAGCCTGCACCGCCAAGCAAGGCTTGATGATCTGGTATCACCTTCATGCTCCTCCAGCCCTCTCTGAAGCTCTGCCTTGAAACTGCATCCTTCAGCCATCAGCATAAGCCTGTAAACCAGCCCTTTGCTGGGCAAGCTGTGCACAGCTGAGAGAAGGCAGCACAGGATGCCTTTCTAAGCAAGTTCTCCTGCAAATCCTATAATTGTGGCATTAGTTCCTACTGCAAAGGTGCATTAACTGATGTGAATAACACCTGTCTATCACCCCTTAAAAAACAAACAAGCAACAAAGGCATGTGTAAAATTTCTGGTGGTGTTCTTAAACACTGGGGGACAAGGGAGGGAACCTTGCTTCTGCTATTGCCTGCTCTCAGCTACATCCTTATTTGTAATAGCGGTGCACACAATGTATTTTAACTTTATAGGTGGAGCTATTGAACAATACCACCATGGAAAACCAAGCTGCTGTTAAATAAACAGACGTGAACTTTTTCGTTGCCTGCTCATACAGCCTCGCAGCATGGTTTATGCCATCCAGCCATCAAATGGAGTAAATAATGTTTGTAAAAACCAAGACCACAATAGAAGACTGGGGACATTCTGAATGTACTATTTCAGATTATTATGAGATACATAATTATATTCCAAATCATGCTTCTATTCAAGATTCGGTCACTGAAACGAGAGATTTATACTTCCTTAGGTTTTAAATTATTATTATTTGCCTCCATTTATTAAAATGTTAACAAAGAGCTGCTTATCTTAAGGCTCAAGGCATTTAGTTACTCAGTTACAGAGCCAAATAATTAAACAATCAGCTAATAGCTAACCCCAGCAAAGATTCTCACACAACTCTCCGTAACACAAAAGCCTCAGACCCCATCAAGCCACTTTCCCTTCAAAAGGCTTTAGTAAATAACTAAACACTCACCATAGCGTGCCCAGAAGGGTCAACAGACCTGACCTGTCAAGAATCCAAGAGGTTCATTGCAAAATTGAATGTCCCCACAGGAAACGCCAGGCTGCCAACCACTACCACTCCTCCTGCTTCTCCTACCCCTTCTCCTGTTTTTCCTGTCATTGAGGAAGATCCAGCAAGACCACGCTGGATGAGCAACATGGAATGGGGATGTCGAGCTATGCCTGAAGCAGAACAGCCATGGGCCCCGTGACTTTGTGAGTCAAAGCCAAGCCTTTACGCTTTCTCCAGGAGGCAGCCTCTGCAGGATCAGGAAGCCCAGGTATCATCAGTCAGGTTTGCAACCTTCCCTCCCACCTCCCAGGTACAAGCTGATGGGCTTCTCCCTCAATTCAAGTTGGTAGGCTAATATTGAGAATAGCTCCATGTCCTCTTCTGATGATGGATGATAAACTCAGCCTACAGAAGAAGCAGCCACTGGTTTAAAAATGCAAAGAGTCATTCCTAGCTAATGGAAGACAGTCACCGTGGCCAACAGCAAACCAAAGCCACAAAGGCTAAGCACATCTCCTTATACAAAGGGGGACAAAATAGCATTTGCAATTCATCCCTCTGCTTCTCCAAAATCACTGGATTCCTGCTGTCTTATTTGTACTGTGTTTCCGTCAGCTAGCTGCCAGCTATGCCCAGCTCTGCCTCCGCCAGGCATAATCATGAAGTCTCTCTGTTCTGATAAAATACTTTCCTTTCCAAGTTACTAAAGTTCCTTCTATAATTTTAACACACAAAAAAAAAATTTTTAAAAAATCCTTTGTCACTGTGAACAATACCCTGAAGAGCAGGAATCATTGCCCACCCCCCCCAATGTATAAAAACATTAATTGTTCAAATCTGACAAAAAAGATCTAGGTCTTGTAGAAAAACTTCAAACAGCACCAAAGAGCAGGAGATATATGTGATAGTTATAAACATAAAAAATGTGGCAGATTCTAAGTCTTCACTTGTTCCTTTAAAACAAGCCCCTGGACTGCTCTACTTGAAAGCACAGTGACTTCCACAAAACGTTAAGCGCCAGACTCTCCAAAATAAATTGAGATATTTTTTCCTGGCATCTTCTTTAACCCTATTATCCTTATTCTATAAGGACCTAGTCATCTGATGGGTGGAAGAGATGAAACCAGACCAAAAAAAAGTATCCGAGGAAGAGGAAGAATCCTTTTGCCCTGGAAATGAACATTTGCAAAATGAAGTAAGCGTTGCCACATAATACATGCCTGGTACTCTAGCAAGTGTAGAACTTCCAGACACACTGACCTGCCAGAGCGTGAACCTCCACCATCATGTCAACTCCTATTGAGTGTTACATATACTAAAATCATAAACAAAAAGTGAATCTCCTCCAGTTGAAATACTTGCCAATGTCATCACGGGTAAGGGAAAATATTACACTGCACTAACTTGTTTTCCTAAGCTTTGAAGACTTAGAAAAGTAAATAATTCTGGTGAGCAGCAAAGAGTTTCACTACTTGCAGGACCCCCTGGCCAAGAGAAGAGTTCTGCATATGCACCTAAAAGTTATCCCCACACGATTCCATCTATCTGCCTTGTGTAATGCTCTTTGGCAGATGAGCAATCATGGAACTGCAACTCCTCGAGCTAACTACCCCCAAGCAGCATTTAGCCCTGGCTACAGACACAAGGGCCTCATCACACCCAGCAGAACAGAGCAGTGGGAGCAAACCTCATGAGGTCCCGTGCTATGTTGGTGTGTTGGCTGACATGGGGTGAGATGCATGAACTATTTCAGCACAGTTTTGATGGCTGCAAAGCAGTTGGGTTGATGTGTCTCACCCCATGGTTAAAGGAAGAAGACTCCTTCTCAAAAGGAAAAAAACTGTACTTGTCTAGGCTTCATGACAAGATTAAAAATTCCTACAACTTGTAGCCTGCTTGCTCCTACCTGTCTTTATAGTTGTGATTGTTAAGTTATGGCTGCACAACCACGCAACATGCATCAAAAATGCCAAGTATCACATGCTCATGGGCTTGGCTGTGTGCTTTATGCTTTTGGAAGTCAAGCCAGGGAAGACTCAGAGCATGCCAAGTTCAAAGTAAACAGCAGAGAGACCAGCGAGGCCACCTCCTGCTGCTGGGAACTGCCCTGCAATTTCTTCCTGTTTGTCCCCATTCTTCACAGTCCACTCCTTACAGGATGAAGACTTCTTTATACAATAGTCACCATAGGATTTATCTCCAGATAGGGGACAGAGCAAGAAACAGCAAAGCATCAGTATGTCTTCTGCACAAAGACTTGGTAACCAGGGAGGGAGAAAACACCCAACCTTGAGCAGCCACGCCAAAACCCCTAAAATTGTTGTGCTGCCTTTTATAATTTCACCAGTATGATGAGAAACTCCAGGCCATTTCCAGGATTTGAACCTTTGGCTCCAGGCACCAAATCTTGACCATTTCTGTTCAAGCCATAAGCTCCATCAGCTGCCTAAAGTAACAGAGTGATAGTCTCTGTGCTAAGTGTACTGGGGAGTACAATACAAACCTAACACACATGTAACGCAATCTCAGAAATAATTAACTACTCTTCAAACTCATTACAGAAGAGTCTTCTCATGTAATCTATTATACAATACAAAGGGGAAATGTATCACCTTTTGCCAGAACCTCAAATGAAAAGCTGAAAAAAAATTAACCTTCTCTCTCTAAAAAGCAGAATCCAAGACTAGGATCATTTTCTCATTGTTTCTACTTTAAGCAACAGCAGAACATCGAATCTTCCTGACTGTATTCTGCACATAGCCAAGCGGCAGAGCAATTTAACCAACTCCCATTGTCCAACTTAGTGTTAAAGTCTGCTTGGGAAAGACTCCATATAAAATACACAGCCTTGGGAAAAGGTATGAGCACGTATATTTAGTTGCAAAGGGGTTTTCTTGGTTTTAATATTTTCTTGCATCTATTTCAATCTGTAGCTCTTTTCAGGTTATTTGCATTTCAAGAGCACCATAAAAACATAACAGAACATAGCATAAATCCAAACATAAAGACACAGCCTTTTCCTTCCAGGTTTGCCGAAGGCCATGCTCGGGACTATTACCACTCAACATGCAAAAGAAATAAATTACAACTGTGAGGTTAAAAATTGCACAATTTCATGTTCGAGTGTTAGTTCTGGATGCAGAGAACATCTATTCAGATTCCCTATAAGCAAGTCAGCAGTTGTTTCTTTTGTACACGGTCCCATTTTTACTTGACTATACAAATCCTCTTAAGTTTAGCAGCTCGTCTGGAAGTCTCATCTTGCCTGTTCCCCTGAAATTCATCTTCCCCCACTTCCTAAAGTGGGATTTGAAAGAAGTCACTGGAAACAATATCCCCAAAACATCCCCTCAGCACTTTTGAAAGTCCTATCCACAACGCATGTAAAACATAGGATATTCTCCAAATAGTCCAAAACTTCAAGGCATACCAGGCTCCCTTTTAACGAAGAGCAACATTTAGTCAAAAGACATCAGAGTTAATTTAATTCCAGCTCCTCACAGAGAACAGTCACCAGTGGCACCTGGGGACAAGGAAGGAGCAGCAGAACAAGCCCTGAAGTTAAAAGCTAGGCTGGCTATCTGCACTTCCAGGTGGCCCACAACCATTTACATTGCAAGGGTTATTTTTAACTTGCAGACACCTCTGACACTCCTTACTGTAGCAGTGGCTCCTGGGCACTTTGCCATACTAATGGAAGATGGTTCAAATGCTTCGGAATTGTTAGGAGAAGGGCTATTACTGAGTAGTGGTGCGCTGCAGATTTATTAGAGCCTCCATGTTAATCCTGCGCGCCTAAAATACCTGTGCTGCCCTGGTGAGTAAACAATATCAGATAAATCTGGGTACTTCAACACTGTAATATCTAAACAGGATTATTTTTCATTATTAAACTATGTTTAATAGAACCAAGCTCAAGAACTGCTCAAAATTTAAACTGGGGTTTTTAAATGATTTTTAAGAACTGTTGGGTGGCATTCAGAATTATAAATCATATTACTTTCTTTGAAACAAATTAAACATTGCAACACAGAGACACTGAGCAGGGCACTTTCCAAACTTGCAAATCAAGTCTCGCAAAAGCATACTCTCCCTTGCTGCCCAGCAGCCGGTCCTGCCAGCAGTTCACCTGTACCCCTGCACACCTATATAGGCCATCCTAAAGAAAGAGTATCATGAACCTTACGAGGTTTTTCTACACCACAACTTTTTATTACATTTAAAAAAACTAAGGTGCAGCATGGTGTTCTGATCAAGTTCTGTTCCATCCAACCACAATTTAACCTCCTACAGACTTGTCCTGGTCAGCGTAGACTGCTAAGGCATGCCCAGCCACAGCATCCAACTCCAAACCCCACTCAGAAACAGCCACAAGCCCCCTGGGAGACAGCCTGAGGG
>NW_008795129.1:22057137-22069115 GCF_000699145.1 Aptenodytes forsteri
TGCACCACATGTTTTTATTACATTTAAAAAAACTAAGGTGCAGCATGGTGTTCTGATCAAGTTCTGTTCCATCCAACCACAATTTAACCTCCTACAGACTTGTCCTGGTCAGCGCAGACTGCTCCTAAGGCCCCAGCCACAGCATCCAACTCCAAACCCCACCACCAACACCCCACCCCCACACCCCCCCACCCCCCAGCCACAAGCCCCCTGGGAGGGAGCCCCCCACCAACCCCCACACCATCGCAAAAGCATACTCTCCCTTGCTGCCCAGCAGCCGGTCCTGCCAGCAGTTCACCTGTACCCCTGCACACCTATATAGGCCATCCTAAAGAAAGAGTATCATGAACCTTACGAGGTTTTTCTACACCACAGCTTTTTATTACATTTAAAAAAACTAAGGTGCAGCATGGTGTTCTGATCAAGTTCTGTTCCATCCAACCACAATTTAACCTCCTACAGACTTGTCCTGGTCAGCGCAGACTGCTAAGGCATGCCCAGCCACAGCATCCAACTCCAAACCCCAGTCAGAAACAGCCACAAGCCCCCTGGGAGACAGCCTGAGGTGATAACTACCATGTCACAAAACTCCTTTCAAAATAGAAACTCATTAAAAGCTAGGAGCAAAAAAAAAAATTAAAATACGGCCAAAATATGATTTTCTCCTCCCCAACCAGCTTCTCATCCTCCTTTTCCTCCCCTCCAGTCCCCCAGCACATTGCCCTCCCAGTAAGCCCTCACAAATGCAAGCCGTTTCCTTGGTACAAAGGAGTTTTCCCCTCCTCTCAGTTCTTGTGGCTTTGCTACCGTAAGGCGCTTTGCGAGACTGCTAGACATCAGTTAATGTCCCAAACTGATGAGCCAGTTCTTCTGCGGGGGAGGAAAAGCAATAATTACACACAACTTGCAACGGCATGTGAGGAGGGGAATGAAAGTAGGTCAGATCTGACAACTCTTCAGCTTTGCTGATGTTCACCAAATGCTTTCACTTACAGTCATTTTAAAAATACAATTAAAATAATAATAGCATGACAAGTGAAGGAAGCAGCACGGTAGAATTCAGCTAGCACTTAGTTTGCCTTTCTGTCCCTCTCTTCGATATGGATGATGTCATTTGTGTGGTGACAAGCAGCAAAAGGACCTGAACCAGCAGAAAGTGAAGCCCATGAAACATCTCTATACCAGGTGCTTACTACTCTGATATTAAGAAGTAGGTTCAGAAAAACAAAACCCCTAAGAAAGGGAGTCTTTTTCAAAAAAAACAAACAAAAAAAAACACCCAAAAAACCCACACACAACACACCCAGCAGTGATAATTAAGAGATGGGACAGGATAACCTGGAGATGTACATAATTGGTATATGAATTATAAGCTGGTTTTAAAAGTTTAAAAAAAAAATCCACATAAATATTTACCCCTCTTACAGAATATCTCATTTTGCAACCGTCCTCGTTGAGAGGCACAGTCCCCAAGCAGTAAATGCCGACGCAGTTTCGCTGACGCTCTTGACTGATTGAAACCCGAAGGGCCAAACTTCCAGAACAGCTCGGCGCTCCCAGCGCACGTTTCGTAATTATAACAGGAGCTGTTGGCTGCTGCACTCTTGCAAATCTGGTCTTTATTTAAGATTTGCCTGTATTCAAAGTTGCTCCAACTTCTCTTTCAATCAGTTTAAAAGCCAGTTTAGTCCCCGGTACTACAAGATGGCATCTCTGATTTTGAGGGCACGCTGTGCCAAATCCCCCCAAAGAAAACGCTACAGACACACAGCGCAAAGGTCTGAATTTCAAATCGGTTCCCAAATTGCTGTAAGGATAATTTTACCCTGGCAGGCTCCATGCCAAATCAAGTATTGTCCAGTTTCCCACAGCCACCACAAACACAAATCGGTGTGTCCTGACTGACCCTGCAGAAGATGCTCCCACCTGACCAGCTGAGATGGAGGAGTACAGTGTGTCCAGCCTGTGACCAGGGAACCAAACCCTCAGTCACATTGATGCAAAACTCCAGACCCTTCTTCATTTCAGACATGTTTTGGGTTCCTGATGTCTTTTCAGCATGAATTTTGCACTTGTTTAACTACACTGAAGTAAATTCTCTCTTCTAGTCACACCAGGTGCACTATTACAAATAGACAAGACATAACTTGCCTAAGTGGGTGATGGTTCTTTTAAAAACACGGATTTATATTCCTAAGGAGTGCTGCTTCGAAGAAGGTCTCCGCTTTCACTCTAAAGCTTCAACCTTGAGGACTCACAAATGTTTAACACTTAAAAATCTGACCCTTCTAGTAAGGAATTTTTCTCTATTAATGATAGAAAAAGGGACAGTTAAGTATTTTTCTCGCACTCCCATCTGTTCCTAAACTAAATATTAATTCTAAGAAAATAATCATCTTTGAATGTATCTGAATAAAGGCAAGTGTTCATTTCTACTGAAGCTGGGAAGCTAGATATAGAAATATGCTCATTAAGAGCTATGCTATGATTATTATTAAAACACCACAATAGTCCATCATCTCATGCGTACACAAGCTTGCCTAACTGGAGTTATCAGCATTTTCATTGTAAATTCTGCTTTCAAAAGTTTGTAACCTGCCTGTAAAAAAAGTTACTATAGCCTGAAATTTGTTGCAAGTTCTCTGCCAAGGAAGGACTATTTTAAGATTAGAAAACTATGCATCCATTGGAGTTGGTAGCTGGTTTGGGGTTTTATCTAAAAAAGTGGTTTTATAAAAAAAAACAAAAAACAACACACAACTCAGCATCTTTGAAAATCTTCTGGCTCCAAAAAAATCACTAAAGGAATCAAATTCCTAAAAGTCAACTTCTTTCTTTTTTTTCCTCCTTCAAAAAGCTGTAGTTGTAAAATATGGCAGATAAGCCTGAAATGTGCAATTATTTGTGCTACTTTGCAAAATAGTTGCCACACTGACACATTACCAACTCCCAGTGTCTCATCAACACTGACTGTAAATAACAACCCTACCCATGCCCAATTAGTCTGCAACTCAAGACCATGCCTCTGCTAAAGGACTGCGGATTTTAAATGCAGAATGGACACATTAAGACTGATTTAATCTGGCTGCTTGTACAATTCCCCAGAATCTCAGCTAGCAATTCCTGTACTGGGCCAAATAACTTACTGAACCAGATCTCTGAAAGGGCATCCAGCCCTCACCCAAAGCTGTGGGGATGTCACATTCCTCCATAATGGGCTGTGATAATTGCCCTTCCATTAAAAAAAAACAAACAAACCCAAACCCCCACACACACAACCCTCCAATTTAACTAATCGGAAAAACAAACCCAAACCCCCCCACACACAACCCTCCAATTTAACTAATCGGTTTGAATTGTTAATCATAACTTGCAGTATCAAAACCACTGCTCTTATTAAAAAAAAAAAAGGTAGCAAGGGAACCCTGTGTGAACTTTTTGCTTTATTTTTCCTACCAAATTGGAAGCAGTATGCTGGTACTTCTCCATCGCCTCTGCCCCGGGATGATGACCACTGCGCAGGGTCCCACCAGCCCTGCAACCTCGCAGCAGGGTGGCACTGGCATGGAGAGGACCCATGGGGGCACCCCAGGATGGGGAGCACGCTGCTCCCTGTGGGACAGGGGACATCCCACCACCGCAGCATCCCTCCTCCACATGCTGCAGCCCTGCCCACTCCCTGGGAACCTGAGAAGCACCTCACAAGACCCTACATCCTGATCCACACAGGTCACAGCAGCTAACGAAGGCTTCTCACAAGACCCTACATCCTGATCCAGGCAGGTCACAGCAGCTAACGAAGGATCTCCAAGTGGACTGTGCTATCCACTGTGACCACAGGTGATGTTAACCTTTAAGCACTGCCAACATTTTTACAAAAATGAAGGTATATTGCTCATATTTGCAACATTTTTACAAAAAGGAGGGTATTGCTCTGGGTACTGCACTGAATGTGTTTATATTTGTATGTTGTTTAGTGCCAGCAAATAGCTGTGACTGAGTTAAAACCCAAATGACAACTCGTTACTCACTTCAGAGCCCACCATATGCACATATCATTAACGAAGGTCTCTCCTTCACCGCTGCTCCTAGGAACCTCCCAAACGCACATTTAAGGCCATTTTGAACTACTGTGTTTTTCAAAGGACACAGAATTAGGCTGTCCCTTGCGGAAAGCTTAAATTAGTCCTTTGAAATTTGACCTAAATTAAAAGAACTGAAACACATTGTTACTACACCAGGCAAGGGCTCTGAGTGGGTGCTCCAAGGACAGCATCGAGGCATTGCATGTGGGGAAGAGACTAAATTAGCTACCCAGCAGAACGATAACACACAGCTTGGGCAAGGGAAGGTCAAGGGAGAGCTTGCTATTTATCAAATATATGTCTAAACTAATTATTCAGTTCACAAAGTAACCCTTCAACCTATGCGTGCGGTCAGAGCCCTTTTGAAATGTTGGCTATCATCAAAGGCCTTCATAGCCTGGGTACACAGAAAGAGAATGGCTCCTTTGTACACACTTAAGTGGACTTATTTCTAAATATTTAAAAGCAGAAAGACTTTATACTCCCTAGGATAAAAAAACATATATGTAAACACTTGATGCAAGACATAATCTGATAGTTGACAGTCCCCAAACTAACTCCTACAGGTCCTGTTTCTGCTCACACTGCTTAACAGCCTCAGATTTTACCATCACTGCTTAAGGAAGAAAGCACCACAACCATTAACAGCCATACTTGGGATCCCAGCCATATTGGGATCCAGCCCTTAGTGAGCACCCATGATATCAATATTGACATTATAATTTACAATGGCTCAAGATATCATCTTCAGTGTAAATACTTTCATATGTACCAGAGTAATATCTAATGGTCACAGATGAGATTCAGAGCTCAACAAGTCCAGAGTTTTATAAAAGCACCTGAGAGAAGCGTGCTACCAAAGAGATTAGACTGACTGCGGATGACCAAAAATACCCTGATACATGACAGCGTCTTGCACCTATCCTGCACATATCCATTGTGCAGGTTATCATATCTAGATAGGATATATCCTATCTAATATATCCTATCTAATACATCATTGTGATATATTAGATAGGATATCTAATATCCTATTAGATAAATACTGCTTGTACTAAAGTACATACTTAACCAGACACTCTGAAGAAAACAGTTGCAAATGTCCCTAAAGTTATGTTTAGATAAGAGACAAGAGTATATTCATTTTACAATCAAAGGAACGAAAAGCCACAATCTCAATTCCTGTTAACGTTGCACACAGCTTTTTGAATATTCTGAGTCACTAAGACAATAAATAATAACAATAAAAGCACCTAACAAAGACAAAATTTAGGGCATGTCCATGAAGGAAGACTAAGGAACAGATCAACACATGTCACCAAAGGTCATGGCCCTGTCGACCTTTTCAGCTGGTATGAAATGTCATAGCTCTAATGACTGCACAGTCAGCAGCCCTACCGAAAATTTACATTATTAGAGCACCTGATCCCCTAAATTAACTGTGGCCAAAATGTTTGGCATTTAGTAAATTAAAAAAGAAGTCTGCTTTGTCTTTGAAGAGATTTTTTGAAGGGTTTTTTGTTTTGTTTTCAGCTTGGAGAGCTTGTGGGTGGCAGTGATGGAACCCAGAGAAGGCGATTGTGTAAAAACTTGGTATTTTTTTAAAGGGGTTTAACAAAGTACATAAAGGAGGTTTTATTTCCCAAATCTCAGATATAAATCCCACACAGTTCCCTGTATTCTGCAGCATAAAAGCTCTTATTATAACATTAACTTAGAAGTGGGGTTGGTTTTTTTCCCCCCCCTCATTTCTGGTAATGATTCAGGTTCTCACGTCTAAAATTGTTTCATGTCAGTAACGTTCCTGCCCAGGGAAGAAGTTTTAAATCCTTTTTAATAATTTACTCTTTGATAAAACCCAGATTCTACCCCCCGGATATTCACTGTGGAAGAAACATATCTTTAAACTGTGCTTTTTAAAATAATAAAAGCTATTCTTTCCCTGAAAAGCTGAAAAATTATCAGGCATCATTCAAAAAAATATTACTATTCTCCCTGTAAAATACTCCACCAATCATGCAATCACATTCTTCCTGATTTAACCCTAAAACTAGGGGACCTCACTACAAACAGCTAATCTGAAATCACAATTATTCATGATTTTGTCATTCCTCTGAAGAGCCAAAAAGGCACCAGATCTGCAATTAACAAATCATACAGTAAGTGGTGACAAGAGTTGGGCGCTTTTTTTTTTTTTTAATTTTTTTGTTTTCCTTAAAAAGGAAAAAAAAAAAAATCTTTGCTATCAACAATCTCTATGGCTGACAGATGACAATATTGCTACACTTTGTTAATTTTTTTCAGGAATGCTTGCTAGGGAGGAGGGCTCATCGTCTCTAAATAGTTCATCCCCTGCCATCAATAAAAATGTACTTGGAACGGATTCTAAAACTATGTTAGCTGGTGACATCTATTTTTAGAGGCAGTGAATAGAAACAAATAAGTTTTGCATGAAAATGTATTAAATAAAAACAAAGCTGTATCCGTGGATTTGAGTAGTAGAATGTGTAAAGGCGAAATTCTCTCCAGCAAGCTTGCCGGATCAGAAATGCTCTATGGACTATTATATTGGTTTGACAGTTGAGTTAGAAATGTAATCGCTCCTCCAAAGGACAGATAAAACCTTATGAAGGAAGCCTCGCTTTCCCCCAAGGTGCTCAGAGAGCAGGAAAGATCCTACACTATACAGTAAAATCATTGTTAAATACAATCAGCTCACGACAATAAAAAAAGCAGCCTCTGCTTAGCTCTTTAGAGAAGAAAACCACTTTGCAAAGCTTGAGGAATGGATATACCTAGAAGAACATACAACAGGTGCAGGCTCAAAAAAGCAGATTTTATCAAAATACCTCTTCCAATGTAAAGGTCTCAATTAGCCTTTACTTTCACAGCAATAAACTGCAGTCCTTGCTATTCAGATCTCTACATTTACACTTCTAGAACTTGCAATCCAGACACTGTACCGATTGTTCTTGGATATTAACAGCGATAGGGAAACTTATTCTAAGTACAAACACCAATAAAGCTGCAACACCATTTTTGCAGAGTGCCTGGCAAAATTAAACATTCAGGCGACATGATTGAAAACTATTGGGATTTATTTTTCTCTGAACTTCTCAGGTTAAGACAATCACAAAGACATGCAGCTATACAGCCATTTTGTTCCTTGAGATAGCAACATGTAACGCGTATGTAAGTGCAACAGACTGGTTTCCTTAAAGACCCATTCCTGAAAACTTTCAGCCATACACTCGATTATACAACGCGATACAAGTGAAATCACTGACACCGCTTGCTTGCGTAAGATTAAATAAAGGCACGCTTGCATGAACACAGCCCATGTGTGAGCAGGAAAAGTCAAAAAACATAACTCTTGAGGGCTAATCTGTTACTTGCCTTAGACTTACCAAAGCACATAAAGATGTTGACTTCTATTTCAGACGTTCAGGCATTTAAAATTAACTTATTTTGTGGAATTAAGGATTCTAGAGTGATTTACCTTCAGGTTCCAGCGTGGTGTCTTCAACAACTAAATTAAACGAAGGTCGAGCCAGGGAAAGTCCAGCCATGGTGACCACCACCAGGCAGATAAGGCAACCCAAATCCCAGCTGACCATCTTTTTAGAGTAAATTCCTGGTCCATTTCCATATCTCCATGTGGACTTTAATCCCATCTGAACACCTCTAGAGAAGCATGGAGAGAAAGCAGTGCCTTCGGCCAGGGTAATACCTCCTCCCTTGGAACGACGGCGGCTGCTGTGGGAAGGAGAGAGATTTAACACTGTCAGCGAAAACATCTTAAAACACAAACCAAAAGACTTCAGAAAGCCCCGAACAGAGCTGAGGTGAGAGGGAGGGGAGGAGGAGGATGGGGAAAATAGTTTTCCAGCTTCAAGAATATGTGAAAAGTGAGTGACTTTTCATTTTCTGTTAGCAGTTTCCATCATCACCTGAGGCGTAACCAAGTCCTCCTTGTTTTCACAAAATCACTTCTCAGCACATATTTAGAGAGCTATTTTACTGACAGAAAAATATACAGTTTTTCAAAAACGAGACGGACACACATGTGCAGGCACATAACCTGTAATGCTGCAAAATTACCACAATTATACAAATTATATTCTTGTTATTGTTTGAAGGTTTATGTAAGTTTGCCTTGTTTTTCATTCCTTCGCTTAGGCAGTTCTGCAGCCAGCTCTGTTCGCAACAATTCAGTAATTTTCCACGAGAAAAACAGTTGAAAAATACTCTTGAGACTTGGATAATCTGTAAAACTTTACTTCACCTCAGGACTTCCAGCTCCCCTATGGACGTACCTTCTGACTCAGTTCAGTGTCCTTTTAAAGCCTGAGAGTCCTGTACAGATGAAAGGCTCCAGTCTTTGCAGGGATACTGGTTAGCTACATTGCATCACAGGCAATTAAAATCTGTATAAAGTGTGGTACAGATTGCAGTTTCTCAGGAGACCTCCCCAGCATCGTTTTCCATTCATATACGCTAAACTTCGTGCACACACGTTTCTCTTCTCTCTCTCTCTCTCAATGATGCTTGTTGATATATATTTTTCAGACGGAAAAAAAAAAGTCTATTTTATTCACAGTGTAACTAATTTAAATGGATGGAGTTAACTGGTAATCCAGGCATGGGCTGATGGAAGAGAGAAGAGAAGCGGTACCAAAGTAACTGGCACTCCCTTCAGGGGACCCTGTTGCCACGACACTAAGATGCCAGATGAGGGGCAGAAGAACATCCTCACAGGCTGATTTAACAGCTCGACCAGAAAATTAGACCTGATTTTCTGCTTCAAAAATAAAAGATGGTAAACCTCAGTAAATGGATAAAACAAGTAACTGCAGCAATTGTTCTAATCTGGCCAATGATTAATCTTAGATGTGATGAAACCCAACTGAAATTTTATTCAGTAAAACTAATTTAAATGGATGGAGTTAACTGGTAATCCAGGCATGGGCTGATGGAAGAGAGAAGAGAAGCGGTACCAAAGTAACTGGCACTCCCTTCAGGGGACCCTGTTGCCACGACACTAAGATGCCAGATGAGGGGCAGAAGAACATCCTCACAGGCTGATTTAACAGCTCGACCAGAAAATTAGACCTGATTTTCTGCTTCAAAAATAAAAGATGGTAAACCTCAGTAAATGGATAAAACAAGTAACTGCAGCAATTGTTCTAATCTGGCCAACGATTAATCTTAGATGTGATGAAACCCAACTGAAGCTTAGAGAGCACTCATCTTGAAGGGAAAAATAACATAAAAAACCTCCTTTTCCCTCCTGCCCTTACCCTTTAAAAACAAACAAACAAAAACACCAAAAAAAAGGGAAAGTGTAGCCATAAAGGCAAACTTCTCAAAACTCCCTGTCATTTGGATGTGGTACCTCAGCATACAGTACACAAACATGGACAAATATTCTCCCTTTATAAAGCCAACCATTAAAAAGTTTACTCAGATTTTATTAGCCTTTTGCTACCTGCACGTACAAAGCAAGTTCACAATGCTAAGGACAGAAATGCTGTTGAGGCATCTTTTATCTTGGGTACTACATACAATAACTTCTGGAGTCAGTAGAAACAGATTTTAGATGACATAAAGAAGGCACTTGGGGAAAATAATTAATACATGGTATTTCAGGCGAATCCTTGATACTTCAGGGCAAGCTTTTTTCACCTCAGCTGGTATCAGCTCAAAGCCCTGTCCCTCCTTTAGAGATTTAAGCATCGCGTGAGCATCCCAGACCACAAGCTAGCAACTACTATTAAATCTCCAGTGAAAACACCACCAGACCACTGCAAAAACATTTGCAAAGAGCTTCCCCAGCACTTCTCTAAATAAGCGCAGAGCAGGTGTAGAACTGAAGAGAGCTCTGTCTCCAGGACCGGTTTGCATTTGGTTAAGGACTGGAGCAAGCCCTCCTGGACTCTACCACCCAGGTCAACCGCCCCACTTGCTGTCTGACAGGCACAGCTCTGTAGCTCAGTTTATCCAGCTGTAAAGCGGGTAGAAACGCTAATTAACAGACTGGATGTAATGCTAATTTAATTTCCATAAATCATCCTGTAAAGCCCGATTAAAGGCTACGTATATAAATGTAAAATTTAATCATAATTTTGCAAAAAGAAAACATACTAGAATGCTAGCATATATTCCGGACTCTTTTTTAACAGCATTAATTCCACTTACATTTCAGCTGTTTAAGATTTTTAGGCTACATTAAACACCATTGAAAGGACGTTTGTGGTTCCTACCCTCATCCTAAGTCCTGAAGTGCAGCACGAGGCTACTTGACCACGCATCTTCTCACCTGAAGATTTTTGCCAGCTTCTGCACCTGAACATCTGCCAGCAGAAAGAAGGCACCTCTTCATCCACAGGGCAGCAGAAAATTCAAAACCGTGGCTTGCAAAGGTGTAGCAAAGCAAAAATCAGAGCGCTGAACCCATCCATGGAGCCAAACCACTTTTCACCACCACGACAGTGACCAGGGTTCGAGGATTGCCCTTTCCCAAAAGAAGCGGAGTCCAACGAAGATGAAACGAAACCAAATTCTTTTCATAGTTTAATCGCCACAGTTGCTGGGGGACGAGTCTCTGGAAAGACCTCCTGCGCTGGATAATTATGTACCTCTATCTCAATGTTTGGAACACAGCCCCAGCATGCTTTTTGGCCTCCACAATTCTGGCTTCCTGACTACAATACCATAATCCCTCCTGGAGTCTCAAACTCAGTGAAAGCCACACGTAGTGTTTATTTTTCCCCTTGAAAGGGAACTCTGTCTCTCTTCTCAGCCTACACTTTGGGGAGGAGTTGTCAGCCTCCAATGATTGATGGCTCTCCTTGCCACTTGCTCATCAAGTCAATTTTCACCTCGTCACATACCTGCCCAAATTTCTTTGCCAAACTGACAAGCATGGGAAAGCAGACTGGTTTGGGAGCCCAACCAAATTCCTCCAAGCTGTACTTCAGTTTAAACACACTCACACACACAAACAAGTAGTACTTGTTCAGCAGTGGCATTAATTAAATTCAATGCTCGGTGTTCTTTTTAATCTACTTCCATTGTTGTTTATAAGATGTTTATCACTCCCCAGGGAGAGTACAATTTGTAGAGTATGTTAACCAAATCAATACATTGCTCATTGTATAACTCTTCAGCATCTTTCTATTAGGCAGGGAATAGCAAAATCTGAATGAAATATGGATCTTCCCCCCACAAAGAAATCTCAAGTGCCCTAAAAAGCCCAGTAGCTTCATCAGAAAAATCCAGGTACATGAAGCTTTAAAGCTAACAGCTTTATATACGCGCATACGCAGACACATATACACACACAGAGATATATGTGCACCTATAAATATATATATACACACATATATCTCTAACAAGACTTTTCATCATAGTTCAATCTCCAAGCAAATCTGAGCATCACAGCTATTAAACATTAATTCTGGAAGACTAATGGGAACCGGCTGGCAGCTTCAGTACTTTTTCATTGTTTGAACTTCTTTCATTTGCTTTCCAGGACTATCCTGTTTTTCTCAAGTCTTTTGCCATTAAGAGATCGGGGGGGGGGGGGGGGTGGGGCGTTGTTTTCATAACTTTTAATTGACATTCCAGAGAGAGAGAGAAGTCCAGAGGCTGCTGATTGCTGTCTATTCAGCCCAAACAGGCTTTTCAGATGAAAATGAGTAAAGGCTAGTGGAAGATTTACAGGGATTTGGTACAAAGGAGACAATGAAGTTTTAAATGTTGATAGCGTTTCACACCGAACGCATAATGGGTCCCTGTTTGAACGGGCCGTTTTGCATTTAAATATATATTTCATTGAGGATTTCTTTTCCCCCTTATCTCAGACGGGGGCAGTTATGTACCGCCGGCCCC